>NC_136719.1:4027200-4357200 GCF_936440315.1 Barbus barbus | reverse complement strand
CTCAGTTTTTGCCATCAGGCTACAGAAGCGCTTACCAGATGGAAGCAGAGTGAATAGATGGTTACCAGGGTGATTAGAGTCCTTGAAGATTTTGACAGCTCTATTTTTGCAGCGTTTGAGGTAGATGTCCTGCAGAGAGGGGAGAGCAGACCCTGAGATGCGCTCAGCTAAGCGCACAACTCTCTGTAGTGCTTTGCAGTCCTGATTGGAGCTGTTTCCATACCACACTGAGATGCACTGAGTCAATACACTTTCTATGGTCCCTGAATAGAAAGTTTTCAGGATTGCTGGTGAGACCCTGAATTTCCTCAGCTGTCGCAGATGGTACAGTCTTTGCCTGGCTTTCTTAACCTGTGTTTGGATGTGTGTAGTCCAAGTCAGGTTCTCGGAGATGTTTACACCGAGGTACTTGAAGCTACTCACCCTCTCCACAGGGGTCCCACTGATCATAAGAGGAGTGTAGGGCTGCTGCTGTCTCTTCCTAAAGTCCATGATCAGCTCTTTAGTTTTGCTCACATTCAGAGAGAGAGACAGTTGTCCTGCCACCATGATGTGAGTCTCTCTACCTCATCCAAGTATGCGGTCTCATCGTTGTTGGAGATGAGGCCCAGAACTACAGTATCATCAGCGAATTTGATAATAGATGTGGAGCTGTGAGAGGACACGCAGTCATGCGTGTAGAGAGAGTAGAGCAGGGGACTCAGGACACAGCCCTGTGGGGCTCCTATGTTCAGAGTGATGGAGCTTGAGGTGAACTGGCCAACTTTCACCACTTGAGGTCTGCCGGCGAGGAAGTCTTGAATCCAGTCACAGAGTGAGGAGTTTAGGCCGAGGTTTGTGAGTTTAGAAGCTAGCTTGATGGGGACTATAGTGTTGAAAGCTGAGCTATAATCAATGAATAGCAGCCTTACATAATTCCCATTGTTGCTGTCCAAGTGTGTGAGGGAAGAGTGGAGGACGTAAAGGGAAGAGTGGAGGACGAATATTGGATTTGGATTGGTCTCATCTGACCGATACCCGATCTGGCAGAAAATACAAGTATCAGAGCCGACACCGATACTGAGTATCGGATCGGAGCATCCCTACTTGTAATGCCTCTTTGGCGCTGACTTTGTTTCGCCAGCAGCTACAGCAGGAAAACAGTAATGGTGGTCTGCTGCTTCTCACTCAGGGATGCGTTTATGCTACTAGGGCAGAGACTGTCACAAATGGGCAGGACTTTTTCCCTACGATGATGTATACATAGGGAAATTCTGAAATCGCTTGTTCAGAGACTGTTTATGATTTATTTGGATTATAAAAAAATGGGTGGGTGGATTTTTACCATTATAGGCTGGTTGTTTTCACTGCAGCCACACAACTTATAAAGGTGTTTTTTGCATAAAAGGTCCCCTTAAATATGCATAATAAGGAGACAAGGTGAAAAGAAGAAAAAAATCATCTAAACCTTTCTAAAACAGTCAGTTCCACTCAGAGATACATTCATGTAAACCCCCACCACCAACTATATCATAATTTGTTGAACATCTCAACTGAAATAAATAAAACAATTAAAACTAAATTAAATTCTAAAAATTGTCTAAAAATTACCTTATTTGACAGGCTAAACACTCGCACCTCCGCATACTCCATTTTCAGAATGGTGTTTTCAATCAGAAACTTGCTGCACAGGTCACTGTAGTAGGTAGAGCGCATCGGGTCCACTTCCTGTGAGAGAGAGAAAGAGAAAAAGATCAATTAAACTGCCTTCTTTTAAGTGGTGTTTACAAAGCCAGAAATCACTACTACTATATTGCTCATACTGAGGAGTTAGTGTTACTTTAACGTGGAATTCATCACAGACAAGGATGACACATTATTAGAGTATAAATCAAGTCCTGAGATTTTAAAAGGCATTTCTTATTTCCAGAACCCTAATACTGATTTTTATTATGTATATGATCTGATTATTTCCTGCTGCCAGAGCATCTTTTATTGTTGAGGTTGTGATAGTATTTTCTCACTTTGAGGGTTTGAAAATGTGCCAGTGTCTCTTTCTCATGGCCTAGAGGATCCAGAGCTCTCATGAGGAGTATGATTGTCAGCAGACACCCTGAAACACACACACAGACTTACAATAGTTTCTTGTGAAAGAATAAGGAAATAAAAATGCAGTGTGAAGTATGCATGTACAAAACACACCCAAATAAAACACACTGACACACTTACATTTGTTCTGCGGTTCGAGCTCTAGCAGCTGATTGCAGGACTGAAGCTCTTCCTGTAACACTGAACTTTTCTCAACCGACAACTCACTCCTGCCACAAACACACACACACACACAAGCAATTGATCTAATTTCTGGTAATAAATTAGTCAACACAATCAAACATTAAGACAGACATTACTCTCCTCATCACAAGACCTCTTTGACAAATAAAACAATTGTGTTGCAAATAAGTGGCATAAATCTGAAGTGATTATTTTACTTGTTGATGTCAGCGACAGATAAAGTGTAATACACATTTTAAGAAGACTTGTGTGATATATATATATATAGGGGTAGTTTTTAATCAAAATTATTTTTGATTAAATGCCGCTATTTATTATTATTATTTTTTTTGTACACCATTGACATTATAACAGTTTCATTTTAACCTCAACCAAAACCCAGCCCTCTAAAGATATGTGAGCAAACTTGAATCTGTGAAATGATTGACAGGCAGGGGGTGGGACACCACCCTGATAGTTGTGTACAGAGAACTGGGCAGTGATTTCTCAGGACACCTGTCAGGATAGGGAGGTTATTTCTGTTTTTTCAAAAACAAATCACCTGTAGTTACTTTAATTATGAAAGTTCAACAAACGTTTCGTTCATGAGCGAAACAAATGTGGACATTACACGTTTGATAAAGTCCATTAAGAGGGAGACATTTTTTTTTATAATTTTAGTTTTTTTGCAGATTTTAAGTTCAGTGTTTGGTTTTCCTGTGTCTTGAGAAAAACAGAATATGTTTTAGTGTTTAATTAAAACTTCAAATTTACTGTATGCGTAGACAAATAGGACAGGAGGCTGTCTTAGCAAATACATTTTATAATACATTGAAACCTTGCAATGCTTTAACATCAAATTTTAATATTCAGTGTATTGTTTGAATAAAATATATAGCTTTTATCGTGTGTAAATTTATTGCTTCTGGTTATGAAACGCTGTTGGATTCAAAAATTAATATTTTTTTACAATTAAATATTTTAATTTATTTAAAAGTTTGAGGTCTGTACATTTTTTAATTTTTTTAATTTTCATGCATTTATTTTTATCAAAAAAAAGGAAACATTGTAAAATTGCGCAATATTATTGAATTTAAAATATCCATATACATTTTAAAATGTCACATGATCCTTCAGAAATCATTCTAATATACAGACTTGCTGCTCAATAAATATTTCTGATTATTATCAATGTTGAGGACAGTTGTGCTGCTTCATATTGTTGTGAAAAACAGAATACATTTTTCAGGATTCTTGAAAACAAAGTTCAGAAAACAAACAAAAAAAATATACATCTATATATTTGAAAGAAATCTTTTGTAGCATCATAAATCTCTCTGCTGTCAAAAAAAAGTATTGATCAATTTAATGCATCTTTACTAAAAAGTTCACAAACTTTAAAATGGTAGTGTTAAGATCGATGGACGTGTGAGTTGCCAATAAAATGGCTTAATTCAATTGTTTATTGCATATGCACATTGAAGAATCAATCTTCAAATTTTAGTAAAAAAATAAAACAATTTAACATCATCTCTTAACATGAACACACATACAAACACACAGCAGTACCTGAAAAGCTCCTGATCAGTGGCAGAATCTCTGCACCAGCTTTCAGCAGAGCCTAAAACATGACAGAGATGTTTACACTTGCTCTCGCTGCCCATCTTCATCCATCTCCATTCAATAAATACAAAATCCTCCTCAGCTGTTTTTCCCCTGCAAACACTCAATCACGTGCACATGTCAGTGTGGCGCTCACCTGTGTAGAGAGCACAGTCTCTGTGTGTGTATTTCTCTGGCCAGTGGACGGTCAGGTTGTGTTCATTACTTAAGTCACTGATGGAGCCGGGGGGAAGATCACACAGCTGACAGAGACAGTTAAAGATCTGTGTGTGTGAGTGTATGAATAAATAAAACTATAGATCAAGTGCTTTAAAAAGAAAGGAAGAGCTCATTATATGGATCAGAGCATGCAGAACATTCTGCTAAATGTCTCCTTTTGTGTTTCACGGAGGAAAGTCACAGGTTTAAAGGAATAGTTCCTCCAAAAATTTTAATTTGCTGAACATTTACTCGCCCTCAGGTCATCCAAGGTGTACATGAGTTTGTTTCTTCATATGAACAGATTTGTAGAAATGTTTCATTACATCACTTGCTCACCAATGGATGCTCTGCAGTGAATGGGTGCCGTCAGAATGAGAGTCCAAACAGCTGATAAAAACATCACAATAATACACACCACACCAAAGTCACACATCAAGTTTTTAACTTCAAACTGGCTAAAATGTGGCTATTCTATCTACTACTATATACTATAATGCGTTTTCCACTGACAAAAGTCAACTAATTTGAATCAGGAGCAAAATATGCGTAGATCAAGCAAGTGAAAACAATCCAAAACAGTCCTAAACAAATGTCAGTGGATTTTTGGGGCATTTTTCACTGGAGGAAGCGTTATATGGATTCATTTTTTGGCCCGAAACTATGGTATAAATTTAAAAGATGGATTTGTTTCTTACAAACATGCAGATTTTGGCTTCTGAAGACATTAACTGATGGACTGGGAGTGGTGTGGATTACTTGTGATGTTTTTATCAGTGTTGTAATGCTACATTTCTCCAAAATCTGTTCCCATTAACACACATATACAGTGGTGTGAAAAAGTGTTGGCCCCCTTCCTAATTTTTTATTTTTTTGCATGTTTGTCACACTTTAATGTTTCAGACCATCAAACAAATTGAAATAATCAAATATAACACAAGTAAACACAACATGCAGTTTTTAAATGAAGGGAAAACAAAATCCAAACCCACATGTGCCTGTGTGAAAAAGTGCTTGCCCCCCTCAGTTAAGGTCAGTGTTCATGACTCCACCATAAGAAAGAGACGGGGCAAAAATGGCCTGCATGGCAGAGATCCAAGAGGAAAACCGCTGCTGAGCAAAAATAACATAAAGCTCGTCTCAGTTTTGCCAGAAAACATCTTGATGATCCCCAAGACTTTTGGGAAAATACTGTGGACTGATGAGACAAAAGTTGAACTTTTTGGAAGGTGTGTGTCCCATTACATCTGGCGTAAAAGTAACACAGCATTTCAGAAAAAGAACATCATACCAACAGTAAAATATGGTGGTGGTAGTGTGATGGTCTGGGGCTGTTTTGCTGCTGTGATAAATGAACCATGAATTCAGCTGTCTACCAAAAAATCCTGAAGGACAATGTCCGGCCATCTGTTCGTGACCTCAAGCTGAAGCGAACTTGGGTTCTGCAGCAGGACAATGATCCAAAACACACCAGCAAATCCACCTCTGAATGGCTGAAGAAGAACAAAATGAAGACTTTGGAGTGGCCTATTCAAAGTCCTGACCTGAATCCTATTGAGATGCTGTGGCATGACCTTAAAAAGGCGGTTCATGTTCGAAAACCCTCCAATGTGGCTTAATTACAACAATTCTGCCAAGATGAGTGGCCAGTTGATTGCAGTTGTTGCTGTTAAGGGTGGCCTAACCAGTTATTAGGTTTAGGGGGCAAGCACTTTTTCACACAGGACCATGTGGGTTTGGATTTTGTTTTCCCTTCATAATAAAAAACTTCATTCAAAAACTGCATGTTGTGTTTACTTGTGATATCTTTGATTAATATTTAAATTAGTTTGATGATCTGAAGCATTAAAGTGTGACAAACATGCAAAAAAATAAAAAAATCAGGAAGGGGGCAAACACTTTTTCACACCACTTTGATGGCCTGAAGGTGAGTACATTTTTAGCAATTTTTTCATTTTTAGAAGAACTATTCCTTAAAAAATAAATACTGGTCAGTAAATGATAAAAAGAAAAAAAATACATTTTTGATAACTTTCTGTTTAAAATGGAAGTCAAGCTTCTTGAAGAAACTTGAAGAACTGAAAGGATACCCAGACAGGACTGTGACGGAAACGCGGGGGGGCGCTTCTCCACTCCACCTGCTGAGGCTGCCCATCCAACACCAGCATCAGACCCTCTGACTGAGCCTGAGAGAGAGAGAGAGAGAGAGAGAGACACTCATTCAGTCGTAATGAGGTTAAACACTGCTGTTGAACTTCTCTCAGGATTCACTTACATGAACAGGTTTGGAGAAGGCGACAGACACCCTCTCTTCCTCCCGGCTGACGTACACACAACTGATCATCTCCTCTCGCTCCGCTAAACACAAACAAGCACACACACATATACAGCAGGGGTGAGCAGACGTGTCTTCACAAATACATAGCAATTCTAAACACACACACACACACACACACACCTCTGCCCAGCAGCCAGCGGTAGTAGAACCAGGCGCTCTGGTCGTTGGGGTCGGTGAAGAAGGCATTATGTGCCAGCTCATATTCTAGAGAAAAAAAGTCAGAAATTTACCACATGGTTCACTGAAATTATTCTGAATGGTAAACAGAGGCAACCTGAGGTCAAATATTTTTGTTAATACCACAGCATCCTTAGACGCTTGATTGTGATTGTCTGACAGATACTCTGAAGGGCTAATTATTTTTCTAACTGCAAAGATAGAAGCAGGTCCAGGTCTTGACCATATTACCATAGCCTTGAACAGCAAAATAACCACAAAAATACAGACACATGTGTAAAAAAAAAAAAACAGAAAAAGAAGAAACAAAATAAAAATTACCTGTTTAATTATTGTCTTACAGGGTCTATATAAAGTACACGGTCTACTCGCATAATGAAAATTAATTTAAAGGTGACATATCATGGAAATCTGACTTTTCCAAGTGCTTTAAGTGCTATAATCAGGTCCCCAGTGCATGTATCAACCAAGGAAACGTGAAAAAGATTAACCCAGTAACTCTGTTTTAGTAAGCCTTTTTCTGCAAGCTTCTGAAAAAACGAGTGCATCTGATTTCGCTCCTTTGGTGACGTGGCAAAGGGATCTCATTATAATATTAGCGTATCTAATGCCATGGTGAAAGTTTGAGCAAAACATGCTAACTGTTCTGTCTTTGGCTGCACAGACGAGCACAGACCACGATTTAGTCCCAGCCTCCGAGACAACAGAGCAGTGGATTTATTGATTTATTTACTGTATGCTGCTGCCACACAGATCTAAAATAATCATGCAATTTATTTCCCAGCTGTTTACATTCACAGACATAACTGACTGTTTTAGTAACTCATGTGTTTTTAACGTAAACTTGTGTGTGAATGAGAACTTAGTTTACTCGCATGCTGTGACAGCCGCTTTCTATCCGTGTGCTGCGGATGTGTGCGCTCAGAAAACCGTATATCAGAAGTTTAAACTAATGATTTCAGTGCGATAAACATGATAATCAGAACCAAAACAGATGTTTTTAGCAGGTACGAGCTGAATTGGCGCAGCTCTATTCTGGAAAGGGGGCGGGAGCAGCAGCTCATTTGGATTTAAAGAAACAAGAAAATCAAGAGTGTTTCTGCTTCCACTCAAAATAGGCATTTTCAAAATGATATAATACATGATCTGTGGGGTATTTTGAGCTGAAACTTCACAGACGCATTCTGGGGACACCAGAGACGTATATTACATCTTGTAAAAAGGGGCATAATATGTCTCCTTTAACTCAAAGCAATTTTTAATTTAATAATATAATGAGTCAATGGCATAATGAGATTATCATCAACAAGAACATATTTTAATTTTAAATTACAACTAAAATGCTTTTTAAATGCTTTTTACTGTGCAAAAATGAATTATTTACTTATTTATTTAGCAATTAATTGATTGATTATAGGCCAGATTCAAACTACCGTTTAAAAGTTTGGGGTCAGTAGGATTATAATTATTTTTTTAAAGAAATCAATTAATGACAAGGATGCATTAAGCTGAATAATTAATTGACAAAAATATTTCTATTTCAAATAAATGCTGTTGCTGCGTTCAACACTGACATTAATCAGAAACGTTTCTTGAGCAGCAAATCAGCATATCAATGTCATATTGCTTTGCATCACAATTGTTTTTGTTTTTTACAAGATATTTAATCAGAAAACTTAAAAATCACACTTTTATTTATTAATATTTAATAATTAAATTGTAAATTGTATTAACATTTCACAATATTACTTTATAAAAAATAAATAATATTTATTAAATATTAAATATATGCAGTCTTACCAACACCAAACTTGTGATTGGTGCATAGCCTGTACATCATGACCTCATGTACACTGGTGAGCCATAAAATCAGAGATTAAAAAAACTGATAATGTTCTGGACATGCTGAAATTAAGCAGGGTGGAATAAGTTAAAGCACGACCTCGAGTGCCTTATTGCTTACACACTGTGTGCTGCCCTAAATGAGTTCATGTACCTTTAAGAAGCTGCTCCTCACAGACTCTGTGCGAGTGAATTTGAGGCGATGCGGTGGGGGAGGGGCTTGTGTTGGGGGCGGAGTCAGGGTGTGGGTGGAGCTGAGGTAGCAGCGTGCTCCTGTAATGCCAGCTGGAGTAGTTGGAGAAATTGGAGCCGATCAGACGATCTGTGAACTGCAGCTCCTGCTCCACAGAAACACCAGACTCCTTTACCACCATGCGCCGGTAATCCCAACAGTGGACTGAGGAAAAAATACACATCAGAAAACTGAACGACACAAAGTCCATTCTCATATCTATCTTGCTCAGTCCATGACTCTCTCACAGTTGCGTTCGTCCAGGCTGAGGCAGCGGTCGCAGAGGCCGAGCTCTCGTGTCCAGTCAGGCTGCGGCAGGCGCGTGTTTACCCAGGTGCGGTGGTGCCAGCAGCCGTAAGATTTGGGGTTGACTTTCAAGCAGGCCTCGATAAAGTGCAGCTCAGACTCATACAGCTTCTGCACCTCGTCCTTCTCTCTAGAGGACGCAGAGAGAAATAGATTCTGACTTTTGCTCATATTTGATGAGGGGGTTGTCATTTTTAATGACTATTTATTTATTATATTTTTTGACTATTTATTTTTATTTTGTTTTGATTTTGTTAATTACTGCTATGTCCTGACACTTTACATAAAAAAATAAAAACATTTATAAAGATTCATAGCTGTGAAATATTTCATAGACCAGTCAGAAATATTTATAATTTCTGCATTTAAGCAGAAAAACTCATTTTCAGTAGAAAAACTAAATTGATTCACAATTTAGTATACGTGTAACGTTTAAATATGGTTTATATGTGCATCATATAAAAAATATGGTATGAATCTAGTCACTAATTATATCGTTTTAGTAAAATATGACAAGATTTAGAATAAAACGTCACAGACTTTCAGAAGCAAAATAAAGTTGATTTATGCAAAAAGTTGATCAAATTATTTATTTGATTTTGCATTTAATACATGTGTGATTTGCATCATAATATAATAAACTAATTTATAGAAGCCCTGGGCAGAATTAATTGAAAAAATAAGGATTTCAAATAATTATTTATTTTTAATAATTAATGTTTTGGCATTTTCTCGCGCGCACACACACACACACACAAAGTGTAAATGTGTGATTTGAGAACTATAAATAAAATATGATATAAATCTAGTCAATAACCATATTATACTGACAAATTCTAAAACATTTACAAATTAATGTCAACAAAATTTAATGAAGTCAGTAGATGTTGAAAATCAGAAACCATCATAATCCGAGAACTCATCTTAAATTTTCATTTTTCGTTCAGGGATAGAAAAATAAATAAACAGCTTGAATATTTGCTTTCTACAGGTGGGCAGGAATTAAACGCCCCTTTCTGCTGATTGGTCAGCCGCTGATCAAACTGTGCCGTCATCAGTTCTTCGCAGTTTTTCATGCAGCAGAATAATAGTCCTCCGCTGCTGCTGTAGTTGTACGGATTCTTTTTGCATTTATTGCAACTACATTTAATCTTTTTTCCTCAAACAAGCAGACTAAATAGCTCGACACAACGTGTACCGGGACATTTTCTATCCCTGAACGAAAAACAAAAATTTAAGCTGAATTCTCTTTTTTTTTTTTGGAAAAAATACGAAAAAGGAGACTTTTGTTTTGTTTTTTTTCTACTTTGAATATTAAATCAAAAAACGAATGACACACGGATTCATCACGCAGTGTCAATTCATTTATTTTAATGATGGTGGGGAACAATACTGAGAAACAAAACCTCTTAAGATGAAAATGATTCCTCGGTCATCCTAATTTGACATCATTCACAATAGAGCAAGCCTCTCATACGTTATATCTTATACCTGCAGATGTTGTAGGTTTGCATTACGGCTTGATGTGTCCCAGACGTGCAGCGGTCTCTTACCGTATCGTCTCCAGGTGTAAGAGCACTTCTCTCCTGTAGTTCCACAGCGTGGCAAAGTCCGGGTTCGAGGACAGGAGCTGCTGGGTCAACTGCAGAGCCTCCTCGTCGTGTTCCCCAGCACTCCTCTGAGACAGAGAAACTATTACAGACAGCTCCAAACATGACTACATTCAATGCACAACAACAAACCTTTTTCAAGATGGCATCACGAGCAGACACAAACGCTTTCAACTTCTTCTCCCTCTCTTTCCTCTTCTCCTCCTCCTGCTGCGCGGTTGACTTGATCTTCACTCGTCCGTGCTGACAGTAACAGAAAGAGACAGATGAGGCCAAACTAGAAGAAACACCATAATACTGTGACAGAAAGAACAACTCACCATAATCACCACTTGATGGAGATCTAGAAACAGAATAGATTCATTTGTAACAATAAGGTAACACACATATATAGAAATCTGAATAAAGGAAGACTTGAATTTGTTTTGAATATATCAAATTCAGATTTCTATAAGAGCAAGAGATAATGAATGAAGGCAGACTTGAAATGTAAAACACCCCATCATCGTTTACATCACAATTAAATAATCACGCTGTACAGAGACCACAGGTCTGTCACAACATGCGCTAAACTGTGCTTTACCCTGCGAAATGAACATTATATCTATTAAACAGCTTTATATGTTCAAGAGTGTTTTGTCTTACCTTTAGGATGTGCTGGACGTGTAATACAAACAACTCTTCCGTCGCTTCAAAAACGCGTCATCGCGACTAGTGTCGATCTGATACTTTTATTATTTCTGTCTTTTGATTTTAAAATAATTTTAATTATAGGGGAAATAAGCCTATGTTTTTAACAATATATAAAAACTAAATAAAAAGATGTAAAATGTGTTACTATTTGTAACGTAATTTTATTTGTTATTATTTGTGTATTGTAATGTATCGCCTGGTTACATATGCAATTCTTTAAACCAATATTAGTATTAATAATAATTTTAAAAGCTGCTTGGCAATTCGTACCTAGAAACAATCATCTGAAAAGATTATATATAATAAATTTGTTGGCAAAATAATAGATTAATAAATTAACTGAAAAATAAAACACTGAATTTCAGTACAGATGATTATTCTTGGAAATACATATATATATCATACTCATGTTTTCTAGTGGTGTGTTTGTTCCCACAAATGAAGGTAGTGTCAGTTTTCTGTCAGACAGAGCTGTGTAAATGTATACAGGCTTTTGCACAGCATGCATTCAGATGCTCAACACGCACATCCATGTTTGCATGCATTACATTAAGCCCCAAAATAGGGCAGATTTGATAAGATTAGATTACTCGGCGTCACCAGGTCCTCCGAGAGGGTCTTTGTGTAACCAGAGACAGAGGACAAACACCATCCGCTCCCAGTCTTTTATGAGCCCGATGCTTCTGAACCCATATCTGGTTGCTTTTGTGCAGTTTTCTTCAACTCTAGAAGGAATTTCATAGCTCACTGGACACCAACAAACAGCTCGCACCCTGCCTGCTTAAACCCCCTCTTGCCTTTTCTTCAGAAACTTATATAAAGAACAGAATCCATGAAATCATACACAGACACTATATATGTTTATGTAGAAGTACAGTTGCCATTAGACAGACAATATTATAAACATTACAAACCAGAAGAACTGAACCATGTCGTTCTTGTTACGAAAGTTGTTCAAAATAAAGTATTAAATCTGTTAAATCCCTCATTTTTTCATTCACGAGTAAATGTTTTATACAAGCAAAACACTCCAGCAGCACAAAAGCACACAATACATATGTACAATTTAACCTAATTCAAAAACAAACCGGAAGGATTTTACAAGTAACTACCGTTAGTGCGTGAGATATAAATACAAGAAAAGTGTTAACAGTGAAGAAAGGCACCAGCTTGTAAGGCTCTGGTCATGTAAAGGGTTATTAAACGAATGGGGTGTTGCGTTAGTCCTTAATCATGATGCATATTAATAGATAATGTTCTGAATTACGGTATTTTATAAAGCTATTTAACATGATTAAAAGCGATTAATGTTATATATAACCTAAACTGAGCACAACTGGAGAGTTTTAGAAATTAAATGACCTCAAATGTAGAACTATTGGTTTATTTTCACGAGATAAGCTTTGAAGTGAATGAGAAATAATGCTGTATGAGGTGACGAAGCAGTTGAGATGTGTTCCCTTCTGTCCTGAGAGGAGGAATGAATGGCAGGGCCGCGCCGCGCCGCCGCTCAGGGTTTGTCCTCCTCGATGGTAAAGCTTTCCATGGGCTGTTTGCCCAGGTTATAAATGTCCTCCAGCAGACTGCGTGGAGTCAGGATGTGCGTCGAACCTACAGACAACAAAAAAAGGCATTATTTAAACCTTTTCATAACACAGGCAGCATTTTAAGCCTCTTTCAGGTTTAGTGAATCATGAGCTCTTACCGATGATGACTTCGCAGGATTTAGTAGCATGTGTGACTTCATAAGCACAGCGCATTTCTGAGTAACTGACCCCACCCAGAACAAAGACGATGAGCCGCGAGCCGCTCCTGAAATCATCCGGAGAACTGCCCTTGTGCTTCTGCCGCGCACTGACAGGAGACAGGCCGATGCATGTAGGCACACGTTAAACCACACGCTGCGTTAGAAAACACTTCAGAGACATTACTGTTCACAAGCTTGGAATCACAAGATTTGTTTGTTTTCGAAAGATTTTAATTTTTTTTGCTCAACAGCTGCCTTTTATTTCATCAAAAAACAGTAAAGCAGTAATATTTTGAAATATTATTACAATTTAAAACCGGTGTTTTCTATGTGAATATATTGTAAAATATAACTTATTTCTGTGATCAAAGCGGATTTTTAAGCATCATTATTTCTCCAGTCTTCAGTGTCACATGATCCTTCAGAAATCAGTCTAATATACTGATTTTCTGCTTATAAATAAAATATTTATTATTATTATCAATGTTGGAAACAGCTGGATTGCTTCAACGTTTAAAAAAAAAATAAAAATTATTTGAAATCGCAATCTTTTGTAACATTATAAATGTCTTAACGGTCACTTTTCATCTGTTTGATATACCCCGATTTATTAATTTAATATTAATTTAATGCAAAATAAACATGAATATATTTGTAATTCTTTAAAACCAATAAAAAACCTGCTTAGCAATTAATACCTGGAAACAATCTCTGTATCAGAAAGTGTTATATTATATTACATAAGCTTGGTGTAAATTTGGTTAATATTCTAAGTGAATTCAAATGATTAAATCAGCATTTACTGGAACAGAATTCTTTTATAACATTACAAATGTCTTTTCGGTCATTTTTGATATGCCTGGAATAAAGGTATTAATGTCTTTCCATCAACCAATCAATATTTCTGACCCCAAACCTTTGAACAGTACTGTATGATCTATGACACCATGCAATTATATCATCAGCAGGAAATGAGAAGCCTTTAAACTTTAGGTAGGCCCATGTTATTAAAAAACATACACAAAGAAATGAAACCTAATATGTGTAATTATGTGCACACAGGAAGAACAGGCAATAACCCAAAGGGTGGATCTTCCCTCTCATCTTACCTCACCACTCTGACAGCCAGAGGAATGAAGAGAGAGACACTGAACAATTACAATGAAACATTTGGGATTTAGCTGCCATGAAAGTATGCCACAGCTGCTGCTGGAGTCAACGTACAATACTGATTTAAGCGTGTATCTTAAAGGACATTAAGGTTAATCATTTGACTTGTTGTGAAATGTGAATTGCGTGAATCAGTCTCTCTGGCCTTACCTTACAGCACGAGAGCCGTTCCACGCAGACGGACACTCAGACTGATACGGCCAGTCTTTGGCTTCCAGTTTGTTCTCCACGGCATCCTGCCATTAACACATGTGCACGCACACACAGACACACAAGATTGATGATACAGAAGTGTAGAAAAGAAACTAAGGTTAATACTATTCTCATGGTGGCTGCTGTGAACCTGTCTGACTGAACTTGTGCAATTCAATGTTTCTTTTTACTTGAAAAAGAAACTGCCCCATGGGAATCAACACATGACTGACCAACCCAATGGCTTTTACCAGTGCTATATATAGCTGACAAGAAAACAAGACATTGTTTTTTTATGATTGCTGGAAGCATGATATTTGATCTGTCAGTCATAACCTGTAATATAATGTCAGCGGCCTTAGCTCTGAACAATACATATATGCAACAGGGTCTTATTTACATTATAACTGTAAGCTCATATCCTGCTGTATTATAAATAGGGGCTCAACAATAAGGACGGCCTGCCAGCCCAAGGGCAGGTGATGAGATTTACTGCGCTTCAGGACAGTTACTTGACTTCTAGGAACATTTTTAAATGCATTGTTCTTGTACATCTTGCAAACATAAATACGTCAATTTTCAGTATATACATTTATGGTTGCATTAGATCTATAATTCTCAACTTGTTGCTGTTTCAATTTGTGGCAAATATATTGTGGTTAATAATAATAATAATAATAAAAAAAGTTGGGTGTATTTAAATTTATTGCCATTTCAGCTGCATTGGCTATTTCATGGCAAATACAAATAATAAAAAAAAAAATTTGACGGCAAATAAAAGAGCTTCAACACCACCGTCGTCTGCACTTAAATAATTAACTGCACTTGAAGCTTTCATAAAATTAAAAATAACGAAGACGAACTATGTGTTATACGTGAAATTCTGGGTTGGACGTTGGATGGCGTCGCATGGGGACGTAATGACATGCCATTAATCGATCTATGTACTATAACATGTCAAACGGGAACATGAAAGCAACTCATGTAAACACCTTAATTATAATATTGTCTTATTCAGAATAAGGTAAATAATTAGATTACTGATGTCCATGTAAACGTAGTCACTGTTGCTCTGTAACGTGTGACTGTGGGCAACTGATGTTTAGGAGTAAGTGTCACTCACCTCCATTACATCTTTAATGACGGGTGTCCAGCGAGACACTTTGTAAGTCTCCTCATCTGACCGGTCTCTCCGAGATTGTTTACGAAATGAGAACATGCTGCTCGGCTGTTATGAGGAGAGATGGAGTATCAGGAAAAATAAATCCATGTAAAACAGCAGTTGCATTTCACACATGCAAACAGAACCGTCCAAAATCAATGCTCTTAAACCAATAATAAAATTAGCTTTTGCTGTGGTTTACAAAATGCCGTTGACTGCCATGAAATTTTGTTTGTATGAATACCAAATACATTCCAAATTACAAAACTGCAATTAACCAAATAATAAGTCACCAATATGAGAGAATTATGCAATATCAGCAGAAAAAGAAGCAGAGGCAGAAAGCATCCGTGGACTCACCGTGGATATGATGGGAACTCCCAGATGTTTCCAGTTCAGGATATACCCGCTCTCATCCTCGATTTTCACGTGTTGAATCAGTTTATTCAGGTTCTCCGCTGTCGTACCTGCTCATCACACATAAACACACACATTCAGCGGGACTCATCCAGCAGGAAAACATACACTGCCGTTCAAAAGTTTGGGATCAGTAGGATTTTTTTAATGGAGTCTCTTCTGCTCATTAAGGCTGCATTTATTTGATCAAAAATAAAGAAAAAAATAGGAGCATTGTAAAATATTATTGCAATTCCTAATATAAGTTTCCCATTTTAATATAAATTTATTTCTGTGATGAATTTTCAGCATCATTACTCCAAGTCTTCAGTGTCACACGATTCTTCAGAAATCAATGCATTATGCTGATTTATTATCAGTATTGAAACTGTTGTGCTGCTTAAAATTTTTGTGGAACGTGTGATACTTGCTTCTTTGATGAATAAGAAGTTAAAAAGAACAGCATTTACTCAAAACAGAACCCTTTTCTAACAACATAAGTCTTTACTATCACTTTTTATCCATTTAACACATCATTGCTAAATAAAAAAAGAACAGTAGTGTACATTATATTGTTAGAAAAGATTAGTATTTTAAAGGAACACTCCACTTTTTTGGAAATAGGCTCATTTTACAACTCGCCTCGAGTTAAACAGTTGAGTTTTAGCCGACCTCTGGGTCTGGCGGTAGCACGTTTAGCTTAGCATAGATCATTGAATTTGATTAGACCATTAGCATCTCGCTCAAAAATGACCAAAGAGTTCCGATAATTAAGAGTGCAGCAGGCGCAATGATATTACGCAGCGCCTGAAAGTAGTCCCCAGCTAGGTATCTAGTTAGACTGGAGTAATGGTGCTGAAATTTCAGCTTTGCATCACAGGAATCAATTATATTTTAAAATATATTAAAATAGAAAGCAGTTATTTTAAATCGCAATAATATTTCACAAAATTATAGTTTTATAAAACGAGAAATGTGCACCGTTCAGACTGAAGATGTAGAGAAGAACGGCCCGGATCTTATCAGTGGTGTCATGTGGGTGTAACAGCACAGGAAGTAACGTCCTCATGGGGTCCTTGACCTTCTGTCCTTCAGCATCTGCACCTACAGCCAGATCCTACATGCAAAGCACGAAGATGTCACACTCTGGACAGAAGAGGGCATCCTTTCTCTCGAGACATCATTAAGCTTTACCTGTTCAGCTTTGCAGAGTTTTTCCACATTCTTCTGGTAATGACTCATCAGATCCTCAGCTAAACATAAGTGGACAGTTTTCTGAGGGAGAGAAATGCAAAACATTAAATTGCATGCGAGTATTTTAGGCAGCCTCGACCGCCACTATTGAACGTACAGGCATTATGAATGTGATCTTTCAGAGTCACAGGTGTCATGTGATAGCATGCTGTTTCAGGACATGCAAGGCGGCTCGATTACCTGAGCCATCTGCTTGCGGAAGCCTGGCATCTTCTTCATGAGCTGTGATAGGCCTCCAATTGAGATCTGCCAATGACAGGGGGCATCTATGACATACTTATATGAGGGAATCTGCAACTGGACACTACGGTTATTGTTTGGAGGTGCAATTAATTGTAAAAATAAACTGTACCTTCTCATCAGCCTGTTTCTTCTCACCTCTGCTGGCGGAGATTTCCTTCACCAGTTTGGGGATTTGCCTTTGGAATAAATAAATACAATGGTGCTGATTACATTAACAAGGATATTTATAACAGTAACAGACTTTGAGACATTTTTAGTGCACAAGATATTGGTTTCAGTACAAAAACAACAAATATTAATCTCTCACACAAAAATATTTAATTTTATATGATAAAAGCATTTCAATTAAGATATACATCATTAAATTCAAAAAGTCTGGCTGTGCTTAATGGATACATTTTTGTAACCTTTCAGCACAGCCCTGTTCCCATTAAGCTCACATCATGTTTTATTAAAAAAATCAGCATATTAGACTGATTTCTGAAGGATCATGTGCCACTGAAGACTGCAGTAATGATGCCAAAAATCCAGCTTTGATCACAGGAATACATTTCATTTTACCATACATTCACATAGAAAACAGTTCTTCTGAATTGCAATAATTTCATACACATTACAGTTTTCACTGTGTTTTTGATCAAATACATGCAGCCTCGGTGAGCAGAAGAGACCTCTTTCAAAAAGATAAATCTTACAACCCTAAACTTTTGAACTGTAGTGTATTTTTTGAATACAGAAATGTATCCAGTTTAAAGAAAACCGACCACCCAATGTTTGTGTGTCAGATTGAGCTCAAATGAACTCAAGTAATGCTACTCACCCAGTGACCTCGGCAATGTGCATGTGACGTAGTTTGACCCATAATTCATCCTCGTCGTTCAATAAAGCTTCTTTCTTAGAGCTATCCTTTAACTTATACCTAAGAGAAAACAGACAGAAAAACACCAACACACAGGAGAACCAAAATAAGAGCAGGGACGTCTGTTAAAGTAAATAAAGATTTAGTGTTTTGCGGTGTCATACTCATAGGTGTTGTCCTTTATTGGTATGAGGTCATAAGCCATGGCCTGGTAGGTGAGCTCGTGAAGAATAGGACTAACAGGGTCCAGCGCACGATCGACAATCAGAAGCTGAGCCTGCGTTTTTCCCTGAATGTGAGAGGAGAGGACGGACGAGGCAGATTGTCCAAGCAGAAATATCACTTATAAGACCATATCAGAAAAAGAACATTACAAACACTATGGGTTAAAACAATTAATCAAAATAAAGCTTCAGGGAGTACATGATCTGATTTACCAATCCTACTACAGCTTTTCCAACAAAACATTTTCCTCAGTCAGTCCTTTCAAAATGTCTTATCTAATGAAACCGATTCAGAACTTTTTTTTTTTCAGTTTATCAGCAATCCATCAAGCCACTCAATTTTTTATTTTTTTACAATTTTGAATTTTTTTTTTATTTAATTCCCAAGTATTTTGCACTGTATTTTACTTCTTGCTTTAAACATCTGAATTAACTTAGACTTTCATTTCATATATGAATAAATACAAATATTGTCAAAAGCCTGAAATACAATATCGTTCAAAAGTTAAGAATTTTTAAGATTTATTTTAATGTTTAAAGCCTCTTCTGCTCACCAAGGTTACATTTATTTGATCTACAGCAGATATAGTAATATTATGATATATTGTTACAAAATAAGTTTTCTATCTAAATATATTGTAAAACTTAATTTATTCCTGTGATCAAATCTGAATTACTCCAATCTTCAAGTGTCACATGATCCTTCAGAAATCAGTAGAATATGCTGATTTGCTGCTCAAGAACCATTTCTGATTATCATCAAAGATGAAAAAAGTGGTCAAGCTTAAAATGAGAAAAAAATAATTTTTATAGGATTTTTTGTTAAAAATTAGTTAAAAATCCCTTTAGTCACTTTTGATCAATCGAATGCATCCTTGCAGTAGAAAAGTATTAATTTAATTCCTTTAAAAAAAAAAAAAAGTATACCCAAAACTTCTGAACATCAGTATATCTTTAAAAAAAAAAGCTATGGTGGTGTCCAGCTCTAAATCCAACCTCATCAATCAGATACACGGTCATGTGAGGTTGTTGTAAACTCTCTCACCTTTTTTTTCGAAATATCATCCAACTCATAATGTCGTGCCAGTTTATTATCCACAAGTTCAGCCAACTTCTTTCCATAATCAAGATTCGGATCTCTACATAGAACAGCAAATGCATTACAGAAACGTAGATTAAATATTCATTCAAGCATCAGGTGTAATTTGAGCACATGTAAAGTGAGTAAGACTGTACTTCTTGTATCTGACTCCAGGGTACTCGTCCAGCGTGGCACAGAGCGTTACGATCTGATCAGCTATCATCTCCAGCGTCTGATCTCGGTCCGGACTGTTCGGAGTGTAGATGCTCTTGAAGGCTTCTGCGTTATCACAGCTGAACACCTGCACAGGTGACAACACACGCAATCATAAACAACACAAGACTCAGCCATAACAGGCTAAACGAATCGCCAGATACACTCACTTGTGCTTCCAGTGGGAGAAACGAGATGTTGACCTCTTTACACACTTTAATGTGCTTGGCACAGTCCTTCTTCATCTTGTCGAAGAGATCATCAGGACAGTCTGTGGTCATTTTGATATACAAGTAATGAAAACGTCACTCTTGCTGAAAATAACCACACAATCTAATGCTGTCAAATGATTAATCGCTATTGAAGCCCAAACAAAGTAGTTTTCCAGGACACGGCGCCGGCGGCAGCAACAATACTACAGCCAGAATAATAGTTCCACCGTCTTTCATTGTGTATACGTTTGGGTGGTGTACAGTACACACACATATTGTATAAACAAAAATGTATTTTAGATGCGATTAATTGTGATTACTCATTTGACAGCACCGACACGATCCACTTTTGAGAATCAAATCAGTGAACTCACAGTCAGTGAAGAAGACATAGGCAGCTTTGTATTTGGGTTTCGGTTTGAAGTCTTTAATAAATGCATCAATACACTGCAAATAGAAAACATTTGGGTCACAAACAGATCATCACTGTAAAGTAAGTGATATTATGCTTATTATTTGTGTCTCCTGAGCTCTGACCTTGGCAGTAGGTGTCATGAAATAGATGGCCTTCATCTCTGGAACTGGTTCTCTGTTTTTGTACAGGTCCTCCACAACTGTGAACAAACGAGAGGTAAGACGTTATGACAACAATTCCCCATCCAGCACATGTCTATTCTTTTGCTTGATATGGAGGAAATGAAAAGCTTCCCTTCTGGAAAACACAGGAAGGAAGAGCGTCCGGCTCTCACTACACAATGAAGTTCAAACACTGAATCGGGAGACAGCTGGATTTCTGTCTAACACACCAGGAGCAAAATCTCTTCTTTTACTTACTTGTGATGTTCTCCGACATGAGATCGGACATTTTGCAGCAGGAGGAGAGGAGGCGCGTGGTGAAATGGTCCAGTATGAGGATCTGTGAGAACAGATTTAACATCAGTTACAGAATGTGACAAATGCATCGTATTAAGATGTGCGAATCATATACTGGTTTCAACTACACTTTTAGAATTAAAATACCATTCATTACAACAAATGTTCAAAGTGCCAATCAGTTTAATGGTTAAGGCAGTAACATTTTTTTTTCAGTGCCCTTGTTACATGTACTAAATGTTTAGTACTAACAGTAATTGATGCATTATTACAAGCAATTAACCCTAAACCTAAACCCTGACACTATAACAGGGTTACTTTATTAGAAGGTGTCCTAATTACAGTGTAATTATACATTTAAGTACCGAGTAATATTAACTACATGCACTTACTATAGGTTTAGGATTTGGCTTCGGGTTACTTGCACATAATTATGCATAATTTATTGTTATTATAATAGTAAGTACATGTAACGTGCAACGAGGACGCTTTAAAATAAAGCGTTACCACTTTACTTTACAATAAGGTTCCAGTTGAAGAGTTTATTTGCAAAAACAGATAAATCCTTTTTTTTTTTTTTTCAAAAATCATGTTTTTTATTATGTTATGTTTTCATTGTGTTAGCTTTTGTTGTTATTTAACCTAGTCAAAATAACCCAACTGCAGTTTGATTGATATTAATTGGAAAGCACAATGAAAAAACATGATTTCTGAGAATTGTTAAAAACGGAGTTATCTGTTTTTGCAAATTAACTCTTCATTTATTATAGCAAAAGACAATTAATAATAAAGAAAGAAAATAAAGACTTGTTCATTGAGAGGTTACCAGAGATAGTATGGTTTGTGTTTGATATAGTAAAGGAAACGTTGTGTGGGTGACCTGCTCAGATGAGCCAGCCTCTGTGTTTAGTATACAGCAGGAGCACAGTTCAGCTCAATGGGAGTCCAATCAAGCCACATGAACCTGGAGAGCCCTTAATGGCCACAAATGTGCAAAATATAAACAGAAAAAAAAAAAATCATTCAAACTGACCTTCCATACTTCTGACTTTCTGCAGTCGGCAATGAGGGTGTCCTTGATTCCTATGATGCCCAATAAAGAAATCTGTTAGTTATAGCAATGAATCTCCATGATGCACCATGGGACTGAGAATTAGGAAACATTTCCAAGAAGCTTTACTTTCGGTTTTGAGTTGTTTTCTGCTTGAAGAGTGCAAAGACAAGTAAAAACCTGCTTATAAATGAGCATGTGTGAGTGTGCGAGATGTAAAATACTCAATAATAATGCTATTTTACATGTAGATCTTGATCTGTGGAGGTTTCTCTTATTCTGATTAAGTTATACCATTTAAAAATAATATATTTAAAACAATTAATTGCCTCTGAATTAAACGTTTTTGTTTACATAATGTGTACTGTGTATATATATATATATATATATATATATATATATATATATATATATGCACACACACACAGTATATACACATTTACATGTGCACACATATAAGCAAAAACTTTTATATTGGATGTGATTAATCGTTTGACAGCACCAATTTAAAATCATTTGAGTCATTTTACAGCCTTGGGAATTTGCTGAGGATCACTGCCAGACATGTTAAAGTGCATATAACCATTTATAATGCTTTTTAAAACACACACATACACCGTTATCATCAGCTTATAATTACCACTGAATCCATATATTTTAATATGGCAAAATAACTGTGTGCTTGTTATGGCTAGTCTTCGTCAAGTGTTGTGAACACAATAACCCTGCCGACCGGAAGTCACTGATAAAGTTCGCAGAATGTAACGCGCGCGCGGAAGAACTGAAGTTCCATTAAAGTCATGACAACAAGCCCGTTCCCGGGAAACACCCGGAGCAGATGATCAAAGTGAACCTGAACAGCACTGGCTAACATTAGCACAGCAGCTAACGGAAACTGACTCAAAGACACACGCAAGACATTCACCGAGACCCATCCTTACTGACACCAAAACAAAACTTCACGAAACGACTGTAGCTCTCTTTAAATCCCCTGATTACTCAGTGAACTTACTTTGCCAAACTATTTTTTTCAAGCCGTGGTCTGCTCCAGTTGCCATCTTGAATTGAGACGATGCGCGCGTCCGTCATCTGGGAGGAGTGACAGTGCGCGTTCATGTGTGATAGTTTTAATAGAGGATATGCGCAGATTTATAAAAGCATCAAGCATAGATCGTGCTTTAATGGTCTATTTTGATGGATTTTTAAAATTATATGTAACAATTATATTGGGTTTTGTCAACTCACTGTTTTGATGAAGAAATATTCCTCGGAACGAGTTTATTTGTGAAAGTACATTATCCACCATTAGGCTACTGCCCAGGGAACAACATAAAGTTCATTAACAAACAATTTAATAAAACTATACGTGTTCAATTTTATATGTTTGCAATTAAATCCCAAGATACCTCTTAGATTTTAACATGCAATCTCTCAAATTCAAACACTTTTAATGTTTAACAGTGGACACATTGTTTTCACCCTACAAAAATACCTAAACAATCTATTATTAAAGTTTATTTCAGCTGTTGCAAATTAGTGGGACATTACTTGCCACTGCAAGTGAAGAACGAGCCAAGCAAATATTAGCGGGGCATATCTTCAGACTGTATGGGGTAAGTTGTCACAATGGTTGTCTCAATAGAATAGAAGCTCCACAGTGCAACAGAAAGACAGCAACAGGACAGGACACAGATAATAAAAGAATAATATACAAATATGCAAATAGGCAATGTACGAAGCAGCAAAAACACAATATATAGACAACTATGTATGTACAGGTCTGATATGTGCAAACTTGAAATGAATAAAACTAAGTGAGTGTGGTGAATGGATAATGTATTATAGTTGTGTGTTCCACGTTTATTGTTGAGTGTTCATGAGATGGATTGCCTGAGGGAAGAAACTGTTCCTGTGTCTGGTCGTTCTGGTGCTCAGAGCTCTGTAGCGTCGACCAGACGGTAACAGTTCAAAGAGAGAGTGTGCTGGATGTGAGGGGTCCAGAGTGATTTTACCAGCCCTTTTGCTCACTCTGGCAAAATCACTAACAGTAAAAATGTAACAAAATTAATGTCTGCATCCAAAATTGTTTAGTGTAATTATGCATATAAAATAAATGTTCAATCGTTGCTTCTTAAAATTCCACAAAAAAATAAAATAAAATAAAATAAATTGTGGTGAGATGTCTGCTTTTATTTATTTTATTATTATTTATTTTATTTTATTTTTAAGAAAAAAATGTTTAACACTTTAGAATGAATTGTTCTACTTAATTTAGCACTAAAACTAGCTTCTCTAATCTTTTTGTATTCTATCTATTTCTTTTCTTTTTATTTATTATACAATTAACAAAAGCAAAAAAGGTCTCTAACACTAGCTTGCTCTATTCATTTTCTATTCTGTTTATTTTATTTTTATTTATTATATATTTAAAAACACTCATAGCACTTGTATATCATTGCTTGTTGATTTTGATTGCTTCCATTGTCCTCATTTGTATGTCGCTTTGGATAAAAGCATCTGCTTAATGGCTAAATGTAAAACTAACTACACAAATAAACTGCATTATTTACATTAGACTGCATAGGTTATACAGCATTAGACTTCTTCCTCCAGTCTTCTGTTACACCTGCATGTCTCATCTTCACTTCTGATTGGCCAGCTCATTCTTGTCCCCAGCTCTTATTGGCCAGCTCTTCTGAGGAGGCGGGGTTAGGTTAAAGTATCTGAGATGCCTTAAAGAAAAGCTCCATGTATATTCAGCCAAAACACAAGAGACAGAAGAGAGCGCAGAGTTTAGATTAAAAAAGAGAAATCAGAATTCAAACTAAGAAAACAGATGGCAGGCCTTGGAGGAATCAAAGGGCTGGTGCTTTTGCTTGGAATAGTCTCACAGGTAAAGTTATGTAATTTGATTTATTCACATTTCCCTTTATTCATAAATTAAGTACTTCGTAACATACAGCATAGAATGATGTGAACGAAAGGGGAAATGGTACTTCTTTAAATAAAAGGAATGAAATTATAAAATAAAAGAAACATTTTCTATGATTCTGTTATGCATTATACTTTTAATGCATTAATACTAATCTGATAGAGTTATGAAAAACCCTTGGAATAAAAAAAAATGTAAATGTACAAATTATACTTGTTATGAATGTTTGCAGTCTAATAAAAGTGAATTGTTTCATTTACAGGCATTAGGTACTGCTCTTCTGGATCAAATTCACAGTATCTGTTTCAATTCAAATTAATACTCATAAATACACTGTTCTTGATTATGATTTGCGTTATATTTAACCAGCATTATTGAATACCTCAGCTAAGTTTTTTGTCTTTTACAGGCAGCACAATAACCGTGAGTGTTTTTACGGTGACATCAAAGAGCGCGGTGTTGCGCTGGAGCAAATATGAAGGAGCATTGTCCTACAGAGTAACAGCTTCCCTCCGAAACTCTCAAGTCCCCGTCGTCTTTGCCAGCTTTGGTCAGAACACCATTATGGGTTCCGTTAATTCCCTGAGTCCCAACACTGCATACACCTTTCGTGTCGAGGCCCTGGGCAGCCACATGCTGACAGATGCTACTGTGGACGGATCTACTGGTATGTACTGAAATCTACACATGGCTTGCTAAAGAGTAGTGATGGGATGTAGGAGGTAATATGTCTCAGTGTGAAAAAGCGTTTTTAGAATTGAAAGAAATTTCCATGATCTTTCTATTCCTGGAAATGACCATTTTTAAATTCCCTGATAATTCCAAGTTTTCCATATAGAATCCCTGAATTCAGGCTTCGCATCTTGTTTGTTGAATTAACCTTGTTGAAATTAATGGAACTGTAAATTTTCTCATCTTTTGTTCAGCTCCTGATGTGCCCTCCATTGTGATGGCCTCATCTAAAGAAAGTCAGAAGATCACTGTGGAATTCACTTCGGTCTCCGGTGCCACTTCCTACATCCTGCGCGCTGAGACAAATGATGGATCTTTCTTCTCAGAGATCTCAGTACCCGGCTCTCCGGGGACTGTCACCAACCTCCAGCCATACACAGATTACACTCTCAGTGTCATGTCCGTCAACAGCGCAGGCAGAAGCCAGCCTTCCTTCTCCGTGGAAGCTAAGACAGGTATATTATTCGACTCTCTCTCCACCCTCTTTGACCTCGAGGCCAAAGAAATGATCCATTCATGAAGGGACAGAGTTGGCTATTCTCTAACCCTCACCCAGTGCTGTAATCTTATCCTCTCATTGAGAAAGATCAGGATAAGCTACATGGCTGATCTCATGGGCTTGATTTTTAGCAGCATGCATAGCTTGTGTTCACATTTTCAATGAAATAGGTTTCTCACGCATGTATCCCTAAGTAACAATATCCAGGTTTGCTCTGTAGACAAAATATGAGAAGTTGAACTATGACAAAAGGGCTGCCCTCCTCAAGGGACTGGGCACAGAAAAATGTATTCTCTGTCTTCACCTCAGGGCCCTCAGTAGTTTTGTGTCATTGTTCAGGTAGCACGTTTTCCACCTGAGACGGTCACCAAGGAAATAATAAGGGAAGGGACATTAATTCTCAGAATAGCCTCGATGTGAAATCCTATCACAAATATCCACAGAATTACATCATGCTTATGATCTAAAACAGAACAATGGGGTGTTTTCTTCAAACCACTTAAGCAATCTGAGACGTGTTCCAGTTATGACGCACCAGGAGGTGATAAGAGCAGAACCAAATAGGGTTTAGCAAAACAGAATCCAGTTTCCAAACGAAACTGTGGACGGGAAGGGATCAGTACAGAACAGGAGAGGGACAGACAGGATATTCCAGGGGAAGCGCAGGACAGAACTAGAGATGGACACGACTGTAGAGAGAAGGGAACAGAGGGACTGGACTAGACTAGACTGGACTGGAAAGGAAAGGAAAGGAAAGGAAAGGAAAGGAAAGGAAAGGAAAGGAAAGGAAAGGAAAGGAAAGGAAAGGAAAGGAAAGGAAAGGAAAGGAAAGGAAAGGAAAAGAATGAGACAGGACAGGAAAAAAGTGAAGAAGTGGAAAGGAAAGGAAATGGGAGAGAACAGGAAAGGAAAGGAAAGGAAAGGAAAGGAAAGGAAAGGAAAGGAAAGGAAAGGAAAGGATGAGACAGGACAGGAAAAGACAGGACATTCAGGTCAGTTCACTTCAGGAAAGGAAAGGAAAGGAAAGGAAAGGAAAGGAAAGGAAAGGAAAGGAAAGGAAAGGAAAGGAAAGGAAAGGAAAGGAATAGGTACTTCTCTTATCACATAAAGCCATCTGACACCTGTTAACTGTCCCTCAAATCCATATCACAAAATTAATTTAGCATCAGAATTAGATCACTAGCTCGGTAGTCAAAACTATCTTCAATACTTTTGGTTACAATGCAGATGTCTGTCTGATCTCTCACTATTCTCTTTTCTCCCTCTTCTGTTGGAACCCAGTCCTTCCTGCTCCTCAGCTCAACACCAGCTCTCCCAGCAACAGCAGTATCCTGGTGAACTGGAAGCCAGTGAATCACGCTGTCCTCTACAGTCTCAGCATCATCAAGGACGGCGCGTACAGCAGAATTAGCCTCAACACCACAGACACTCAGGTTCACTTTCCAGACTTGGAGGCAGGAACCAAATACTGCATTAAAGGAAATGCCTGGAGTCCTGAGAACATTCCCGGAGATGACATCACAGTTTGCCAGATCACACGTAAGACAATAGAGATGGAAAGAGAGAGTTTACTTCATCTTTAAGCAGGCAGAAACTGTAACACCTGATACACACAGTTTCAATCATACCTGTAAATAACACTTAAGGAAAAGAAAAGGGTCAAGAAAAGAGCAGCCAACAAATCATGCACACCAAGTACAGCATGTTAAGGTCAATTCACACCGCACAGACAAACGGCAACAAACAAGTTGGCTGTTGGATTTAGAATTGTATTAAAAATAACTGTCATGTTCACACTGCACCAACAAACACCAACAAACTTCGAGTCACAGAGAGTCAAGTAACACCGTGTCTACACCGGATGTGACAGTTGTCGCATCGCATCCAGTGTAGACAGCGTCACTGATTACAATCAATAGAACCTCTCTTGTATTTTGTTGCGTCGCACCGCGCCGCTCGCGTCTGCGGCTAGTTTGTTGGAGTTTGTTGGCGTTTGTCTGTGCGGTGTGAATTGGCCTTTAGCCAGAGTTGTCCAATTCTGCTCCTTGGACTACAAAACGTGTCACAGAGTTAGCTTCTGTTTGACACACCTGAATGAAAGGCCCAAGGCCTTGATTACCTGGTCCAGGTGTGTTTAATTGTGTTTGAAGCTAAACTGCACACAACATTGGACTTTCATGAGCAGGAGTGGACACCCCTGAGGTTAGAAAATCTCCACTGCTAAAAATCTGCAATAACTGACGCATTAAACTTTGTGTGTGTGTGTGTGTGTGTCTCCGCAGGTCCTCCCACTCCTCAGTCCATTGAGCTGGTGGTGACAAGCACCCCTGATGCTGGTATTGTGGTGTCGTGGGACCCAGCCCAGGGTGCAGAGCAGTATGTCGCCTTGAGCTTGACCGGACAGAACTGCTCCTCATCTACTAACTCCTGCACCCTGATTCCTCTGAGCTGTGGAGAGATAAACTCTGTCACAGTGATCACTATCAACCAGGCTGGAAACAGTGCCCCCTCATACCCAGTACAGGTTATTTCATGTGAGTAAACCCATTCACACATGCAAGTTTGTCACATCATCGACAACAGGACTTCCTTCCTCAGTTTTGATGTACTATGTCAAGGGTGTCCAATTCTTCTTCTGAAGGACCACTTTCTTGTAGAGTTTAACTCCAACACAACTGCCTGGAAGTTTCTAATGATCCTAAAGACCTTGATTAATTGACTAAATCAGGGCTTGAGCCACTCTGCAGAATAGCGGGCCTTTAAGAGCAGGACTGGATGTGCATTTGCTATGTATACCAAGGGTGTCCAATCCTGCTCCTGGATGGTGAATGTCCTGTAGAGCTTAACCTGAACCAGCTCCAACACACTTGCCTGGAAGTTTCTAGTAAATTCTGAAAGCATGGAATAGCTGGTTCAGGTAAGTTTAATTAGGTTTGGAGCTAACATTTGCAGGATAGAGGCTCTCCAGGAACAGGTTTGGACACCCTGATGTAGACATACTGTAATGTTAATGCACAACACAATGCTCCCTCATCAGTCCATTTACTGAAACTAAAATCCAAAAACAGGACATTCAATAACTGTCATGTTCGTGACATGACCACACAACATTTGACTGATCATATTTATGATGCATATCAACAGTGCCAGTCCACTGACTGTGTTTAAGTGAAAATCTAACACAGATATTTTTTTTTACATATTTTTTTTGTATTTGTCCATTTAAGCCCACAGCCAAAGCCCAGAGTAGCCTATCCATGTCTGTGTTTTTCTGTGTCAGATCGCGCACACATAAGGCTGTGGGAACTTTTTTTGTTGCTCAATATGCATTTAATTCTTTTTATTTTATTTTTAGCATTGAACACATCCAGTGTTGGGGATTGACTATAGTTACATGTAACAGAACTACGTAATTTAATTACAAAATAAATGTAACTGCAATCTGTTACAGTTAATTACAGTTACTTATGAAAATGTGATGGATTACAAAGGGGGGTTACATCTGAATATCAAAGTCAAAGTCTGCTTTATTGTTAATTCTGCCACATGTATAACACAGAGAGAGCATACATACAGAGAATTGAAACAGATCTATCCACAGGTCTGAAGAGCTACAACAGAATGAAATTTAAGCTATTATCACTCTGAATCTTGCCTTCAGTAGTCTCCCTCACTGCCTAATCTGTTTTTTTATCAGTCCCTTGTCCCCCGCAGCCCATCTGGGTGGAGGAATTGGTGCCCGGTAACTGTTCTGTGAAGTGGAGCGCCGTCCCTCACGCAGAGTACTACACCACCTTTATTAAAAGTGACGATGGCATCGAGGGGATGTGCAACTCGACCGAGCTGTACTGTCAGTTTAATTGCCACTGCGGATACTCGTACATTATGAGTGTGTTTGCACACAACCATGCTGGACAAAGTCCCCCGGGGCCTCTCCTCAACCACACCACCTGTGAGTGTTAAAGATGCTGTCAGATGGCTTTTTGTACATGTATGTTAGCTCTGAAGTCATATGTGACCCTAGACCACAAAACCAGTCATAATGGTCATTTTTTTGAAATTGAGATTTATACATCATCTGAAAGCTGAATAAATAAGCTTTCCATTGGTTTGTTAGGATAGGACAATATTTGGATACAACTGTTTGAAAATCTGTAATCTGAGGGTGCATATATATATATATATATATATTGAGAGAATTGCCTTTAAAGTTGTCCAAATGAAGTTCTTAGCAATGCATATTACTAATCAAAAATTAAGTTTTGATATATTTACAATAGGACATTTACAAAATATCTTTATGGAACACGACCTTTACTTAATATCTTAATGATGTTGCACTAACAGGCTTATTTTAGGGCTACTATTCTAGAACGTCCTTCCCCCCTAGTAGCAAAAGCTGCTTTCACTGACGATTTTTTTTAATTGAAAAAAAAATGTGTTTACCTAAAAACATATTAATTTCCACCTGCTATCCACAGTGCCTTGCTGTCCAGCGCTCACAACGGTTTCCGCAGCTTCTTGGGAGACTCTGATGATGGAGTGGTCTCCTGTGCGTGGTGCGGATCTGTATGAGACCCGTGCTGTGGATGCAAATGAAGTGATTCTGTGTAATGACACGTCGCCCAGGTGTGCCCTCTCTGACCTCACTTGCAACAGCAAATACAGTGTAGTCATCATACCTTGCAATGACGTAAGCGGCTGCAACCGCACCTGCAGTCCACAAACACATGAAACAGGTATATCATGCACACAACGTGGAACTTTCATCCAACCTTTCACAGATATGCTTTACACACACTCTCTCTTTTTTTCTTTCTTCCGTAAAGCTCCATGCATGCCTGAGATCACCGGTGTGAGCCAGACTAACACGTCTAGTTCTAGTGTGCTGGTTAGCTGGACCTCTGATAACACAGTTGCCAACTACACAGTCAGTGTGATTGGCGCAGTAGGCAACCCACACGTCTGTCACTCAAACGGCTCTTCTTGTCTGGTGTCCAACCTGCCCTGCGGCTCCATCTATGAAGTCAGTGCCATCGCATCAACCTCAGCTGGAGAGAGCATGCCCAGTTACACCATTCCACTGGAAACAGGTTAGGGTCCACAGAATTTGTATAGTTTTACTGGTTATAATCACTGATCTATATAATTAAATTGTATTAGTTTTAATAGAAACTGTAATGGTTCCTGTGGGTCTCTATTGGTAATGTGTTGCCTTTTATTGGTGGCTTGTTAAAACCACTAAATTGTAATGTAATATTTGGCAAAACACACTACAGAAAACCATTTTTGAATGGTTTTAATGATTTATAGTTGAGGGTTTGTTATGGTATTTGTAGTGGAAACCATTGCTTTTTTTTCCCAGCAGGGTTTTAAGATTACACAAATATTTAATTAAAGTATCAATATAATACTTTCGATAAAACCAATATCTGTAGTGTATTTAAGCTCATGGTAGCATTCCCAGATAGCAGACCTACATCTGCAAGATGTCTGTTAAAGATCCCTTGATCTGGAAAGCATCTGCTGTCTACAAACATCTGGCAGACGTCTTTCAGATGTCAGTTTTACATACATCCTAAAGCATAAACATCTTAAAGACGTCTAATAGACGTCTATTTGATATCTAAAAGGAAACGTCCTATAGACATATTGCAGATGAGCAAACACTCTAAAAATATACGTCTTGTACGTTTGCTATCAGGGTTAGCTTAGCAACATGCTAACAGAAAACAACTGAAATCAAATGTGAGGCAAGTCTCTTGTGTACTTCTTGGTCACTCATGAGTTTCCATTTCTTTTAGAATGCTGTGTTGTGTTTTGAAACACAACCTACACATCTTTTCATTTTAAAAGTTTACTTTATTTGTATTTTTTTTCAGCACCTTGTTGTCCAGACAGTCTAACGGTGAGCCAGGTGACCCAGGCCATGACTAATGTGACCTGGTCACCCGCTAACGGCGCCCAGACGTACATCGCTTCTCTGTCCTCACCACGCGGCCATGCGCAGTGTCACACTATGGAAACAGAATGCGTGATGGGATGCATCACCTGCGGCACTAACTACACGGTCTCGCTGGAGGCCATCAGTCGCACCGGGCACAAGGAGGAGTGCACCTACCACGGATTCTCTGCCAGTACGTCCTCAGAACTGACCGTGATGCCATTAGTGATAGAACTAGCACAAATACACAGAGTCAGTGTCCAGTGAAAAATATGTCCAAAAATGCATGACTCAAGAGCATGAAAACACCTTTTATTAAAAAATCTTACAAAATGTAATAGAAAATAACATGATTAGAGGTATGTGTTTTTCATCTAACACCAATAATGCACTTTATGGAGTGATTTTTAAAGATGCCTTCATGTGCTATGGGAAATTTCCTATATCCCTTCCTTAATTAGGAGTTTTTTGCATTCAAGTGCTTTGTTGTCATACAGAACAGGAATCATGGACGACACCAGGCTTCTTCTTGCCTATTCCTTGGTAAAATCGTATTAAACCTAAAATGTATAGAAGATATTTAGTCAATATCTAACATAATTTGAATAAAATGGAATGTTCAATTTGATGGCAACCAAACTTTCATATAAACGTGCTTTGATGGTCAGAATTCCATTCAGAATTCAGCATTAATGTTCTTGGTGGCAAGAAAAATCAATATACATTTTGAAGAAACAACAAAAATGCTTCTCTCCTCTCAGTCCTCTGCCATATTTAAAGCTTAATGTCTAACTCAGAAACGTATTAAAATAATTTCTGGGTTTCCCAGTTGTAAATATGACTTCAGAGGCCATTCATGTCCAGTTTCTGACTTTTGAATTCCAATAGCATGTGTATAAGCAACAATGTCACCTGTTTAATTTTATCACAGCATGTAAGTGTGAAGTTTCATCAAACATTCCCGTTTCTCTCAAGGTCAGTGCTGTCCCTCAGGCATCCGTCTCTATAGAGGAACCAATAACACGCTGATTGTGCGCTGGAGGTCCAGCAGTGCTCTCACTAAATACATAGCAGAAGTCACTGGAAGCGTCAGGACTCACGCGTGCAGCCCAGAGCCCGGCAGCTACACATGCACTGTGTCAGAGATCGCGTGCGGTCAGGTCTACTCAGTGGTCGTCGCCCCACTGAATCCAGACGGAAGCAAGGTCCAGTTCTGTAACAGCAGGCTGTATTCAGGTAATGAACTTCAGTGCAGAAGCCCAAAAATGATTTAGATTGTGTTTTTGCTTTTCATTGCATTAGATAAAATATCAAACCAAATGGAAACAAATCATATGAACATGGAACCGGAAGTGTGACAATACTTTTTGCCTTCCTTTGAATCAGTTTTTTTTTTTTAAATGCATGCTTTTTGTGTTATGTTCTGTCTTTCAGTCACATGTGTGGGCAGCAGTGTTGGAATGGGTAAGACTGATTTCACACTGATCTGAATAAAATGCACAAGTCATATCAAAAATAAGGCAAACATCCATATGAAGTATCATAATGCTCTGTTACTCAAAACTGAGGACATGAAATATTTAGCACTCGTTAACTGAAGCCTCTCTTTACTCTCAGTGCTCTATCAAGGAAAAAGATAATGATGGGATGGATGTCCTTCAAACAGTGAGGTACGGCTATAGTACAAACACATGTGTCTTCATTACACACACTAGAGAGAGTCCTCCCTCTCTGAGACCAGGACTGCCAGTCCTTTTACAGACTAATCCACAGTAAAGTCCTTTATAATACACTTCTCTTGTCAGTGTCACATCTGCAAACCGGGATTCTGTTATAGACTTAAAGGAAGAGTTCACCCACAAGTAAAAATTACCAGCTTCAGCAGATTTTTGAGTTCTAAGTTTATGCAACAAAAAGTCATAAATCTGCTGAAGCTGGTTGCATTACAATTTTAAGTTTGCTCAACTTTTTTTTTCTTTTTTTTAACAGTGTTATTACATTACTTTTTATGGAAAGCTATGCGTTATGTTATTTTTATGTTATACTTTTTTTCATCTGGGCTAGGCTTGCTTGTTTGTTTTTAATAAAAATGTTATATTTTTGGCAAATTCATGTCTGTACAGTAGAGGGCACATCTTAAACAAACCTTTCAGCTGCCATCATTCTGAATTGCATGACGAATAGGAGGCACAAAGATAACCCATGACCATACTACTGAAACAATAACAGTGTTTTAAATCACTTTGACTTCCTGTTTTCTCTTGTTCAGCTTCTGATAATATTGGACGACTGGATCCTTCAAAAATGTCCCCAAACCAGGAAAGAAAATGAATGCTCTGTAACTAAATCATTGTGTGCACTGGCTTCTGAAGTCAGGCAGTGAACTCATTTGAATATAATTACCTGATTAATGTAATTAGTCAGGATTCAACACTGTCCAATCTCTTATGTTTATATATTTAAATTGCTTTAAAGATGTAATGTAATTTATGTCAGTCATGTAATATGGTTTAATTAGAAGTGACACTGATTAATGGAAGAATTTTAAATAGGAATTTGCTATTTTCTTACAATGTGGTAAACACACAAAAAAATCAATGAATATATTTAGTTATTTTAACTTCATTTTCAGGGATCCCTAATGTTATCTGAGGGATTTTCACTAAAGACAATTCATGATCTTGTGTCACATTATTTAATTAACTCTACAATTGGAATTTCTATAATGCTCCACTTGAAAAAAACAGTTTATAGCAACTTTAAAAAGTTATAGCAACTTTAAAATCAATGTTTTGAGCAACATCAGACCATCTCACTTTGAAAAAAAGAAAAGAAAAAGTAATTTGACAGTGGTTACGTCAATGCATCAGTTTCCCGGAACAATTTAAACGAACATACTAACAGTAATTTCCCAAATTTAAAAGAAACAACGATTAATCTGAGCGGCAACTGAATTTGAACTCCCTTGTATGCGGTGCCTCTGAGGGAAATCTACATCTTATTCTTAATTGAACTTCCCTTGGATGTTTGTCAAATGCATGATTTGTTGGGATGTGAATGAGCATCTATAGTTTGACAGTAAAATTCATTCCCTGCATTAATAATGTGTGTCTGTTTCTGTTTCAAAACTGTGTTTACTTCCCCATTTCTAAAGAGGAAGTCGCACTGTAGCCACAACTGTAATGTTTTCCCAGCGTGTGTGGGGTGGGGTGGATTTAAGGCAGTTTCAGTTTGAAAGTTGTAACAGACTGAAAATTGATAGTTACAGAGGTGAACAGACAGGGAAAGACTAGCTAAATATATGGCAGACAACAATGGCAAATACTTGACTGAAAAGTGGCTATCGCTTTGGTACACTGGACTGGGAAGTGGTAATAATAATATATGCAAAAATAATATATAACACTACTTCTCAACAAACTAGAATTATGGTCTTGGACATAATTGAATCAGCTATATTCGGCTGCTGAGAGAGATCGATTACAGCTCTTCAGGTGCACTCTTGTGGTCACATATGGACACTGCAGAAAGTGTTGGTCAAGTACCGATTTATCAACTCCGTGGCCAATAAGTTAGCAGTACACAGATGTTTTATATTTAAAAGAAAATGTTTTCAAAATGGCTATATTATTACTGTTTCATACATTTAATAGTGTTGTTAAAAGCATTTATATTAAAAAAACACAATTGCAATAATTAATAATTATTAAAATAACATAAATGTTAATAAACATTATACATTATTAATAACCGTGGTTTTACTACAAAAAAAAACTAAACATGGTCACCACAAATTAACCATGGTTTTGCTGCTCTAACCCTAGTTTAACCGTGGTATTTGTAGTAAAACTGTGGTTATACAAGTGATATGACATACATAGCTGTTTAATTATATCATTATTATGTTTCTAATTCATACTAATGTTATCTTTCAGATTAATCTCTTTGACTGTGATTCTGTTATTTGATCAGGGGCCGTTTTCTCCCCAAACACACGATCATCACAGTTTCGTTCAGCTCGATTAGATGAATGGTTGTACAGTATTTATACAGTAGTATTTCAGCCCTCTTGTGGTACAGAGAGTGTAGTGCATTGCTCTGGAGGAGGATTCTCTCCCCCTGTACTTTTATCGGTTCTCCATTATGCTATGAATCCAAAAGTCAGTATATAAAAGTATATAAAAAACAGCCTCAAATAGGCCATCATGTCACATGTGAAAAATGTATTTGTTAGAGACAATGTGCAAATGAGTCTAAAACTGACCGCTGTCACGTTCCCTCTCGGGATACAAGGAGGTGCGGAGACGTGAAGGTTCCTATAAGGTTCTTTATTAGAATCCAGCATACAAACAGGGATCATGGGGAGAGACGAACACATCTGACGTGATGACCGGACACAGGGGCTAGGAAACACAGGGCTTATAAACACAGGGAAATTAACGGGGAAGAACAGAAACAGGTGAGGGCTAATCAAACGCAGGGCTTGGGACAAATTAACTAATCATGAAAGGAACGAGGATGGCCAAATAGGGACACGAGAGGAGGGGAAACACAAGACAAGGACTGACAACCGCTCCTATCAATGTGAAATAACTGTTCTTACACAGCAGTGTAGATCAGGGCTAGATGTGATGTTGTTTAAATCTGTAAAAAAAATAATAAGTAATAAGTATTATAATACCTACTTTACAAACTATAGTAATAACTATGGAGTAAAAAAACACTGACAAAAGTCAGCTTGTTTTGATGGTTGATATCAGTATTTACATAAAGATACATAAAGGGTGAGTTGTCACATTTAAAATTTTATTTTAAATCATGGTTTCCAGTTTATACCTTTATTCAGTTTGTCTAAAAGCAACAGAAAGAAAGAAAGAAAATTAAAAATTTTGCTTGACACCAGAGAGCTGGTTGGTAAATATGCATATTTTAGAGATATCACAATAAACAGTAAAGGTCTTTCAAGTTGTTGTTTATAATAAGGACAACTTTTTTTGTTTTGTTTTGTTTTGGTATGCTAGCGGCCGATGCAATATCCCTGAGCGACACGAGCACACGAATGAACGAGTTCATAATCAGATGTCTAGATAAAGTGTCCTATGAACGATCAATAACAATTGGCATTCTAACCTAAATTCGAGGTACTAATAAATTAGAGTCAGAATAGAGATTAACTTAAATAACTTTGCGCATTGAGAAGATTGAGCATGCAAGAAACCTTCTTCCACCATTGGATATCTTCCTTGGACCAATTGCGTGGACCTTACAATATTTCATATGCAACACTGTCACCTACAAATTTTAACGACAGCAAAGATGTCTGAAATATTCAACATGACAAAATGTTATAGATCACTATTTTCCAGGGATACAAAATTAGATCAATTAACCTAAATTTCAGATTCAGATGAAATGACAAAATTAAAAATAGCATAGCCATTCATCAAAAGTGCAGAGATGTTGTGCTGTCTATGATCAAAAGAAGAAGAAAAAGGTCATCTTACCCTATATATGGCTAATAAATCAAGATAAGTTAATTGAATGGGCTTGTGAAACAACCTTCAAGTCTTTTGGTAATTATGGAGTTCTGTTAATGGTTCCCACATCTTCAGCATTCACAGACGAAACCACCTTTTGTGTTTGACTCCCTTTAATACAACAATTTGTGCTATTATTATAACCAGGGATATAACAGGAAACGTGTTGACGAGCCTCTGAGAATGTTGGGAGTCTTTGGTTATATATATGATTTGTAAAAATTAACTGAACCAATTACTGTAAAAACAATTACCGAGAGCAACTTACAGTAGCCTATGTCAATGAAAACGGGTTTGAGGGCCATCCAATCTGTTCTGCACTATTTAGGCTGATCTACTTCTGTTTTCAGTGGATTCAGTTCATTTGCTTTATTTTCTCCAGAACTTTCTGTAAATCAGGCTTCATTTTTGACAATCATATAGCATTGGACCACCAGACACAAATATGCTCCTAATCCTCTGGGAAACTATATGAACACAAATCTATATGAATCTCTTGTGTGGCAACGAGTATCCAATAACATCAGTAAACATGCTGACTTTTTCAAGTTTCTTTGTTGACACAACAATCAACCAAATCATGTTTCTCAGATTTGACAGAACATGGACCATTTGAGTAGCTAATCAACATTCAATCTAGCAAACAGAAAGCTCAATTTGACGCTGTAGGTTGCTTGTTCATTTGAACCCTTTGACATGTTGGAGCCCTCAGGAAAAAACAAAATCAAGAAAGAGACAACATACAACAGAGTAAAGGTATTCATGAAACGCCTTTCATTGTCATGAAGACTTTTGTCTGTGGTATTCAGTTCCTCTTTGAACAGAAATGGGCATTTTTGTGGGTAAAATTACGTAAGTATAAGACAACCAAACTGTTAATATCATGAAACAGATTGTGAGTTTTGTAATTCGACACTTTTCTCAAACTGCGTTGCTTTAAGCTCTAAAAATACTTAAAAAGAAGTTCAAAAGAATGTGATACTTTCACCAACAGAATTCTTCATCTAACTTTAGAATATTTCACCCAAAAATTACAATTCTATCAATTACTCTGCCAGTATAACACACTGGTTTTCATGTTTTATGTGGACTCTCTATAGGCGTAATGGTTTCTATACTGTACAACTTTACAGAAGGGGTACTAACCCTACCCCTAAATGCACCCCTCACTTAAAACTTTCTCCATTTTAAGGTTTTCAAAAAAAAAAAATCTGTATGATTTAGTAGCTGTTCTCCTCACGGGAGCTAAACAATTTCCCCACAAGGTCAAAATGACTGGTATTACTATCCTTGTGGGGACATTTGGACCCCATAATGTAGGGAATACCAGTACAACACACACAAATTACCCAAAGTGTAAATGGTGATGTATACTGCCAAACTTCAAAACAGGCAAAACAAAAAAGCACCATTATAGAGTCCTATTTCACTGGTGTGCTTTATTGCAAGACTTCTGAAGATGTACAATACATTTGCGTAAAGAGCAGACTGATATTTTGTCATTATTCAATCGACAATCGCCTCCCTTCATTTGAATAAAATGAAAACTAAAAGACTTTCAAATCACATGAGCCAATATTTTATTCACAATAGAACATAGATAGCGCAACAAATGTTTAAACTGAGATGTTTTACAATTTTATGCTCAAAATAAGCTCATTTCAAATTTGATGCCTGCTACAGGTCTCCAAATTTTTCAAAATTTGGGACGGGGGCATGTATACCATAGTGTAGCATCTCCTCTTCTGTTCAAAACAGTTTGAAGACGTCTGGGCATTGAGCGTTATGAGTTTCTGGAGTTTTGGTGTTGGAATTTGGTCCCACTCTTGCCTGAAATAGGTTTCTAGCTGCTGAAGAATTTGTGGTCGTCTTTGACATATTTTTTGTTTAATGATGCGCCAAATCTGGACTGCAGGCAGGCCAATTCAGCACCCGGACTCTTCTACTATGAAACCATGCTGTTGTAATAGCTACAGTATCTGGCTTTGAATTGTCCTGCTGAAATAGACATCATCTGGAGGGGAGCATATGTTGCTCTAAAACCTTTATATGCCTTTCAGCATTCATAGTGCCTTCCAAAACATGCTAGCTGCCCATATCTTATGCACTTATGCACCCCCATACCATCAATTTGACGTTGAGGCCATTAATGTTGTTTTTAATGCACTCTTTCACAGATTGGAGAGCCTCTGCCCAGCTTTACTTCTGAGAAACTCTGCCTCTCTAAAACATCCCTTTTATAGCTAATTATGTAACAGACCTGATGTCAATTAATGTAATTAGTTGCTAGATGTTCTCCCAGCTGAATCTTTTTAAAAATTCTTTCCTTTTCAGCCCTAGCAAAAAGATAGCAATCTTTCATTTGAAAGCCATGTTTCTAGCATCTGTAAAACTGCATTTTTCCATCTCAAAAACATATCTAAATTGCGACCTATGCTCTCAACGTCAAATGCTGAAATACTAATTCATGCGTTTATGACCTCAAGGTTAGACTATTGTAATGCTTTACTGGGTGGTTGTTCTGCACGCTTGATCAACAAACTACAGTTGGTCCAAAATGCAGCAGCTAGAGTCCTTACCAGAACCAGGAAGTACAACCATATTAGCCCGGTTCTGTCAACACTGCATTGGCTCCCCATCAAACATCGTATAGATTTTAAAATCTTGTTAATTACTTATAAAGCCCTGAATGGTTTAGCTCCTCAGTACTTGAGTGAACTCTTATCACATTATAGTCCTCCACGTCTGCTGCGTTCTCAAAACTCTGGCCATTTGATAATACCTAGAATATCAAAATCGACTGCGGGCGGCAGATCCTTTTCTTATTTAGCGCCCAAACTCTGGGACAATCTACCTAACACTGTTCTGGAGGCAGACACACTCTGTCAGTTTAAATCTAGATTAAAGACACATTTCTTTAACCTGGCTTACACATAAAACACTAATACACTTCTATTATTCAAATCCATTAAAGGATTGTTAGGTTGCATTAATTAAATCAACCGGAACCAGGAACACTCCCCATAACACACAATGTACTCGTTACATCATAAGAAGAATGGCATCTACGCTAATATTTGTCTGTTTCTTTCTTATTCTGTTTCTCAGTCCGTGTCTGGATCAGATGGCGGATCAGCGCCGGGAGATGATGTCTCCCTGATCTCGGCGGAGGCCGGGACACCTGGATGAGCCCCGGGGACATAGCCCCATTGAAGACCTCCACTTAAATACAATAAAACTAAAACTAAAATAGAAGAAAATGACTAAAAATATAATAAAATACCTAACTACATAATTCTATTATTGTTAGAAATTGCAACAATATAAAATAGAAATAAATACATTTATACATTTAAAAATTTACTAAACAATAAGTAAACAACAAATAAACAATTATCTCCTGGCCAGAGGAGAACTGGCCCCCCGACTGAGCCTGGTTTCTCCCAAGGTTTATTTCTCCATGCTGTCACAGAGGGAGTTTTGGTTCCTTGCCGCTGTCGCCTCTGGCTTGCTCAGTTGGGGACACTTAATTTCTACTGATTATCGTCAATTTGATTTCGCAGATACTATTTAAACTAAACTGAGCTAGACAATGACATCTCTGAATTCAATAATGAAATGCCTTAACTGAAAATTGAGTGTTTAATCTTCTTATTATACATTACTGACACTCTATCCTGATACTGTTAAGTGCTTTGACACAATCTGTATTGTTAAACGCGCTATATAAATAAAGATGACTTGACTTGACCTTTGTTGCCCCCTGTGCCAATTCTTTTGAGACCTGTAGCAGTCATCAAATTTGAAATGAACACATTTAGTGGATAAAATTGTAAAATGTCTCAGTTTAAACATTTGTTATGCTATCTATGTTCTATTGTGAATAAAATATTGGCTCGCATGATTTGAAAGTCTTTTAGCTTTCATTTTTAATAAAATTAAAAAATCCCAACATTTCCGGAATTCGGGTTGTAGAAGAGATGATTGCCAATGATGGGAGAAACAAACCTTTTCGAAGCATCGAATCAAATGAACCAATTTGCTTTGCAATATTCAAAAAGCTCGAAAGACCAAATGCTGGCGATGTCTGCAGGTCAACATTGTGTAGATGATAACTTAGGCCTAACATGCATAAAAACAGCTTTTACAAACCAATTGCAATTGTTTTATTGAGAGCATAACATATTAAATGCAATTAACAAATGATCAAATATGATTAAATTTAAATGTCTGTATAATGCGTTATATTAATTTGCAAGGCTTGTTTTGTTTGTTTTGTAGAGGACAAATGTCTGTCACTGGGAGGTGATCAGTGACTCATGGGTTCACAGAGATCATCGTCCCCAATGGCGAACCATTCAAATTTAAAAACAACTCTAAATAGATATAACGTAACGAGGCTTTGTTTACTGAAATCTTGTGACGTTAGCAGTGCTCCGAACCACTGGTCCGTGAAAGGTTTCAAAAACAGCCATCACTACTGATTGATAGCAAAGAACGGCTTCAGTTTTCAGTTTCACACAGAGAATGTTTTTGCATTAAAAATTCAAGATGGAGGTCAAGTCAACATTTTATTTTTTTTGCTGGGATACTGCAAAAAAAAAAAACATAAGGCACGAGTGCAACAGTAAAACATGTCCATCTATTCCTAGCACGTTTACAATAGAAAAACAGAACAGCTCACTGGAATTAAAAAGGAAAAAGACACCCCTTAGTATAGTTTTATTTATTTGAATGTAATTTTTTGCCAGGTTTACATTACATTGCTGACATCCTTCACCAACAAAAGTTTGCATGACTAGTGAAATAGCTTCTCATGTTATAATCTGGCCACTTGAGGTGTCATGTTGAACAGACTTTTAAAGACTTCCCCTCCCAGCTGTATCTGATCTACATAATGAAAGGTTGTATCCATTGCATACAACACTCATAAAGGCCCAGTAATGGAAAGTCTGAAAGAGTTATTTTTATATATATACTTTTAAGATTTGAAGTACACTACAAGTGCACATTTAAAACCGTTAAGCACACTTATTTTTCTCAAAGAGGAACACTGCTCAACTAATCACATTTGAGCACTAGAACTAACTGTATCAATATTAATTCTGTCCATGCCTTGTTTATTTAACTTTCGTGTTTCATAAAACAGTATCACAGTTGCAATCACGCTTTTGTGGCTTGAGGAGGGCCCATGAAGTGACATACATTGAAAGCATTTGTTCTCTCTGAGACTCAGTTTCCAAAGTTAACACAGATCGCTTTAGTTTCACCATCACCTCGGTCTCAAAGCTTGCAGCTCCTCCCTGTCGGTTATCTGCATCTGTAACGGGTCAAGTCCTACTGTTCCCAGCCTTTGTATGCTGCATGAAATAGAGCAAAGGATCTCTCACCTGCCATATTCATTACACACAGCGGCAGTAGGAAATAAAAAGTATAAAAGCTTATATGAGGGTGTTTTACACAACACTTGTTTCTGGGTTAGCCTGAATAGCCATGGTCATAAAATCCACAAACTATGTGGCAACTGTCATATTCATCTTCTCACAACATCTGAAAGATCTCCAGAAGTGATTATTCTTAGATAACAACATAGCTTTATCAAACAATCAGACCAAGTCAAGAAGATACTGTTTTCTTACATAAATAAAAATCTTTAGGTTACAGTGGGTCCTTTTGTTCAATATTAAACATGAAAATTGTGTCATTATTTACTCACCCTCATATTGTTCCAAATTTGTATGGCTTTTTCTTCTGTAAAATGCACAATTACACATTTTAAATAATATTCACACTTCTCTTATCCATGCAGTGAAATTAAACAGTGACCAAGGGCAGTCACAGATTTAAAAATCTGATTAAACTCACCATAAAAGTGGTCCATATGTCTCATGAGCTTATAGTTTCTTTGAGGAACAGACCAAAGTTGTTAAGGCCCAGTATACTTTAAGCAAAACTGAAGAGTTAAATAACATGAACATCAAATTAACTGAATTTTCAAGTAGAAGTACTGATATAATATTAGTAAAACATGCTGCCGTGCAGTGTTTGGTGTTAATGATGTCAAATCTGGCTCTACGCGTCTTTATGTGGCAAGCTTGAATAAGCACATATCAGAGCTGCGCTGGGTTGGGTGAGAAAATGATGACCAGACATTTGGGGTAAACTTACTGTCAAACTTATTCTGCTCACAAAAACTGCAATTATATTAAGTTCACTGTTTAGAATAGACAAAAAAACTATTTAACGCAAGCTTTTCCTTAATGTCAGAATGAAATGGAAATTGTGAATAATACAAAAAATAAGATCTCTATTGTGACAAACTCCAGTGAAATGAGAAATGTAGGCCGGGATTTAGCATTATATCACTTGCTCTGCAGTGAATGGGTGCCGTCAGAATGAGAATCCAAACAGCTAAAATATCAGTAATTCACAAATAATCCAAACCACTCCAGTCCATCAATTACCATCTTTTGAAGTGAAAAGCTGCTTGTTTGTCCATTCATACCCACCCTTCAGACATTCAAACTGTTGCTTTTGACTAAAATACAAATCCATAAACCTTAACTTTACTTATATATTCTAAATCTTTACTTGACCGTCTAACTCTAGCACTTGCACGTTGTTGCTCTTTTGTTGGTTTTGATTGCTTCTATTGTCCTCATTTGTAAGTTGCTTTGGATAAAAGCGTCTGCTAAATGACTAAATAAATAAATAAAATAAACCATAATAGTGCTTCCTGCAGTGAAAAATGTAATCTCATCTGAATCCGCGAAAACAAACATAGGTGTTAATGGCTGGACTGGTGTGGTGTGGATAATTTGTGGATTATTGTGATGTTTTATCAGCTGTTTAAACTCTCATTCTGACGGCACCCATTCACTGCAGAGGATCTATTGGTGAGCAAGTGATGTTTTTCATTTCTCCAAATCATAAAAAAACTATTTCCATCTTGGATGGGGAGTACATTTTCAGTAAATTTCAATTTTTCAGTGAAATATCCCTTTTTAACTCTTTCTTTATGCTCCTTGTCTGTCTACTTCAGAGTTTCTGTGTTCTACCTAATGAAGGACCATGTTCAACATTGTTAATATGTCTTACATACAGTACTTATGGTAGAAGATCTGAATCTCAGAACAGTTTTTATTTCACACACAAGTTTTTGGAAGGATTTCACGTCACCTAAAATGCCAGTTTGAAAGCTGACTAACTCTAATAGGTGACAACAACTTTTTTTTTTCTTCTCTCATTTCAACCCTCTCTCTTTCTGTATTTTTCCCATCAGTCCCTCCCACTTGACTTTTTTTCTGTTATCCTCTCATATCTCACATTTCCTCAGGGAATTAAGTAGGAACGGATGGGCCCCCGTGGGCTCTGCTGATTGGCCAATGGTGTTCCTGCTCTAAAGCTCAAAAGAATCCAAAACACCTTTTTTGTCTGACTCCCATGTAAAGCACTATTTGTAATATTTTAGGTATTGTCAAAGATGAGAGTGCTGGAGACACTAGGTGTTGTAGTTTTAGTAACTCTAACACAGGTAGATTTATAATTCTGTTCAAACTAAATATTCACTTATGAATGCTTTTTTAATGGATTACATATCTGTAATATAAAATCGTTGTATAATTATTATTTTACATTGTACTTAATTTTGTATTTGTTTTGGCAGATATGGACCACTCAGGCACAAGGTAAGTTAATTCTCCAGAAGATTTTGTTTCATTGCTGGCTTAGGACAAGTCTTTCAGGGGTCCTGTCACGTTTTATCAGGTCTAATTTTGTGATTGTATTTAAGAGAGACATTAAAAATAGAGTTGCTCAAGGGGGTTGTGGGATGGAGTTATGATTCATATGAAAATATAAATACATATGCATGTGTAAGGTATAAATGAGAAAAATCATTCATCAGCATAACAATGTTAAATTTCAAGATTTTAAATAGCACCTTTTGCTTTTAATTTCACATTTGTATGAAACCTAACAATCATATTCTTTAACAATGTGTTCCAAAGAACTTCCAATCTTTTGTACGAATGAGTTCAGATTAATTATACTCACAAATATTATTAGTGATTATTGAGCTATATTCATTGTATGTAAACATATCATACTTCCGTTCTCCTTTTTGTTTATACATGTGGTTAGACATCGGTCCGCATAGGTTTATTTACAACTGGAGAATTCATTAATTATAATTACTGTATTTTGTTGCAGAACACAACTTTTATGAGTGACCCTTTTCTATTCCAGAATGCCCCATCGTTTCCATAAGCTCTCCTACGGCTTCATCACTGTTGGTTCAATGGAACAGATCCCAGGAAATAACAAATTATTTTGTGGACCTTCGGGTTGTGAACGACTCAAACACAGGTCCAGTTGTAGTGTCGGTCCAAGGGAGTAGATCAACGAAAGAGGTCTTTGGTTTGAAGCCGGGGACATGGTACAAAGTTGTACTTAAAGGGTACCTGAATTATTCTCCTTCGTGTACAGATTCAAAATTAGCATTAACAGGTAATTTTTTGCTGTGGTTTTCTTTTTTTGATCTCAATCCATCAATCCTGGAAAATTAACATCTACACAATAAATAAATAACAGATACAAATTTGATTTGGCTTTCTTCACACAGCATCAAGAAATTGTCCGCAGATGATATGATAACAGTACTCTTTTCCTTTTGTTCCTGCTCTAGCACCGGGAACATCTCAGATAATCTATTCAAAAGCACTATCAAGTACAGCCATCTCGCTAGAATGGGACTGGGTGCAAACAGCACAACAATACTTTTTGCTAATGAATTCAACAGTGACTGGAGAGCGTTACAACATGTCTCTAACAATCAATAGCACAGTAGTTGAAAATCTTCGACCGGCAACTACATATGACTGTTATGTGGTCACATCTAATGCTGGAGGTCTAGGAGCAAGAAGCAGAGTACGCACCGTTACTACATGTAAGTAGGATACCACGTTGTTTCAATCAGTCTGAATTAATCTAATAGAAAGTTATTGATAAATGTTAACTCACATTTGTCAACGTCTTGACTTTCAGTGATGCAGCCTCCAGTTGCGATTACAGTACTACAAACCAGCCCCCAGTCTGTCCAAATCAATTGGCAACCTGTGGACAAGGTTCTAATCTACCAAGTTACAGTCAAGAATTGGAATTCCCTAAACACTACAGTATATTCAAATATCCTGTTTGGCACTACATTGGATGTGCAGAATATTTCACCCTGTTCTTCATACCAAATCTCAGTGTCTTCACTTAATGCTCTCTTGGAACCTGGAGAAACCGGGCAGGTCAACTATACCACAAACAGTAAGCAAAGCAGTTTGTTTTTTAATTTATAACAGAATTTTATAGTTACCTAATTGTCATATTTGATGGTACTCTAGATGCACTTGACAATGGAAATGGTGCACAATGTGATTTGTCCAAGTACAACATCTTTTTCTTGGTCCAGGAACAAATTTCCTGGACTCAGAGAGAGATGATAGGTTGACAAGAACCTTAAACCCTGTTTAAACCTGATATTAAGATGTTTTTAGAGGTGTAGATGGTCAACTTTTTTTTTTTAGCTTGTTCACTTTTTACTAAAAATTACTAAAAAAAATCAGAACAGAAGTGCTCACGAGAGACACATTTGAAACGCATACTATTAAAATGCATCTCGGGTGACCACTTGTGATAAGATCACTGAAAACGTATCAGGTGTAAACAGTGCCTAACTAACCTCAATCTGACCCCAAGGCCAGTTTAAAACTAACCTTATAATCCGACTGGTTATTTGGAATGTTGTTCATGACTTAATTATTTATCAAACCCTAGTTTTAATTTGGTTGTACCTTCCTTCTTTTAGCCTTGGATAGGAAAGTGGCAAAATTATACTAGATAAGAAAAATATTAGATAAGAAACCCAGTGTAGAAACAAAAGAGGTGTATTAAAGAGGCATGAACTGTAATAGGCATAAGAGGCATGAGATTTCATATTACGTTTCAAGGCAATAACTTGGCATTTCATGGTCATACCTGCTGGCCTTTGGAATTTGAACAGATTATCAAACAAGAGACCAGGGTTTAAACACAGCTCAGGGTCCTTCATTTAAATTATAGTAAGGTACAATTTATGTGGAATAAAGAACAAGAAAACCAGTTCTAGTACGGAAGAGGTGGACTGTCTAGAAGTACAGAAAAACAAACAGATAGAAAATAAAATTTTATTGAGAACTACTTCTGAGATGGTCACTTTACCCTTAGATAAACATCTGAATCATTGCATTCACCTAACTATAGAAACCCTTACCAAAACCTTACAGTCTGATCGGCTGATAAAAATGATGTTCAAGCCCCAGCCCTAAACCTAGTGATAAACTTTAAATCTGATAATTTATTATCCAAGCCTGATATAATAGTAAATGTTCATGAATGTTTAGTTAAAAGTTTATAAGGTTAACACTCTCTTTAAGGTCAGTTTTGTACATTAATTTGTAAATTCTCCCACACGCCTGCCAGCTCTGGGTCCAGTGACATCAGCCTCAGTGAGCTACTCCTGTGATAGTGGATCTGCTGTGGTCTCCTGGACAGCTGTGTTTGGAGCCACTACCTACCGTGCCACCGCCATGAGTCGCAGCGGTACAATTTTGTCCTGCAACTCGAGCACTACACAATGTGAAGTCAAAAATCTAGCATGTGGGGAGAACTACACGGTACACGTCACAGCCCTGTCAGACAACTGTGAGAGCACCGGCAATGCCATCAAATCCTTCAAAACAGGTGAGATGTTGGGACAACAAAATCTCAGACCAGATTTCCTCTCATTCAACTTTTATAACCTTACTGGTGCATTCAGGGGAAACTAATCTGAACTAGAATCAGCATTGTGGTGTGCATCCTGGATATCTATAGCGCTGCAATTCTGATTGTTAATGTCCTCTATTCATGCATGATGTTTAAAGACACCTGATCCACAACAGAGAAGTCACGCTTTCCCTAGAGATAGCTTTGTCTCTGCTGGGTGGTTTTGAATAGTCTCACGACAGCAAGTGTTCTTTTCTGTTATGCTGACCCATTTCAGATCAATTTGTGGGTGGGAAGCAAGAAATTGTTCTTTATTAATAGAGGTGTATTTGTTACATGAACGATATGATGCTTCCAAGTTATTGCCATTTATCTTCATTGTGAAGTTATGAAAGGTGGCACGTCATACGAGAAGGCACTGATAGTGTGGTGCTAATCCACTTTAATGGTATCAATTCTCAAATAATTGTATCATGGATGGTTCCTTGGAAGGATGAAAAAAGAGGTCTGACAAAATAGCACTGTTACTCCACTGTAGTTGAGACAACGCTGAGAATGCAATGCATTCTTGTGTTCTGACACATTTAGGAAGCTTGAAGCCAGAAGTGTTTACTTCTTGCACTTGTTCAGAATGTGTTTCGGGCAAAAGCCTATAACTGGGCTATGGTTTCAGTTCTCTGCATTTGAAAAACTGGCCTTAAACGTGACATAATTCCACTGGGTCTGTGCTTTGTTCTGCCATAGACTTTTAGTTTAGTCTCAAAATAAACATTCTCTGTCTCTCATTTTTGAAAACCAGACAAGATCTATCCCAGGTGTTGTTTGTTTCAGGCAGGGAGCTGGTACACACCCTGTTCTCTGCCAGGGAAAATATAGTCCCAGGAGAACATTTTGACTCTTTTCGAGTCATATGGTCTTTGTTACATGCATCTATCAATCCAGAGGAGCAAGAACTGTAGTAACAATACACTGAAACCCATTACAGAAATTCAAATAAGATTAAAAGATTGAAGACACCAGGGATTAAGGTTTGCTTTGTATTGCCCATTTTCTTTGTTCTGACTTTCATGCTTATCTTGCTATACATTAATCCTTCTCTTTCTACACGCACTTACAGTTCCTTGCGCCCCATCCGATTTGATGCTGTACCGGGAGTGCAGCAGCAATGTCATCATCTTTTCCTGGGCTCCAAACAATTACACAGTTTATTACTATGCAAGGGGTGTGGACTACACTGGCAAGGTGATGGAATGTATGACCACGGAAACATCCTGCTTCTTTACCGACACCACTTGTGGACGCGTTTACAACTTCACTGTCTCCGGTTCTTCATCGTCGTTTACAGAGCAGTGTAGCACTGCAACCAGTTCCATCATGCAAATCCGAACCGGTAATACTAAATATTTGATTTTAAGCTTAACCAAACTCATAACATAACACAGCACTAATACCTTATTGTGGTTATGTTCCAATAATCTCACCCCTCAGCACCCTGCCAAGCAAGGAACATGCGCACATCAGTGGAATGCCAGACCAGTCTTCTGACCAGCATTTGGGAAGGTGCAAATGGAGCGCTGCGGTACACCGTGGAGGCCTTTGGAAACCGTGGAAATCAGAGCTACTATATGTGTAGCTCACTAACACAGAGCTGCACAATCTCTGACATACACTGTGGAGAAAGCCTTACCATGTTAATTACTTCTGCGGACAATGAGTGCTCCAGTGTTCAGTCTCTGGGAGAAGTAGGTCAGACTGGTGAGTGACAAAGGCCCCTGGTGGACAAATATGGGAGCATACACATGATTAGACTGTCGGGGCCAAATTTGGTGCTAGCTCACGTGATCAGATTAATTGGAAAAATAATGGAAATTGGAAAAAAAAAATAGTGAAATGAGTGCCATGGTGGCTAGTGAGTAGCACCTACATCTCTCTCTCCAAGAAGGTTCTCGAGTCGTGTCGTGACGTGTAAACTCTGCTGATCACTGATTGGCGAACTTGCGATACGAGACACCAGACCCGCTAAATTTAAATCAGCACAGCCAGCATAGGATCGGATGCAACTTTTATTTTTTTTTAATGAACGCAACTGTTTTGAACGAGCGCACCTTTTTTAACAACCAAAAAATTGCTGTTTTGTGGTCTGTTGAGGAAGTACAGATGTCCCTCTTGTTGATAGCCAAGGAGTGGATCCAGCGAGAGCTTGATGGCGCGAAGCGGGATGAAAAAGCTTTTCAGGAGGTCGCTCAGCTCTAGGCCGCGACATGTGTATAATCCCATCCACTTAAATCAGTACTAAACTGCAGTGGAAACGCAAACTGAGCTGTGCCGAGCAGAGTCGTACCACGCAGTGGAAAAACACCATACGTTGTTGCTGGAAGTGGTATTAGTGAGGCTAGCAGGGGGTGCTTACCCTGCAGTCCGTGTGGGTCCTAATGCCCCAGTATAGTGACGGGGACACTATACTGTCAAAAAAGCACCATCTTTCAGATGAGACGTTAAACCGAGGTCCTGACTCTCTGTGGTCCCATGGCACTTCTCGTAGGGGTGTAACCCCGGTGTCCTGGCCAAATTTCCTCCACTGGCCCTTGTCAATCATGGCCTCCTAATAATCCCCATCCACTTGATTGGCTCTATGACTCTCTCTCCTCTCCACCTGTAGCTGGTGTTTGGTGAGTGCACTGGCGCTGTTGTACTGTGGCAGCCATCACATCATCCAAGTGGAGGCTGCACACAGGTGGTTGAGGCATTGGCTGAAAATGTGCAGGACTTTGACAAACTGAGTATGGCCGTGCCTGAGCACACAGCACTCAAATTATCTCATGTAACTTGTTCCGTATTCCAAGTGTTCTTAAGGCATACTATAGAGTTTGCCAAGAAACAAATCGAAAATGTAATCTATTAAGCAAAAAATCTCCAGTCATTGCATTCGTGCATTTATACGCGTTTTTAGTTTATAGTTCATTTGCATTTATAGTTCGCGCTGACATGCCTCGGAAAAGCACACAAGAGATTAATTTTGAAACATCAAGACAAATAAAAAACAATTATAATCAGGTGTGGGTAACACAGGCGCAGACATTTTTGGGGTGTTAAATAATGGTGCGAATCCCATTAAACTGAATGCTGCAAACTTTAGTACAGCACCTTGCATGATTCATTGAAATACTCTCCTCCCATAAATGTTGCATCTGAAAGGGAATCTCCTACAAATGCATAAGCAATAACATCAGCTACAAAAATAACCATGCCTTTTCATTGCTAATTTTACAATGTGTCTTTAATGAATCCTAACAGTAGTTTTTAATGCCAAGAGGGCATATTAGTAAATATGACCCTAAATCTTGTGAATGGATTTGCTTCAGATTGAGAAGCTGGAATAGGCTCCAAATCCCTAGCTAGCACAACTGGTTTGGAGAATGTTAGATTGTTGTAACTTGTGTTTGAATTAATAATGCAGTTAGCTTTTGTAGATTTGCTAACCAGAACCTGATTTAGTCAATGAATTAGACTACCCTCTATCATTTCATCAACACACCTTCTTCCCAAAACCCTATCCTCCATAGAAATGCTAACAAACCAGAATGTTCAAAATGTTTGCGATGCAGAGAACATTTCTGATTGGCTAAGTGTTCTGATTGGCTAAAATGTGAGGGCAGTGCTCAGATTCATCCTTTTGCTGTTAACATCTTATGTGACAATTTACACGTCTTACATGTTCGTATGTGTGTGTTTTTTTTCCCAGCCCCCTGCGCACCTCAAAATGTGTCTGCATTGATGGACTGTGGTTCAGATTCCATCACTCTGACATGGGAGGCTTCATTAGGAGCTTTTCTCTACTTTGCCACGGCGAAGGATCAGTTTGGGACTGCTCACACTTGTACCTCATCAGATACGAAGTGCAAGTTCAGTGGGCTCCGCTGCGGATCCAAATACAGAGCCTCTTTAATTGCATCCAACAACCACTGCAACAGCTCTGTCAGTGACTCCATAATTGTAGAAACAGGTACAACATATATAAAGAAATACAAGAGTGCAGTTCCCTTGATGTCTGATCCCTCATGACCAACTTCATGCCCTCTCTCTCAGCTCCCTGTCCCTCTAGGAGTGTAGAAGCTCTTCTGGACTGTCAAGAGAACCAGGCGCTGGTGAGCTGGCTGGGAACTCGGAGCTCGATATCCTTCACTGCCACCATGGAGGACCAGCATGGTGGTCTTCTCAGTTGTAGCACCACTGCCAACAGCTGTCAGATCCCTGACTTGAAGTGTGGCCAAGTTTACGATATTAGTGTCATTTACCATAATGGAATCTGTCCCAGTACGCCTTCCTATACCATACAGATGAAGTCTGGTAAGGAAAGATTAGTCCACTTCACTTCTGTTATGAGTTTTTGAAGGTGCGCTCACACTAATAAACAATAAATCACTGGAGGGCACCAGTCTCTACACTGTTGATTTCTAGTGGGCATTCTGACTGATCTAGGTAAACTCATGATGCTAGTTGCTACAGTGCTGTTCATTTGCGTAAACGTGAATTGTTAATCAAGAATTCATTCATTTTAGTGCTTTCTGTCTTGCAGTACTGCAACGCTGGCCCTCTAAGTCCATTTTCCTACAGAGCACAGCCACAAGAACATGTTAATATTATCCAAATCCCAATATTAAACATTCCCAACAATGCTAGACTTACAGATGAATATACAAATGAATTAGGACAGTTATATGAGAGATTGCCCATTTTCAAAGACTTGTTCACACCAAGAATGATAACTATACAAATGGATGATAATGTTATTTTTATTTGAAAACCTTTAATATCAGGGAAACTCAGAAGAACTCCTTCTATACCACTAGATTCTAATGTAGATACAATGATTTCTCCACAGTGCCATGTGGTCCATCAAATGTTCGGGCTGAGGTGCAGTGCCCCTCAGGTGTTCTCTCACTCAGCTGGGACAGAACAGAAGATGCTGAGGGTTATATCGCTACTATAGTCTCCGAGACCTCTGGAGAGCTGGTTTTCTGCAACTCTACCTCACCTTCCTGTAACGTGGACAATCTGGAGTGTGACGATTCGTACTCTGTACAGGTCAGGTCGTACAACGGCTCCTGTCTGAGCATGCTGAGTTCACCTCTAGTGGTTAGAGAGGGTGAGGCGCTGTTTCCTTTACTAGTTTTATATCATTATTTGACTTCAGTGCTATCGTTTGAGTGTTATGCTAATGCTTTTGACTCTGCCTCGCTAGTGCCATGTGTGCCCACTGATGTGACAGCCAGACGGACCTGTGGCAGCAGCACAGTGGAGGTATCGTGGAGTGCAAGCCGTGGTGCTCAGTCCTATGTTGCTGTTGCTGTGGGTGAAGACGGGCATCATACAGAGTGCTCCTCCAACACAACAACATGTAGCATCCTTGACCTGCACTGCAGCAGTGTTTACTCCATCAGCTTGGTGGCTGTAGATGGCAACTGCACCAGCTGGGAAAGTGAGAATGTTACACTGCGCACAGGTGAGGCTATCAGAGTAGTGATGTCTGATTTGCAAACAAATCGTTGTGTTGTTAACTGAAACTAAAACTAATTGCTTTCATTAATCAAAATAAAATATAATATAAATATTATGATACAACTGAACTTAAGAATACTTCAATGAACATCAGCAATGTTGCCTTGACAACTAACTGAAATAAGTTATAAAACTATTTTTAAAATAACAAAAACTCATATCCAAATTACTAATAATATTTAATAATAATAATAACTACATTTGATTAAAAATATAAAAATAAAAGCTAATTCAAAGCGTTAATAAATAATTTAAAAGTACTGTAGTATATAGATAATACTAAAATAACACTGTTTTGGATAATTTTTATATATATTTGTATATTACTTGACTGTAAAGGAGACATTTGTTTGTGAGTAAAATTGTTTTACAGAAATGTCAGGAAGAGAAAATATTTTTTTTTTTCCCTGGAAAATCAGAACTTCAGGTTAAAATATATTAGGTGCTATAAGTCATAGTTTCTCCAGTTGTTTTTGCTATTACTTTTTTTTATTACTTGATAGTTTTTAGAATATTTTTGCCTGATTTTTGTTTTTTTTTACAAAATTAATTAATTAAAATAAATTACAACAAAAATAATAAAATTAATAATATACATTTTTTTTATACAAATATATTAAATAAATTAAAAATACATGTTTAATTTCGATACACATTTTCACACATTTTTTGTCTATATAATTAAATGTCTATGTAAGGAAATAATTTAAGTCTTCCACACTTGCTTTTAAAGAAAATGGCTTTAAGTTTTATATCTCAATGGATGAATTAATGTAAATGTCAAAATGTCTTTGTATATGTACAAAATAACAAAAATTCTCGGGCTTTGTAATACAGGGCACAAACATCTTGACGATAAGGGCATTTAATTGACGTTTGTCTAAACGTTTGTTTGACTTACCCACTCAAAAAATTGTATTTATCTTTCCCGTCTTTTTCTTGTTTAATAGTTCCCTGCCCACCAACTAATGTCCAGAGCACTATGAACTGTAGTTCCAACTCCGCCACTCTGTCCTGGACTGCCAGTCCTAACGCTGTGTCCTACAGAGGCAGGGCTTCAGGCAGAGACGGCCACACTGTGACGTGTGATGTCAGAACTCCAGGGTGCCAGTTGAACGGCCTGCACTGTGGACAGGAATATGTGTTTGTCGTAACTGCTTCTGATGGAAGCTGTGAAAGTCCAGACAGCGTCGAGAACAGACATGAGACAGGTATCACGTAAATAATAATAATAATAATGTTTACATTTTCTTCAGCAATCACCATCACTGTTAAAAACCCAGAACATTACATAAAGTGTCTCTTTTTCTCCCAATGTGCTTTTTTCCAGCACCGTGTGCGCCTCAGAGTTTGTCCAGATTCCTGGACTGTGCCTCTAACAGCCTGAACGTAAGCTGGGCTCTCGGTCTCACAGCTCTAAACTACACCGTCCTCGCCAGGACTACAGGTGATGCTGTGCTCAGCTGCACCACAACGACCTCCAGCTGTATCATCACTGGTCTGCAGTGTGGTAAGAACTACACTGCTGTCGTCAACGCAAACAACGGAGAGTGTCAAGGGCCAGAGAGTGTGACCCGTCCTGTCCAAACAGGTGAGATTTCTGGAACACAGATCCGATGACAACATGACAGAAGAATTTAAAACCCAAAAATCTAACAAAAAATTACACATGAGAAACACTTTCTGTCTCTCCTCTGGTAGTGCCGTGTATTCCCACGTCAGTCCATGCCAACGTGGAGTGTGTGAGTAACACAGTGAGGGCATCATGGGGTCCGGCAGCTGGAGCTTTGTCCTACACCGGTGTTCTGACTGGCCCAGGCCATTACAATGAATCCTGCCTGACTTCTGGCCTCTCCTGCTCCTTCAGGGGCCTGACCTGTGCGCAAACCTACACGCTAAATGTCATCTCTCATGACAGTCAATGCAACAGCCCAGTCAGTCCCAACGTCTCTGTCACAACAGGTAGGAAACCACAATCCATTTCACCTTAACATCAGCACATTGCTAAGATAATGATTAGTGGTCTACCGATATATCGGCAAGGCTTGGCCGATATTTGGCATTTTTCACACATTGGCATTGGCTGAAAATGCCAATGAAAATGCCAAATTCGAGGCAGGACTTTGACACACCGAGTATGGCCGTGCCTGAGCACACAGCACTCAAATTCTCTCTCTTTATTGTTTGCTGTCGCTGTTTAACATTTCTGAATAATATGGATTGAAGTAGTGATGGGAAAATGAAGCCTCACAAAAACAGTGCCATCTGGTGGTTAGTAAAAAATAAAGCAGCCAAAAGCCTGTGAAAGAAGCAGCCACCAGTTGTGGCTAGAAGGGATACAGCTAAAAATAAATGTAATGTTCTACCCATTAGATTGTGTTTTATTAATGTCTACACCTACACCTACCCCAACCCTAAACCTACTCCTTACAACAATACAAAAACAGTAATTATTGAATCTGTATACCTAGCCTCAAGCACAGTCACCACAGAGTGTTTGTGCATTAAATACCAGTGTGAATATCAATATGATGTAACAAAAGACACACATACTGTATATGAAATAACAACAGAGATGGTTCTGGATTCTTCCTCTGTTATTCACAAATCTGTCTGTGAGCATCTGTGACTCAGCAGTCACGCTGGGAATTTGACCAACAGCGCAAATCCTGTTGCTTGGGCACTTTTCTTCGCATAAAAAACCTGTCCATAAAACAAAATGCATTGATATAAAATGCCGAAACATCATGCAAGTGTTTGTCTCTCTCTAAACAGATGCATTAACTGCTGTTCATTTTTATAAAAATTGAAAAAGTTTGGTGTGAGCTGATCTTTAATAATTAAGCATTAAAATACAAGTACATCAACACAATGCAGATTTGATATTTAACTTTGCTAGTTTGATATTAGCATGTTGCTAAGCTAACAATGCAATAGTTAATAAGTATACAAATACACTGCGTATTTGCACATTTTAATCATATTGAACTATTTGAACTAATACTTTATAGCATTTTACAAATTATATCAACTATATTTTCCCCATCATTTTCTGGGACTGTCTTTGATACATTTGACCAAACAGTGCTTAGAAGAGTGCATGATGTCTCTGTAGGCCTCTCACTGGACTCTGCACTAACCTTTGACCTTTTCCAGCTCCCTGTGACCCTGCGAGCGTGACTGCAGTGCTCAAGTGTGACTCTCGTACGGTAAATGTGTCGTGGCATGCTGCCGCTGGTGCCAGCACATACACGGTCCTGGCACACACACAGAATCAGAGCATTCCTCCCTCTTCCTGTCGGACCTCGGACACTTCCTGTGACCTCACGCAAATCCACTGCGGGGAGGTTTTTAATGTCACAGTGCTTGCTGATGACGGAACCTGCAACAGCTCAGTACGGGCCAGCGCTACACTGGAGTCGGGTATGAAGAGCATGTGTTTAACTTCAGATTGGATTGGTTTAGGTTAACCTAATCTGACTTAATTTCCTTTCATTTCTCTTCCTGTGTAATGTTTCAGCACCATGTCCCCCGACAATAATGTCTCCTTCACTGAAGTGCAGCACTGATGCAGCCCTGGTGTCCTGGGTGAAGGACCCAGATGCTGTGAGCGTCCGTGTCAATGCCGCCTCTGTCCTGGGACACACTGTCAACTGCAGCTCTTATGCAAACAACTGTTCCCTGGATGCCTTGCAATGTGGTCAGACGTATACTGTGTATGGTGTGGCCCAGGGCCCTCGGTGTGAGAGTGCACCTAGTGCTCCATTCAATATTACCACAGGTAGGTATAGCACATATTCATAATTAAGCATCAAATGCGTTAGAAATAATCTGATTCAGAGCACTGTACATATTTCTTTATATGCATGCTTTAGATATGATAAATGCATCAACAGTAAGTGGATATTTCTGGTTACCAAAACAGGTCAAATTGATTACAACACCTTTAAATTCTGCATCATTAGCCAAGTATTCTTCCAAAGATTTGTTCTGTTTTTTTCTTTCAAAAAAGGTTATCAAAATACACAGATATTGTTGATGGAAGTGCTAATTATCAATCAAGTTTTGACACTTTAATGCAAATAAATGTGGTGTCACATGACAGGGTTAGGCACTTTATAATAATTTTTTCACTGTATCAGTTTTTTTTATGGTCCCATGAACTGCACATTGTATATTACGTGTTACATTTTGCAATACAAACTTTTTGTATTATTTTTTTTATAGATCTACAAAGTATTTTTTTATTAAAATATCATAGATAACAAAAAGCTAACAAAAAATCTAATATTCTAAATAATATTGGTTACACTTTATTTTGTATCCTAAATACTATACTGAATAACATTAATTAACAACAGGTACTTACTATAGGGTTAGTTACTTGTAATTATGCATAATTTACCATTAACATTATGTTATTATTTAAAACCCCGGTTTCACAAACAAGGCTTAAGCCTAGTCCTGGACTAAAATGTAAGTCTGAGCTGTTTCAACTGAAATAATCTTGCATTGACTGATCTTAAAATATATCAGTGCCTTTGTTTTGTCTTAAGATGCACACCAGTAATGTTTTTTCTAAGCACGTTTATATAAATTACTTAAATGTCCTAATTCAACTATGGCCTAATCCTGGTTTAGTCTGAGCTCTGTCTGTGAAACCGGGCCAGAATGTTTTAGTGGCTCAATAGTTGACACCAATGTACAATATTTATATACACTGTATACTATATTTTCATTAAAGGCACATTATGTAACTTTTTGTTCAAATGTAATATAATGAGTGAGTACATCATGAATCAATCTGCCAAAAAGATTCCTGATTCACTATGGTACGCCAATAATGAGTGTTTATATTCAGACTATTTTAAACCTGTCAGAACAAAACCCGCTATGCACAGCCCAATACCTGTGTGATTGGTAATATCTATAAACAAAGTGAATTAGCTTTGGCTACAGTGTTCTTCCATAAGACACATGCAGTTTTGTTTATTAACCACTAGAGGACCAAAAGTTACAGTGTACCTTTAATGTATACTTCATTGACAATTACATTTAAAGTCAGCTGTCTACTGCATTACTGACAGACAGATAAATCAACCAGGCCAATACAAACATTCAGAGCTGAATAAAAGTTATCTTCTTTTACTGTCTGCCAGCCCCCTGCAGCCCTGCTCAAGTGAGCGCTAACTACAGCTGCGGCACCAGCACAGAGCTGATCTGGACTGACAGTCTGGGCCGGGAGAGCTTCTATGTGCTTGCACAGACAAACGGTCACTCAGGCTCCTGCAGCACAGTCCAAACCCACTGCTCCATCAGTTCGCTGAGATGTGGAAGTCTTTATAATGTCTCTGTGGAATCAATCTCTGGACACTGCAACAGCAGCCAAGCGGCTCATACACAGCTGCAGACAGGTGATCGCTCATAAACGCAGCCCTCAGCATGCACTGCACAAACATTTGCAAATCTTTCTTTGAATATTTACTGTCCCTTAATGAAGACATATCAATTCATTTAAATAACCATTTTCCACAGTCTTTATGATTCTTACAATTTAAACAGGCCTGTTTTTACGTTTAAGATTTCTATGTAAATTCCCTTATTACACAAGAAATTAGATTTAATAAATAAGAGGTTTTAGAGAAAATACTCTGAGAAGACAATAATGGTACTTCCTGTCCTCGCAGCCCCTTGTGCCCCAAAGAACGTGACTGTAAGACTACAGTGTTTGAACAACACCGCTGTTGTGTCCTGGGAGGGAAGTCCTGGTGCCGTGGGCTATAACGTCACTGCTGTGGGCCATGATGGGGATATCAAGCACAGTACCGTCACTGGAACCAGTTGTCAACTACCCAACATGCACTGTGGTCAGACCTATGACATTGTAATTACACCCTTCTCTCAGACGTGCACTGGATTCCCGACCGCTTCCTACACTTTCAAAGCAGGTGTGTATTGGCAGGTTCCACAAATGGGGTACAAATTGCTGTCTCACAATGCCCCCAAAAATTATTTTTTGTCTTGTTTTCTAGTATACATATCTACAAATTCTGGAATTAAGATGCATTTACTTGACAAGTAAAATATTAAGATATTATGTCTTATTTTCTGAAAATATTATCAACATTTTGTTAGTTTTCACTTAAAACAAGTAAAAAATATCCGCCAATGGGGTAAGAAAAATAATCTTGTTTAGCCTTTTAATTAAGATTCATTTTCTTACACCATTGGCAGATATTTTTACTTGTTTTAAGCAAAAGCTAACAATATATATATATATATATATTTTTTGAAAACAAGACAAAATATCTTAAGTAATTTTATCTGTCAAGTAAATGCATCCTGATTCAAGAATTTGCAGGTATTTATACTAGAAAACAAGACAAAAATACTAAGGAAGAAAATGCTTTTGTAATAGATAATAAAGGGACAAACACCACATAGTTTGCATTAGATAGATAACTCATATAAAATAAAATTAACATAAGCTGAACTTTAACATAAATGAACATGTCAACTGTGTCCAACAATAAAACATACAAATTCCTTAAATTGGAGAAAAGATACTTTTGATTGTTAATCTTTTTTTGTAATTACGAAAAATGCAATCCAGTTACCATATGATTATCACAAAAATGCAACATCGGATATCATTGTGACATCAAGAAATGTGAAATAATTTGGAGTTAGAGCGTTGTGAAAAAACACTTGTTTTCATTTTTGGGTGTACTATAAGAGTTTCAAGCTTAGGTTTTGTACCCTATCTTTGAAAAGTTCCAATTACGAAAGCAATGGATCTTGCTGCGTCATTTTAGTTTAGCTTGGTACTAAGAAAACCATTTTCTTCCCTCAACTCCCCTTCAGGTTCTTGTCCTGCTAGTGACGTTCAAGTTTCTCTACAATGCAATGGTAATGTTGGACTTGTCCACTGGACTGCCGCTAAGAATGCTGAAAGTTACATTGCCACGGCAACGGGTACGGATGGCCACACCCACACTTGCACCTCCAGTGGCACCAACTGCACCTTCAGTGATCTGCACTGTGGTGAGGACTACACCGTTACGGTTGCCTCGGAGGAACGTGGCTGCCAAAGTCGACCCAGCTCACCTGTCAATCTAAAATCAGGTCAGGAAAAACAACACAAAGTATTATAAGAATTGTCTTGTCTGTGGCATTACACACAAATGAACGTGTCTAATCAGTTTAAAAGTTAGGACCTTTGATTTTGACCCAATTCCTCATTCTTATAGCTATCTGCCCACCCTCGAATCTGGCCGGTCATACCAACTGTGCTACGGATGACATTAGCCTTACATGGGACGCCAGCCCAGAGTCCGGAGTCACTTATTTCCTGTTCATCCATCAGGTGGATGGGCTGAACTCCACCTTCAACACAACACAAACATCATACGTTCTGACAGGGTTGCACTGTGGAATGAGTTTCATCGCACAGGCGGCTGCCCAGGACAGCACCTGCACCAGTCCTTACGGAAGCCCAACACAGATCTACACAGGTACAACACCAAACATTTTCAGTTATCTTCACAACAGCTACAAACAGCATAAGTCTGCTTATTTTGTCAAATATGTTAGGAAAAATGTACGTTAATCCAGATATTATGGCAAAATAATCCCTGACACGATGATCAGGTTCTTGAAGAGGTTTAATTTATGCAGGTTGTACAGTATTCTGTTTTTTACAAGGCCACAAACCAAATAAGTGAAACAACAGCAACACATATTGTTAGAGCAAAGTTGGCTCACTTGCATTACTATGAATGGGAAAAATTGCAACATGCAATATGGAGGAGTCTTGCAGTAGCTACCATTTGAAGCTCTGGTTCTCATTGAAAAAGTGTCTTGAGATGCGCACTTAGGACTGCACATGCACATTGGCTGGTACAACCTCAAATATATGCTTTTTAAATGCTATTTGAGCATAAGAAACAACATTTTTGAAACAGTTCATATCGGATTTTATTGCTGATTTTGAAATTTCAGGAGGTGTCACAAATATGGCCTAAAAGTGAAAGGATTGAGTCTTTGAAAGGATTTGGGTTAGGGACCCATGAAGAAACCATAGAGTGAGCTATACAGGAAACAGGAAAAACAAGAGTTTCAGCATCATGTAGCTGCTAGATTGCATAAAGTTTAAAGTCAAGTTTCCTGACATGCCCACATTATGCTGAAAATGCCTAGCTGTAAGCGCTAGAGAGCACTTCTAAGGTGCAGCATTTCCAGTTGAGGTGCTTCGGATGCTATGATACAGAATATCCACTAAAGTAAAATGACCGACACATCACGAACGAAATGCTTCTCCAAGCATTATTTTTGAAAACAAAATTGTGGTAGTCTTTGAATTCCATCTGGTGAAGACATGAATACTCGGAGACAAGCAATATTAATGTCTCGTCCATTGTTGTTCAGTTGTAGCCTAGTACAAGCAGGCTTTGATGGTTGGTCGGTGTGGTAGTAGTCCCACCCCTCCTCCACTGTGATTGGTTAACTGGTTAAAAAGTGACAGTGAAGCGCAATGCATTTTACCCAAATTTGAACATTCTTCAACTCTTGGAGCCGAGAAAAAAAGTGTCAAATAAATGCTCAGCTCGTCAAGCTCCTGCCATTTTAAAAAAACGAGACGCTGCAATTGAAGACAATTGAAAAAATATGCTAGCCTCAGGAAAAACGCTTTGGTGGACACGTGGCCCAATGTCACAGAAAACTCCAACTCTTGCTGAAAAATAATGACAGTGTTCTTACAAGTTGCTGAGTGAGAACAGGGCTTTATAACTCCTTACTAAATCCACATAAAGAAAATGAATGGAATTCATACTGTCACATAACAAAGGTCACTAAAAAATGTGTTGATATGAGTCTCATCTATTGATCCACAGCTCCCTGTCCACCCAGTAGCCTGACAGCTTCTGCGAGCTGTGGCACAAACAAGGTCACCATCAGCTGGCTAAATGGCGCAGGAGCGCACTCCTATACTGCCAATGTTGTGGGAAACAATGGACAAACTGTATCCTGCACATCCAACACCACCTCCTGTTCTGTGAAGGTTGAGTGTGGACTTACATACACAGCTACTGTGGTTTCCACAGTTGGCCTCTGCAACAGCACCGCTAACAACAGCATCCAGTTTGACTCGGGTAATTTAAAACATTGATCTATTTGACTAATCAAACTGCAATTACTTGTAATCTTTTTTTTTTTTTTTGTGCAAACCTGACAAAATTAGTATAACATTTTACTCTTCATAAAATGTCTAACCTCCACATGTGTTTCACAGCGGATTGCCTGCCTAGTAATGTGATGGCGCAGTTAGACTGCAATTCTGACATGCTAGCTGTACAGTGGGATGCCAGTGCAAACAACCCTGACTCCTATACAGCCCTGGCTATCGGTACAGATGGCTCTCGACTTTCCTGCAGCACAAGCTCTACGTCCTGTACCATTCAGAACTTAAGATGTGGCCAGACCTATAGCATTGCCGTGACCACATCCAACATTAACTGCGGAGTCATTGAGGGTTCAGACTACCAAATCGAGACAGGTAAACTGACTAGCTTCTAGATTCTAAACCAACCCCTTAACATGTATTAATGTAGCCATCTGTCATCTGTTTCCCATCAGCCCCCTGTCAACCACAGAGCCCAACTGTTCAACTGCAGTGCAGCACTAACATTGCTACAGTAACATGGGACAATAATGGAGCAGATCAGTTTGATGTGGTAACTGCGCTCAACTTTACCGGTGGTGCGACGGTTTGTAATAGCACAACTAGGTCATGCACATTTGCACAGCTACGCTGTGGTGAGTCATACTCATTCAGTGTGGTTGGATTCAATGGAAACTGCACCAGTGATCCCAGTGAGAGCTTCAATCTCAATACAGGTGAGACAAATCTGCACACAGGTGAAGGATACTTTAGCCTGAGACTAATATAGCTAGTAAAGACAGAGACTGATATAGCTTATTGCTATATTCATACAGCAGGTTTAAGAATTGTCCTACAAACAAATGCAATAAAAGAAAGAAATATTCCAGGGTATTTAAAACTTAAATGCAAACTCAGTTGGCAACAGAATATATGCATGTTGTGAACTTACCATAAAAGCCTGCAATGCATGGCAAGCTATTGTCCTCCACCCATACACTAGTTCTGATTTTCCACTCACCATTAGTTAACGGAGATCATTAAGACAATTTGCCTCAGAATTGGAGGCAAATCAGTACTCATTCACACGAGTGATGATCACTTTCTTTGAATTATCAAAGATTGTACCATTGATTCATCTATGGTGCCTGAGAGATATTCAGCAGGTTGAATATCTAGACCTGTCTGCGATACAAATCCTAATAGTTTATGTTTTTTTTTGTTTTTTGTTTTTTTAAATGAAACTAGCATTGGTGACAATAGATACTTGTTCAGTGTGAAACGAAACAGCTATCCAAAGACTTTGAAAGTAGTATCTGGGTGGCATTAGCACATATTCTTGCATTGCTCTGGTGGTAATAAACTCCAGTACTCCAGGGGTGATAGCCCAGAGTTGCCATGTTGACATTTTCAATAAATTAAACTAACTTACTCAGCAAGACTTTCTTCAAACTGTTGCTTTGCCATGACAGAGAGAGAAAACTGACCATAGAACAAGGTAACTTGCATTCATGCCTATTATAGTGACCCTTAAGGCAATGATAAAACACAAAGTCAGAACTTCGTCTTGTGGTAACCAACAGCACATCACATCTTTAAAAAGTAAGTTTCAGTTTACACAACTGAGAGGTACAGAGCAATATTCATGAAGACACCATATGGCATTATTGGGTTTATTCCTGAAAATCTTTTCCAAACTCTTGATGTACACATAGTGGCCACATACCTTTCTTTATACAGCTTTAAACAAAAATATTTTCTGTCCATGTTTGTGGATCCATGGCTTTCTTATGACACACACTACTGTCTCTTTCAGCTCCCTGTGTGCCAAGTTTTGTTGTGGCAACCACAAACTGCGACACGTCCATTACCACTGTAACCTGGGACTCTGCCCGCGGTGCCAGCAGTTACACTGTTCATGCCGTGAGCACCTCAGGGCGCAACAGCACATGTACCAACACAGATACCACCTGCTCTATCCCAGACCTGGACTGTGGACAAAACTACACTATAACAGTCACAGCTGAAGATTACAACTGTGTGAGCCTGACCAGTGCACCTATCACTGTCACAACAGGTACTGGTCACAGATACTTACAGTGGGATAAACTCATGGAGATAGTCATATTTATATTATGGATGTGTTTAGTACGAGGACATAAGCAAACAGTTTTGCTGTGAAGCAGCATTAGTTAGTGAACAAACTTCATACATCCAGGCCAGTATGTGTCAGTATAAAGTCCAAGATAACTGAGGATGAGCCAACCGCAAGCAATGCATTTTTGATTTAAAAAAAGCATTCCACATTGTTGTCATCATGCTGCATGTGAGTGGTGTCCAGTTGTCATTGGCCCTTTCCCAAATGCCACCATAAGCCCTCACAGACTTCCTCTGAGTCCACACTTTTCATGTTCAAGTGGCAACAAAGGGGAGATTTCTGAGCAACCTTCTGAAGCTTAAAATGACAGCTGGGACACCCTACATTCTCATAGACTTAACCAAGGGTGGCCAACTTTGGTTTTGGAGCATCCAGCAGAGTTTCACTCCAACCCTAATCAAACACCTGAACAAGCTAATCGAGGTCTAAGAGTTACTAGAAAGCTACAGGCAACCTTTAGTTTTTATCAAGGTTGGAACAAAACTCTGCAGGACTGTGGCTCTCCAGGATAGATGTTGGCCATCCCAGGACTTAACAGACATATGTACTCAGCAGACATTGTACAGTAAGTCCACAAGACCGCAAGTTCATATGAAGTGTGCCATTTGGGATAGGGCGATTCTAGTGGTGCAGAAATTTCACACAGCAGCTTTTAACAAAACTACTACGTGTTTGTATCCCTCTTTACTAGTTCCATGTCCACACTCTGATCTACAAGCAACTCTGGACTGCAGCACCGACTCTGCTCTGATCTCATGGACACCCGGTAGGGGCACTCTGATTTATAATGCTTCTGCTGAGGGCTTTAATGTAAATCACAAAGTGAGCTGCAGTACACCTGGCTCCACCTGCAATGTCACCAACCTGCACTGTGGCAGCCGTTACCAAGTCAAAGTGAACGGAGAAGGGCTCACCTGCTCTGACCAATCAGATGATTGGATTACCCTTGAGACAGGTAACAACCTCATAAACCACTAATTTATACAATTTATTGTATACAGTTCATCAGTGTGCTATGCTTAAGATAAATGGTCTTCGTAAACTATGAAATAATTTGCCTCTGAAACAACTTTTCATTCAATGACATCACCTTGGCTTTGTGGGCTATTGGTTAATAGTTCAATAGTAATACTTAAAAGTTCTTAATTCTTACTTCTTAGCAGTAAAATGAGTTGATTTTAAGTGGACTTAAACAGTCATAGTTTATACATCTTAGATAGTATTAACTTCAGGTAATTCACTTGTCCTTTGGCCTTAGGCCTTTAAAAAAAAATACAATATCTGGCCTGTTTTAAATATTGATTTAGCTTGATAAGATGTCTTTAATTAAATAATATTTCCTTGTAATAAAAAGTCGACATTACTGATTAGCATGTTGCTTTGGTGTTCTTTTGCTTCTTCAGCACCATGTCCACCTACTGTGGTGTCCATCCAGTCATCCTGTGACTCAGACACTGTGTCCGTTTCCTGGCAAACCTCTCAGGGATCTGTGTCCTACATGGCTGTTGCCGAAAGCAGTGGAGGTCATAGGACAACTTGCAACACCAGCCACCTCACCTGTGATATTACAGGCCTGCAGTGTGGACAGACGTATCAAATTTATGTTTCTGGTGTGGATGGCGACTGTATTGGATCCAGAAGTGAAGTTCACATTCTTGATACAGGTGAGAATTACTGTCATTTTTTACGATCATTTGCAATATCTAATGCTGCTAAAGACCTCTCAGACCACCTTAGAAACTGCATGGCGACACCTTTGCAACCACTCAAAACATCCTCCCATTTTGACTATGAGTTATGCACAAGCTATACTCACCATATAAATCAACAACTGCTAGTATCATGTAGCCAGACTTTCAGGCTGATGGCAGAAGGTCATGTTTAGGGGCATGGAAATAAAAAGAGTTTATGGAAAGAGTTTCTGCTACAAACTCTGCATATTTCACATATATAAAAAAAAAATTAGCGCTCATCATCACAGATGTAAACACGGCGGCTTTCTTCTTCCAAGAGGGGTTTGGCGACACTGCATTTTTATTTCCAGGCAGAATGTTATAGAACGCAACACACACATCTCCCAGAAATCTAGCAGAATTCAATCAATGAATTCGATCAGATGACAGCTTCGAAACTCCTTAAGTGTTTACAATTTTGTGTGCCATATGCATCAGACGTTCAGCCAACGGCCCATGGGCGTGACGTCTGAGGCTGAGACTAGCTGTGACACATAAAACTTCAACCAACGGACCAATAGACCATTGTTGAGTGTCTCTCGACCCAGTTTTTGCAGTGTGTTTGGAACTCCATTGATGGCTTCAGATGATTGAGCATGTTGAATTGGAAGCACAGGCCTTTGGCGAGACAGATCACTGATTGACGAATGAAGACTACTGCCTCCTGCTGACATGGAGAGTTATTTCTTCTCAAGCAGGTGCAGAACGTACAGTTGACTAGAGTCTCAACTTTTGGCTTTGCTGTAAGCGACATGAGGCAAAACCACAGTCTGCTTTAGTTAGTTCTTTTTAGATATTTTTGCCTTAATTATGATTGGGCAGTGAGTTGACTAGAAGTGATGTGGCAGAGAGGGGGCGGGATCAAGAAAGTTCTATGAGCCTGGACTCAAACTCAGGATCCCAAAGCTGGATCCCGAAATGGCACTATATGTCAGTGTGCTGCCCATGAGACTATCAGTGCAGACAATGCACTAGTTCTTTGATATCAGGTTTAGTGTCTCTGGGCATTCAGGTGGGTGGTCCACTTGTAGTGACCTTTGACTTCTGTGTCCCCCTCAGCCCCTTGTGTGCCTCAGAATGTGCAAACTATCCTGGAGTGTCAAGCTACTGTTCTCAATGTTACCTGGCAGCAGACAGGTCAAGCCAATCACTACCATACCACAGTGCGGATCAGCGATGGCCAAGTGCTGGGGTGTGACTCTAATACAACCTTCTGCCAAGTTCCCAACATCCTTTGCGGACTGACTTATAGCGTGACGGTGGTTGCCTATAGTCAATCCTGCAACAGTTCCCAAAGCTCTGTGCAACATGTCACCTCAGGTACCCATATATACATATATAAAATATTTTGCATTTCAATATTTGGATGTCTCTAACATCTCTTTTCTGCATTCTTTAGCCCCTTGCCCACCAGATGCTATCTTTGCCATCTTGGACTGTGATTTAAACACTGTTTCAGTGTCCTGGGATTCTAGTGTAGATGGTGTCCTCTACATCGCAAAGGCCTTTTACTCCAATAACAACAACGATTGCTACATGTGTAACACCACAGAAACCAGTTGTGACATCACTGTGACCTGTGGAAAGGATTATAATGTGACTGTAGTGCCATTAAGGGATGGTTGCACTGGGGAGAATTCACCGGTCCAATATGTTACGGCAGGTTTGTCATATTTCATGAAACTTTAATACATCACTAAATATCTATTCGTTTAACTGTGTTTGTCACAAAATTCACTTTTGGGATATGTGTTTGTGTATAAAGCTCCTTGCGTTCCCCTCATGTTGGATGTTGAAATGGATTGCCTCTCTGATTCGGCTTGGCTGACATGGGAAGAGTCAGCAGGAGCGGGGCTCTACATCGCCACATCAACTAACAGTGATGGACAAGAGTACCAGTGTAACTCAACTGAGAGCCAGTGCACAGTTGAACAGCTACAATGCGGAAGATTCTACAACTTTAGTGTCATTGCATCTAACAGTCAATGTAACAGCCACATGAGCAACACGTTGCAGACCGAGACAGGCAAGGGAGTGAGACTGTAAAGGATGATTTTCGATGTAAAAACAGACTTCATAATTTCACACTTCCTGTCTCAATTTATCTTTCAGCCCCTTGTCCACCTCAGAATGTGATCACGTCTGTGGGGTGTGACACTGGTACGGTGAGTGTGTTGTGGGATGAGAGCATTGGCGCGTTAAGCTACACTGCCACTTTGGAGCGTACAGATGGAGAGACTACCTGCTGCACGGCAAGCTCCACTTCCTGTGAGGTCACTTCCCTTCCCTGCGGCCAGATGTATGTCCTGACGGTCACTGCTGAGGGACGGACATGCAACAGCTCTCAGAGCCTTGAGGTCATCGTACGGTCAGGTAATACACACTGATCATGCGCTGCTATTATGTACCTTTTGATTTTATTTATTGTAACTGGTACTCATCATAATTTTGGTAAAAGGTTGGAAATCCTTAAATTCTTATAAAATAATAAAAAATAAAGAAAAAAAAACAACTGTCCTGCATTTTGAAGAGTTTCAACCCTATTATGTGAAAAATGCTTTATATCTTGGGTGTGCTTTTCCTGTCATCACAGTGTGTTTCAATCCACAGTTCCCTGTATTCCGGAGCATCTGGTGTCCAGTACTAGCTGCAGTGATAATGTAGTCACCATGTCATGGATGAGCAATGAAGCCGGTGAGCTTTATACAGTCCAGGCCTTCAGTGCTGATGGGTTATTCTCAGACAGCTGTTCAGGGTTTGGTCAGTCATGTGATCTCACGTCACTGATGTGTGGTGTGCCATACACTGCTACAGTAATAGCACAAGACAGCATCTGCACCAGCGCGCCAAGTCAAGCTGCTTCAATCAGGACAGGTAAGTGTGATTTTATTGCGATATGCATTAGAAACACTCATATGGTGCAGAAATATCTACTATACAGTAGTTAATCACTGCAAACCTCAAACTTTCCAGTTCCTAATCAGTCTTTCTTTCTTTCTTTCTTTCTTTCTTTCTTTCTTTCTTTCTTTCTAACAGTCACAGATTTGATTAACTGATTCACAGACATTTCTCTCATCTTTAGTGCCCTGTGTGCCGGATCATGTGACTGCTAATGTGAGCTGCCAAGGGAACGACCTGTCTGTGTTCTGGGAGGAGAGTGCAGGAGCAGACTTATACACGGCTGTGCTTGAGGACAGTAATGGCCAATTGACCAGCTGTCAGAGCATGAGCCACACCACCTGTACAGTTAACAGACTTGCCTGTGGACAGACCTACCGTGTCAGTGTGATAGCATCAGACGGATACTGTGACAGCTTGCCTAGTGCCATCACTGATGTTCATTCAGGTATAAACCAGTGGGAACATATTTACACTCACATACACGTCAAATTTACCTAAACATTTCTGTTTTAAATGTTTTCAATGCGTATTGGGTTACACCTCACAGTATGTTGAATTGGATTCTGAATTGGAACAAGAATACAAAAAAGTAACTGAATAGCAGTACAAAGATATTAAACAGGCACTCAAGAAACAGTCTCAGACATTTGCCAATAAAACTTTTCTGTATCATATTACACTTTTTGTTTGTTTTTGAAAACAAATCTATGAATTTCAGTACATTTACATTTAGTCATTTAGCAGACGCTTTTATCCAAACCAACTTACAAATGACGACAATAGAAGCAATCAAAACCAACAAAAGAGCAACAACATGCAAGTGTTATGACAAGTCTCAGTTAGCCTAATGCAATACATGTAGCAAGGGTTTTTTTTTTTTTTTAAGAAAACGATTAGAATATAGAAAAAAAAAACCTAGAGGTTTTTTTTAAAAAAAAACAAGTAAAAAGAAAGCTAGTGTTAGTTTTTCAAGAAAATCTAGAAGTTAGAGAATAAATATGCAATTGATAGAGGGTCAAGTGTGTATGTTTTGGTTTTTTTTTAATACAAAAGAAGACAGATGGATAAAATAGAACTAGAATAGAGAGTGCTAGAATTAGAGGGTCAAATAAAGATGGAAGAGATGTGTTTTTAGCCATTTCTTGAAGAGTTTCTTGACAGTCTGTCAATGGCACAAACACACACACACACACACACACACACACACAAAATTAAAACAAAAATAAAAAAAATCAATTTTGGAGCATGTGTACCAGTATGCAGAATTCAGAATTTAAGTCAATGACAGATGCAGTGATTTTTTTTTTTCAAAAAAATTAATCTGGTCCCTGAATTTTTGGTGCTTTTGTGTTTTTGATGTAGCATTACATTGTCTGACTGGCAGATATTTGTCTGTATTTCAGCTCCTTGCATGCCTCGTAACATTCGGGCATTATTCGATTGTCAATCTAGTACGGCTGTATTGTCATGGCAGCCAGGCACTGGGGCAATGCAATACACGGCCACAGCAAAAAGTGAATCTGGCCACGTTCTAAGCTGTGAAAGCAACAACTCTAACTGTGAGCTGGCAGGACTGGCCTGTGGAGAGAGCTACAACATCACTGTGTTAGCAGAAGGACAGACCTGCAGCAGCACTGCAACCATGAGTGGACACCTGAAAACAGGTGAGCAAAACCACTGGGAACATCTCCTAGAATAGAACATAGCAATACCCTAGCAAACACCCTACAACACATAACACCCTAGCAACCTCCTACAAATGACTGTAGCAACATCCTTGCATCAACCCAGTACACCATAGGAACCCACTAATAGCATGTTGATTACCACTCAGATCACTTCCCTGATTGCATAGCAATGCCCTTGCAACCACCCACAACTGATAGCACTGTTGTGGCAAATTTTGTACCACTATAATGTATCTTGCACATCTATAATCAATTTATTTCTATTTGTTATGAACTTAGGTCCTTGTGCACCTCAGAATGTTGAAGTTCAGTACGGCCTGTCTATTGGCCAGCTGTCGTGGGACAGAAGTGGAGGTGCTTCCATGTACACGGCACAGGCCGCCACTGATCTGGGATCAGTGTTGTCCTGCTCCACCAGTGACACCTCCTGTGCCCTCTATAACATGTCATGCAGTCAGACATATGGCATCACTGTGACAGCACACAACAATGTCTGCCGAGGAGCTGCTGTGTCTGCGTCAACTACTCTAAACACAGGTGCATTAAATTTGCCATTATACCAATGATTTTAGTGCTTTCAGCACAGGTGTCCAATAACTGTGGTATACAGGGTGGTGATGGCGCAGTGGATAAGACACATGTCTTTGGTGTGAGAGACCCTGGTTCGAATCCACTGTGAGACACCAATGTGTCCCTGAGCAAGACACTTAACCCCTAGTTGCTCCAGAGGCGTGCGACCTCTGACATATATAGCAATTGTAAGTCGCTTTGGATAAAAGCGTCAGCTAAAATGAAATGAATAAATGTAACTGACTCTGTATGCTTCACCAGAACCCTGCCCGCCCCAGAATGTGCAAACCCATCTGAATTGTGCTAGTGGTGTAGGGACTGTGTCTTGGGAGGAGAGTTTTGGAGCAGTGGCATACGTGGCTTTCCTGGAGGGTCGCAATGGACACAGCCTGTCCTGCTCCACAACTAGTTCCAGCTGCAGTGTGACAGGGTTAATCTGTGGAATGGTTTACAACACTCAAGTACGCGCCATTGGAGAAATTTACAACAGTACAGACAGTGAGACAGTTCTCTTCACATCAGGTTAGACATCTAAGAAACTACACCATTTAGGATCCATTTACATTCTTTGGCATAACATGTTTAAATAACAGAAAATTGTGCCATCTTCCAAGCTGTTCATCATTGCTGTTTTTCTGTCCAGCCCCCTGTAAGCCAGTTTACAATTCAGTCACCGTTGACGTGAACTGTGAGAATGCCACTGCATTGTTCAGCTGGGCTTGGAGCAGTGGAGCAGCATCTTATGAACTCAGTGCTATCAGTAACAATGGCTACATTGCCTCCTGTATCTCTCAAGAGAATTTCTGTAACATCAGTGAACTGGCCTGCGGACAGACTTATACGGTCATGCTCACAGCAATCAATGATGAATGTCAAATTGCCCAGGAAACAGGAGTGACCTTCCAAACACGTGAGTCGCAATATTTTTATTTGCAAAAGGGACAGATTTGCAGTGTAGCTGTAGAAAATGAATACAGCTGATAACTGGAATATCAAATTTAACAAATTTGTCATTTGACCTCTAGGCCCCTGTGCTCCCTTGTATGTGAACGTGGACCTTCAGTGCAAGCCAAGCACAGCCATAGTGACTTGGGAACAAAGGGACGATGTGCTATACTACCTTGTTAGCGCCACCCTCAGCACAGGAGAAGCAGATACAATCTGTAACTCTACAACTGATAGCTGTGAAATGAGTGGGTTGCAGTGTGGAGTGGAGTATGCCTTCACCGTCACTGCCTACAGTAGCCACTGTCATAGTGACGTCAGCAGCACTGTACACATTACAACAGGTAGACAATGCTATCCTTCAAATTTTGTTTTGAGATATATATATATATTAGGTCTGTTCCCGACTAAGGATTGACACAGAATCTTCAAATCTTGCCGATAGTCGACTGATAGTCGAATCATATATTTGGGGGCGGGGGCGCAAAATACATTACCAAGAGTCAAGTCAGACATTTGACAAAAAATCCAGTCTTTAACAGCCTGTGTCAGTTTGAGTCCCTGTATAAAGACCTTACATAATGAACCGTTTTGTTTTTATTACCTTAGGATGAGCAATATCTATCCACATACACCACGGGCCCCCTTATACCAAAGTTGCTATTCTGCACCTCCATGTTTCTACTGTAGCCAAACTGGTATGGAGCGAATTTTGTGACAAAATTATTCAAGCCAAGTTTCCTCATAAAAAGGCAAATGAGTAGCATTTGTTTGTATTATTTTGTCACAAAATTCGCTCCATAAAACTGCTCTACAGAGTGTGTTTTGTCACCATGTTGTTCTTGCGAGTAAAACACTTACACGATGATGAACAAGTAACAATAATATTCACAATAACATATCGGTTTGCTGAATAATTAAGTAAATATAATTCCGTAATTTACCTTTGTAAAGAAACCTCATTGCTTGACTGGCTACTCTCTGCTGTCTCAGACGACGACAGCTTTGTCCTGTGTCGGTAGCTTCCCTGTGTGCAATTCGCAACCTCACTGCAAGCTGCTGCTAAAATTTACACTGCACCTTTAAAGGGACACAACACACACAGTTTCTGCCAAACTCATGTTAATCTTGAGTACCTACAGTATATAGTAGTATCGCATCCTTAATATCTCCGAAAAGTCTTTAGTTTTATCAGACTTATAAAAGACAGATACAGCTTTACGCTTCTCTCTGGAAACAGTTGAGATCTTGGAGGCGTGGTCATGGGCGGAGCTAAGGTGTCACGAATTACGTGAAGCTTTTGCATAGCGATCATCTGCAAGCTGTGACATCGACATAAATAAAACAGGAACAAAAAATATTGACTTTTTGATTGAACTATGAATCCTTTTCAAGCATGTCCTGTGAGCTGCAGACAACTTCTGTATCCTGAATGAAGTGTGTTCGCTCTGGTTGATGTGTGCGCACAAGGATTTCCGCCCTTCGTGATGTCATACAGGGCCATACTCGTAAAAAAAACTTTACAAGATTTATATGAACCCTTAGGGACTGTATTTGGTACTCGTTTTCTTTCGAACTTTTGCCATATTTAGCATGAGAATCCAACTCTTTAATAGTGTAAATAAGTCAGAATACATGAAATAGCATTAGAACAGGCCTTTAATATTCACTAGGCTTTAACATCACAATGAAACCTCTGTCGTATCTGTTTCTTCAGAACCTTGTCAGCCAACTCAACCGACAGTTTCAGGATCATGTGATAACAACACGGTTGTCTTAAACTGGAGTCACAGCAGAGGTGCATCAAGTTACACAGTGCACATAACAAGCAACCTAGGATATGACGACTCCTTCCAGACATCTGAATCTACACTAACAGTGGATCTTCTTTGTGGACAGACCTACACCTTCACAACACTGGGGGAAAATGATGTCTGTGACAGCACACCAAGCACTCCCGCACATTTTACCACTGGTAAGACCCAACACTCATAATGGCTGTAGTGAAAAGCCAAACTCACAAATGACTAAACTAAACTAAAGACTTTCGGACATTTATACCACATTTGTATCAATAACTGCTTTTTTTCTGTAGCACCGTGTGTGCCATACCACATTGAGACCTATGCAGAGTGTGAGAATAACCTTGGAGCTGTCAGCTGGGCTGGCAGTGACGGCGCAGATATTTACACCGCCATTGCCATAGGACAGGATAACCACACGCATGTCTGCATAACAAATACAACTTACTGTATTTGGGAGGATTTGCACTGTGGAGAAATATACTTTGTCGAAGTCATCGCCAATGCCCAAATCTGCAGCAGTGGGCCCAGTGATGGCACAGTCATCCACATGGGTGAGTGCCTAAGAAAATTTAAGGAAGCATTATATGTAAGACAACAATAACTGAAACTGCTTTGCAGTTATATAGCTGTAAAGTGGCTGTATACTTACAAAAATGTGTTTTTGGTAATCTAACGAGATTGTCTGTATTTTGTACAGCTCCATGCATCCCTCAAAACCTGGCGTCCTCTTTCCACTGTGACATGAGAGTGGGTTCCCTCACCTGGGAAGCAAGTGAAAATGCTCAGATGTACCTGGTGTCTGCAGAATCCGATAGTGGTCACCGGGTGGAACTCTCAACCAATACCACTAGTGCACAATTCTCTGAGTTCAAGTGTGGTCAGTCATACTATCTGACTGTGCAAGCTGTGGGAAATGTATGTCGGAGCCAACCCAGTAATGCGTCAGTACTGCAGACAGGTTAGGACCCTCTCGCACACACCCAAAGATATTGTGTGAAAAGAAGTACATAACTTTTTTGCTTTTGAAAGGACAGCACAGGCTTGGCACAATGCTGCCCAACTTGTTAACTACAGATTATGCCACTCTGTCTTCCTGCAGAACCCTGCACTCCCACATCTGTATTAGGCTTTACGGACTGCATCTCCAACATTGCTACTGTATCCTGGCAGCCAGCTGAAGGCGCAGAATACTATACAGCGACAGTGCACAGCCCAAATGGGCCTTTGGGAACATGCATGTCCTGGTCATCGAGCTGTGGCATGCCCAAACTGTCCTGCGGTGAAACATACAATATTAGCGTGATTGCCTCCAGTCGCAAATGTAACTCCACTCCCAGTGCGCTGAGTGCTCTTAACCCAGGTAATGCAAGCAAACAAACAACAATATAAGACACAAATACACATGTATTATACACTAAACCACTTAAAGCCTGGAACACACCAAGCCAATTGTCAGCCGTTGGGCAGTTTTTGTTTATCGGCCGACGTGAGCTATCTCAGCAGTCTGCTTTAGTTGCCACTAGTTCATCGGCTTGGTGTGTTCCGGGCTTAAGCCACATAACATTTCTGGATCATTTGTAGAAAAATTGTTCAGTGACTGTTCTGGCATTGGGTGATTTTCTGTGTCTTCCTGGTACTGAACTGGATAATGTTGCTATGGTTTGACCCCAGGATACAATTTTCCATAGTTCCAGTCTCTGAGTTGCATTCACAAAGAATGTTCTCCAGGAATTTTCAGTAATCAAATCCCACTGTGAATGTAGCTTAATTAGCCTTAGCATAATCTAATTGAAGTCTGGACTCTAATTGGCCTTAGGCATTATGCTCTATTTCCAGTGATTCCCAACCACATTATTGGAGCCCCCACCACTGAACATTTTGCATCTCTCTTTTGTCTGACAATCCCATTTCAGTCTTTGGACTCTCTACTAATGGACTGGTGAGTTGAATCAGGTGTGTTTGATTAAGGAAACATGCAAAATGTGCACTGTTGGGGGTACTCCAGGAACCACTGTCCTATTCAACTAAATTGCATAGCACACAGACAAATTAAAGGAAGCTTACAACTTTCCGTTTGTCTGTGAAGTTATGCCATCAACGTACCAGGAGTTTTAAATTTTTTTTTTCATTTTCAGTTGCTCCTCGCTTTGGAGAATTATGCTGACTCTTTCTCTCTCTCTCTCTTTCTCTTTTGCAGTGCCCTGTGTTCCTACAGGTGTGTCTGTGGTGCTGGACTGTGCCACTGCTGAGGCACATGTGTCTTGGAATGCAAGCATGGGGGCAATGTACTATGTTGCTTATGCCTGGAGCAGAACATTAAATTTCATGTCCTGTGAGAGCTCTGGCCCTGTTACACATTGTACTCTTAATGATCTCATCTGTGGAGATAATTACACTATTCAAGTGATTGCTGTTGGAGATGACTGCTCCAGTTTGCCCAGTCAGGCAGAACACTTCCGCACAGGTATAGTTATGTTTTTTTCTAGTTTTCTGTTGTTCTAGATGAAAGAAATCTGTTCTATCTTTTGATTTTTGTATGTTATTTACTTTAATAATTATTATTAATACATTATTTACTTAAATTTTTGTCCTATATGGTTGTACTTTGCATAACATGTATATTCATATGTTTCCTGTAGTTCCCTGTGCCCCGGAGGTTACTGCTACACTGGACTGCTACACTGACTCTGTACTGCTGCAGTGGACTCCCACTGATGGATCTATTTCCTACACTGCTAATGCCAGGACACCAGAGGGTCTCGTCTCCACCTGCTCCAGCAACTCCACTAACTGTGAACTGAGGGGACTAGCCTGTGGACAAACATACAATGTTACTATGATATCATATGATGGACATTGTCACAGCATGCCTGGCACAGCCCTTGCAGTGCCATCAGGTAAGAAGGAGAAAATTCATTAACATGCAGCACCTACATGTAGCGATGTAGTAATTGTTAAATTTTTTGCGAGCAGAAATGTCCATATGATTCACTATTGATGCAGTCTGTAAAGCCATGTGATCTGTCAATCATACAATTTACCACAGACATGAAACAAAGGAATACTCAAATATCATTAGTAAATTTTGACATGGCTTAGCGATTTACTGCAGAGCAAATTCATAATTGCATATTAGCATAATTTAATGGCAGATCTGATGACAAAGCTGTCAGTGAACAAAATACTTTTAATTTTACAAATACTAATTTGAAGATGATGGAAACAAAATGTTTGAAAATGCATCAGAGGGTTCAGATCCCCAATATGAGTTAGATGCTGAATACACCTGGATGTAAGCGATGATGGTGCTAAATGCGTTAAAATAATTTGCAAAGCATTCAATAGTTAAAACAAAAATCCTGAGAATGACCCTTAACCTTTTCAAAACTGTATGCTAATACAAATTTTTTTTTTTTACTAATATCGTTTTTGCCACAAAGCTTATCTCTCTCCGACATTTTGCTCTCTCTCTCTCTCATATTAACAGTGCCCTGTCCACCTGAGAATGTGGAGTCGAATTTGCTCTGTTCTTCAAACTCTGCCCATGTGCAGTGGAATCTTGGTGCAGGGGCAGAATCATATGAGGTGCATGCCATTAGCACAGACGGCCAGATGACAGGATGTGACGGCACAAATACTTCCTGTGTTATGCCTAACCTTGTATGCGGTTCCATTTACAACATCAGTGTGCTTGCCATTGGCCATCAGTGTAATGTGTCAAGGAGTGAGATCACTACACTGCATTCAGGTTGGTGACCCCTAATAGAACGCAATACAACGCAGTTGAAATGTATCCATATGACAGTGAGTGCTAGCTTCTCCCACCACATCTTTAGAATGACCCAAATATCAATTCCCATTTTGTCCCTAGTGCCATGTGTTCCCAACCACATTCAGGCAAACCTGAGCTGTGGATCTGGTGTGGTTGATGTGTCCTGGCAGCCTAGCAAAGGAGCCTTCTCTTATACTGCTGTCGCTCAGGGCAGCGGGGGATTTGCGTTTTCATGCAACAGCAGTAGCACAACATGTGAGTTTGGTAATCTACTGTGTGGACTCACATACAGCATCAGCGTGACTGCCTCCGACCATGTGTGTACAAGCGCACCGAGCCATAGCGTACAGCTGGACACAGGTAGGATGACTGTACACACATAATTCATAGATATTTACTTGAATACCCATTGAGACAAACTAAATTTAGCCTGTCCATTCCTTTTTCGTTACAGTTCCATGTGAGCCACATGGAATCATTGCTCAAATGGAGTGTGCTAGCCACACAGGGGTAGTGTCTTGGGAACAAGGGGAGCGTGTTGCCTCCTACCTGGTCCAAGCATCCGGTCCAGATGGGCACCAAGTATTCTGTAGCAGCCCCACCACCAGCTGCAGATTAGCCAGCCTGCATTGTGGCCAAGCCTACAACCTCACACTCACCGCCCAGGACAGCCACTGTAACAGCCAAAACTCCTTTTCACAATTACAGTCAGGTAAGGAAAGTTTCCATATTACACCACTTCTTCAGCAACATGGAATGCAAAATATGGCAGCATTTCTGGCACTGCTGTACAGCAGCATCACTGTGTACAGACAGTAGTTTTTTATGATGTAATCACCTCATAAAATCCATTTTTGTTGTCAATTCCAAACAAATTTTGAATGATCTTCAGTATTCCCATGGACATTAACGCCTCATATTCTACCACTTCCTCAGTTCCATGTGCACCTACCAGCGTGCAGGCTTCTCTTGTTTGCCTGTCTAACTCTGCGGCTGTGACGTGGCAAAGTGCCAGTGGGGCGCTGTCCTACCAGGCTGAGGGTATCACTGTAGGCGGCACCCATATGGTCTACTGCAATAGCAGCGTGACACACTGTAACCTAGAGCATCTGCTCTGCGGGGAGACTTATAATGTGTCTGTGCTGTCTATGGACCACACATGCAGCAGCGAAGAAAGTTTGTTCACACAAGTTCATACTGGTGAGTGGCACACTCAGACTGTTAAAATGCACATTTGAGTTTAAAGACTGTGTGATTTTTATTTTTATTTTTAATGCTGAAATACAGAGGTGTTCAAACTTGCTCCTGAAGGGCCAATATCATGCAAAGTTTAGCTCCAACACACTTGCCTGGAGACTTCTAGTGATTCTGAAAACCATGATCAAAGTGTGTTTAATTAATCTTGGAGATAAACTCTGCAGAACATTTGCCCTCCAGGAACAGTTTTGGACACTGCTAGTGTAAACACTGTGGCATTTTCAAAGAAGCCACTTCAGAACACCTTAGCACCATATAACAACATGGTTACAACAACCACTTGTTGTAGAATGCCAGTTAGTAACAAACACGTAGAAACACCCTGACAGCTACCACCAAGAACATCTTAGCATTGCGGTGGAAAGTTTTGCATGGGCAAGAATCATTCTCATTTTCCCCAGTAAACATCTAGTTACTTCTGCCATAGAAATTACACCCTTAACCTCCAAGTCAGTATGAGAGTTTAAATACATTCTAAACCTCAGTAGAACAGATATATGAAAGCTGTTTTTCTTTTGTAGCGCCCTGTCCTCCTCACACTGTTGATGTTGAGGTGAACTGCTCTGCTGGCTCCATGACTGTCACATGGCCAGCCAATCCAGATGCAGAATCTTTCCATGTGAGGGCAGAAACCAGTGGAGGAGCTTTTCTGTCATGTGATTCCACCAGCATCAGCTGTTCAGTCACTGGCTTGCCATGCGGACAGTCATATTCTGTCACTGTAACATCTGTCAGGGGTGGCTGTGAGAGCCAGCCCAGCACAGCTGTTAATGTCACCTCAGGTAATCTTCACAACAATGCACAATTACCAGCAGTCCACCGATTATGGGATGTCGATGCATACCTAAAATAATTCAAAGACAGCAAATGAAAATTTGCTGCAAGTAAATTAAAATGTTTTACACAAAATTCTCTGAAATCTAAAGTTGTTTACTACCTAATACCCATTGAAAAGGTCGGGAGATTTTGAAACTGCGGTACCACCATGTCTACAGTAATTATCCTAATAATCATTACATTTATCGATTGTCAAAATAATCCTTTGTTGCAGCCTAAGTGCAATGCAACAGTGGTCACGCAGGATGCACAGTAATCGACTAGTTGTTCACAGATTATTCAGTAAGCAGGCACATGGAGAATGTCAGAAATAGGGCTGGGTATCGTTCAGGAGACTGAGAAGCCCTCTCTTGACTGATGATGTCCCCAGGACAGAATTATAATTTCTATTCATTTTCCACTGAAGTATTCAATCTGATTAGCATTAGCTTCTTTTAACGCTGTCTGATTGTGTTTTCTCTTCCGCAATCATTGATCTAACTCAGAGGAAGCTATGAAGCTAACATGAATTTACGCCTTCCATGAATTAACATGAAGCTAATAAACACACGATTATGGCAGTATCTCATTTGTATGTGATTTTCATGACATTCTGCCTATTTTTAGAACAAAACAGTGTGTTTACATGAGAAATGCTAAGCAGGTGTAAGTAATTAGCTTGACATAAAAGGCTACAAATAACATATTTCCTCATTAGATTGCATTTGTTATTACAAACACTTGATGGTGGTTTAAAGTGAGTTATGAGTAAAAGAGTAGTACATTTTCTTATGTAGCATGATGCTACAGTGTGAATGAATGGTAACGCAACATGCATCTTTTTCTTGATGCCTCGCCAGAGCCAATTGCTGATTTAGGCATAAGGCATGCTGCATGCTAATTGGCTCACTGACTTTGAGATTCACCACTTAGGTATTGAAATATGGTAATGGACAATGAGACATTTTCCGATACTCGATGTATCGAGGCAACTCGGTCGGTGCCTAAAAAGTATCAAACTCGATACCAGCCCTAGTCAGAAAGAGCAGGGTATTCGTTTACCATTGTGCTGAATCCAATGTAGACAGTATCTTGGGATCTCTTTGATTTGTGTTGCATCGCTTGTGTAAAGTGTAAGACAAGGGAAAGTCAACGTTTCTCCTTATAACTTGCATATGTATTGTACCGTACGTACTGTGTTGGCACAGAAAATAATAAATAACACTGTTAAATTTACTGTATGTGTATTTGTATTTGTGGAAATGCCTATTGATGCTAGCAAGCTAACAGACTGTATTTGTGTATTTTTAGCTCCTTGTGTTCCTCAAGGAGAGACAGCAAACCTGGACTGCGTTACCAACTCAGCTTGGGTGACTTGGCTACAAGCAAAGGGGGCGGAGTCTTACTCTGTACTGGCAGTGGAAAGGGGCGGAACCAACTCCAGCTGCTCTGCTGCAGATCTGCACTGCAATGTTCCCGACCTGCTCTGTGGAGCCACGTACACCTTCCACATTACTGCTGTGAACTCATTCTGCAGAAGCGCACCTGGCAACGCCTTCCAGATTCAGACAGGTGCAAACACACTCAAACTTTCTTGTTTTCCATTTTGAAATGTGGACTAGCTTTCTGTCATCACAGTCACTGATCTCTGTCGTTTCTGTCTGCAGCTCCATGTGCCCTCACCTCTATCACGGCACACACGGACTGTTACAGCAGCCATATCACGGTTAGCTGGGAGCTGAATGAGGTATCTTCCTTGTATGTGGCCACAGCTGAAGGTCATGACCAAAGCACTTTGATATGCAACAGCACTGGCACGTCCTGTGACCTCTCTGGAGCAAAGTGTGGAATGCAGTACACCATTATAATTTCCGCATCCTCCGACAAATGCAGCAGCTTGCGCAGTCCCCCTCTAAAGATGCACACAGGTACTCAACTACTCAACACGACAATAATTTGTTGTGTTAAGGCACTTTTCATATGTGTGAGATTTGAGAGCTACATGTACTATGCTTAATTCACACTCATCTAGAGTATAATCTTTCTTTTAAATTCTCTTTAGCACCTTGTGCTCCTCAGAATATAACAGTGAACCCAGTGTGTGACTCAAACGGCATGACGGCAGCATGGTCACCCTCTCTGGTTGCTGAGTCATACTCACTCACAGCCAGCAGTAGAGATGGAGATGTCCGCACCTGCAGAAGCACAACAAACACCTGCACCCTGCTTCACCTGCACTGTGGACAGATTTATGACGTTAGCATAACCGCTTCGGCTGGAAACTGCACCAGCGTGGCCAGTCAGCAGGTCACCTTCTATACTGGTAAGACCACATATTAGCTTGAAGACAAATTGAAAAGCATTATTTTGGCGTGAAATTCATGCCATACTATATTTCTTCTGCTCTACTTAGTGCCCTGTGAGCCACAGAACATGATTGTGGAAGTGCAGTGTGACACTGGGATTGCCACACTCTCCTGGGTGGAGGGCCAAGGTTCACTGCAGTACTTCACAACAGCTCAAACCATGGATGGACACACGCTTCTCTGCGACACCACGAGCACGTCCTGTAGCATTCACGGACTGACTTGTGGGACGTTGTACAACTTCAGTGCACTGGCTTCAGATGGAACCTGTAACAGCTCCCTCACGGTGCCGATCCAGAAGGGAGCAGGTACACAACCAGATTTGTCTGAGAACGTTACAGGATCTATTTATCTGAAGATTATAGAACTTAAAAAAACAGAATCGTTATACACTTATGTATGATATTTACCACAAAAAAATTATTTTGCATACCAATAATGATATTTCATTGTGTTCTAGTGACATTATTTTCCGGACATTTTCAATCAAACACATTTATCCTCCAAATTACTGCATACAGATGTTTGAACTTTTTTTTCACATATAAATTTTTCACATATTTCAAAGCAGCAATAATTAATGCAATCTGTGTATGCAATTTATATATAAGTTCCTTACATTCAGAAATTTGAAAAATTGGTGGATGAGTAAAGAGAGTTGGTGGATAATATAAAAATAAACTATTTTCCTATTACAGTATGTTATATTAAGTTACTGTGTTCTTGAAGCTTTTTTATATATATTTTTTTATAATTAATGAAAATTATTCTCAATAAATAGTTAACAACAATAACTCTATTAGCAATTAACCCTCTGCTGATCTCTTCTGTAGTCCCATGTCCTCCTGCCACCGTGAGGGTGAGGACCCATCTGATGGTTGATGCCACTCTAATCAGGGTCTACTGGAATTTTGTGGACTGTCCTGACGTCACGTACCTGGTACAGGTGACCGGCAATATCCAGGACAACCCAGAGTCCCTTATGGACATGTCATCCTACTGGACAGACATCAACTACTTTGAGTTTCCTGTTCCCTGTAGCACCTCTTACAGTGTGACTGTGTTTGCACAAAACTCAGCAGGGATCAGCAGACCATCTCAGGCTGTTACTGGTGTCACAGGTACCAGACAACAAGTCAAACATTAAATGCTGAATAAAAAGTGTGTATAGAATATGCTCAAATATTCTCTGTCTTGATCTGTTACTCTGTACTCTCCTTCAGTGCCCTGTCCACCGATGAATATCACCTTCACGGGTGACAGTTCCTCTGCCACAGTGGCCTGGAGGTCCTCAGCTCTTACTACGGGATACAGGGTTTACCAGCTGAGCTCTGACGGCAGGGTGCCTGTCTGTCTCACCGCAAACCTCAGCTGTGAGGTCTCTGGCCTGCAGGCCTCTAATGTTGCTGTGACAGCCTGGAACAGTGCAGGAGAGAGTCTTGCATCTAGAGTAGCTACTGGTAAGGAAAAACAATGGGGCTGTGGGTTATAGCCCAGATGGAATATGATTTATTTCTTTTTTTGGATGAAAATGCAATTTCCTCTCTTACTGTAGTGCATGAACACAGGTTTGAACATAGACGTTTTTTTTATGTACTCGCACTCAGTAATTACATTTCTTGCAAGAAATACTTAGCATAGTGTTACATAAAGTAGCTTGAAGTTATACTAACTATTTTATTTTATTTTATTTTTTTTAATGAACAGAGAAAAATGTGAACCTTTTTATCTTGGAACTAGCTGTTATTTATATATGAATAAGTATGTGCATATTTGGCAAGTACATTTAATTTTTGCATGAACAAAATTAATATATTTTAACACATATTTTACAGGTCAAACCTCAAACCGTCGGAAGAGAAATCTGAAATTTGAATCAAAGGCCCCTGGTGAGATGAGCTACATACTCAACATGCACAATAATTAAAAGCATATTAAAAAATGAAGTTTAAGGTGGGGGAAAGAAAGAAAGAAAGAAAGTGAAGTCTATTTTAGGACTGTTCATAACATTTTTGCATTATTTTCATTACAAATAGCACATTTTCCCTTAAATTCACATAACTGTAATGAGTCTAAATATAATAATTGCAATATACTACAGTGCAAATGTTTCTTTTTGCATTACAGTTATGAAAATGTAGTAGAAATGTGATCCGAAAATGATCTTAGAAAGAAAGCAGACTGAAGTTGTTGTTAATCAAATGCTGTTGCCTCTGCAGAGGAGCTGGCCGTCCCTGAAGTAAAGGTTGCTGTGACAGGACAGTCACTACAGGGGGAGTGGTCTCGGGTGACAGGGGCGGAGTCCTACACTCTGATTGTATACGAGGACAGCGAAGAACAACCGAAGGAGGTTGTATCTGTGTACGGGACTGAGATTGCTACAGTTACTGAGCTAGAACCTGCAACACTTTACTGCATCATCGTTTCTGCCAAAAACGACAACATCCAGAGTGCCTATTCCCAGCCTGTGTGCATCACTACCGATGCCTCTGAGTAAACGGCCTTCCTGCAGGGTGGACTGTACAGGACTGTAGATACAAAGTGGTGTCGAGTTCTCTGAAATAGTATCTTCTCTTTTTTATATTCCATGATTACTACTAAAAAAGACAACAAAATCAGCCTATTTGTTGTTGCAGAAAATCTAAACAAATATAATTAAGATAATTCTGATTATGTCTCCTTAACTAATCCTTTTTCAATGAACCCAATCATAATAAAACAAATGACTGGATTTCTATGATGTAATATCTAATATATAATAATTTCAGTTGTTTGAAAAACATAGGCTTAAAATGAAGAATAGATGTGAAGAGATTATACCTTGATTGGCCATATAGAAACACTGTACTGTAACACAGTTTTTAAAGAAAGTTGTGTATTTATCTTAAAGTCATTTTCTGTAATCAGGTCATACAATGATTTAATCAAGAATGTTTGTGTAGTTAGAGCAAATAAATGGTTAATTTATCAAGCACTATTTTTAAACATTTCTGATGTATATGTGGCGCTGTTAACAATCTGAAACAGTACTTTTATACATAAAGCCATATGAAAGATTTAAAGTCTGTGAATGAAAACTTCAAACATGAAATTAAAACTTCACAAGCAATGTACTAATAATTTGAATCTTCATATTTTCTTATAATCACCACTAATTATGTTTTCTTCTAAAAAATAACGACTTTTCTTCAACAGTCTGAAATCAGGATTTTTTCCCCAGCCATAAAGCCCTGGAAGTGCATGATATTGTGATGCAATTGAAATTAAAAATGTACATTTAAAAAATGCATTTTTATTTATTTTTATAATTAGAATTATCATGATTGATGAAAAATAAAAGCTGTTTTTGTCATCTCTAGAAAAAAAAAATGCTGAAGATGTTATTTATCATCATTACCTAACATTACTATATCAGTATCCATTTAAGTAAATCATTTGAAGTGAAGTGCTTCTCAACTAGTTGGTCACAACCCAAAAATTGTAGCTTTTCCCCAGCAGAAATATCCAGACAACCAGGCACGATGCACGGAATCAAACGCGTTTGTCAGATCGACGAAAAAAGCTGCACAATGTTGTCTCTTATCCAAAGCGTAGATTAAATAATATAGTAATTAGTGTAGCAGCCGTTATCGTTCTATGGCCCGCTCTAAACCCTGCCTGAAATGAGTTTAAACATAATATGTCTAACTATGCTTTCATTTGATCATTTACCAAAGACTCAAAACCGGTATAGAGGGCGATCATTTCAAATCGGAGGGATCTCCTCCCTTTAGTAGAGGCATAACCATAGTTGTATGGCAAGCCGTTTTGACTTTTATTCCTTCTCAGGATATGAATTCTTGATATCAACTATTTAATTGTCACTAGTGACAATGTTCATTTCTGTTATCTGAAAATGTATTTCTGATATCAACAATTGGGAGGCTAATTTCTGATATCAACAATTCAATTCTTGATATCAGAAATTAACAGTGTCACTAGGGACAATTAAATTGATGATATCAAGAATTAACATTGTTACTAGTGGAAATGTAATTGCTGATATCAAAAATAGCCATTGTTACTAGTAGAAATCTAATTCCTGATATCAATAATTAGCATTTTAACTAGTAAAAATTGAATTAGAAATTTGATTAAAAATTGAAATCAAATTGCTCAAACTCAACTTCCATAGGAATGGATTAAAAATGCTTGGGTGCCGTGCTCTGCTCCGCTCCAGATCATGCATTTTCTAATCTACAGCACCGCGAGGACGCACTGCACCTGTTCGAAAAAGGCGGCCGGGGTGGCAAAAGCATAACCAGGGTAACGAGAGAGGGGGGATGGAGAGATATGATCGCAGGATGAGAGCAACGTGTTGGTGATGGCAGCTCAAGTTTACTGCTCCTTGATTGCTGTTTTATTGTGTCTATCCAGATATTTGAGCATAACAGATGCTACTCAAGGACGAACCACAGGTGAGAAGATCTGATAACTTATTGTGAGTTCTGAGCTGCAGAGAACAAATTGTAGTTAAATAAATGCTTAGCTCAAAGATGAGATGGCAATAGAGTGGACGATTTGCAAGCAGTAGAAGTGGAAGTGCCAGATAGATGCATACCTCCACAGTCCACACATAAAAACAGATAGTGGTCAGTCCCTGGCTCTCACAAGGCTGAATTTAGCGGTCAGGACAACAACTGGACGCTACTGCATTAGTTTGTCGGCATCTTCATGCTATGCGACCGCAGACATACCTGATTTAGCAAATGATGGCAAGATGAAAAGGAGAGAAAAACAGTGGACAGAAAACAAATACAGTAACTGCGGCAAAAGGTGCGTCCCTTATGCACTATTCTATGCCATTTTATAGTATAGATAGTGCAAGTAGTGCATTCATACTGAAATTTCCAAAAAGAAAAAATGCACTTTACATACCTGGATGATGCACTTAATTAATTGGGGAAAAAAAAAAAAAAAAGTGGAAAGTTGGACAGCATGCACTCAACTGCCACAGCTTTAATTACGAAGCACTTCATTACGAAGGGAGGTGCTCCGATTATTACAAAATAACCTGATACAATTCATACATTACACAGCTGAGTACATATAGTGCATCATTTGGGATGCAGCTTTAGTTGCCATGTTCGGAAATGTCCTCTAAAGGCCACATTAAAACTTTTTACTATCCTTTACTTTTCAAAGGTCTTTAGTTTTAATCTTTTTACCCTTTTTCCAGACCCAGACTTTTAATTATATTTAAATTCCATCATAAAACAATTACATGTTGAAAATAGTGAGTATATATATTTATGATTTCTATACAATTTAAAAAAAAAAACTAATAATGATTGCGTTCACAACAAAAAAATGTAGGCTACAAAATTTACTGTAGGCCCCCAGCAAACACAGAACGTTCCCCTAACGTTAGTTTTTGGTTCCCGTTTGGTTATTTTTTTGGGGACCAAATACTAACGTTAGGAAAACGTTCTTTTTAGGTTATTGTTTTTTTTGTAACCATAAAATAACGTTCCCAGAACGTTGCAGGGTGGCTATTTTTAATATAACCTAAGAAAATAACTTATTGAGAACAATGGTTAGTTTTAAGTTATTTTACATATAACCCTGTAAAACGATCTTTCCAATGAAAACGTTGCAGATATGTTTTATTTTTTTGTGTGTAATGACCTATACAGAGCCCTGAAATTCGCTTAATGCAGCATTTATTAAAATACAGAAATTATATCAATCAAAATAAGTTTTAATTTGTAATATTAAGCAAGGAGTGATAACAGAAATCATAACTTCGTGGGTTTGTTTCATCTTCATTCACTGCGTGCGCGCCTCTGATTTGCAGAGAGCCGCGCGCTCGCGGAGTTTAAAAATTAACGGTCAATTCGGTTTACACGTACTCGCTCGTTTATCGATCCATTTACTTAAGATTAATATAGTTATGACAGAAAATATGATTCCGGAGGGATTTGACAAGCCTAACCGAAGAGAAGATGATGTTAAGCGAGAAGTTTGTCGTTACGGATCAAAAGAGGAGCGTCACGCTGCACTTCAGTGGTAAGAATATCTTTAAGTCAAGTAATTTTTTATTATTTTTTAATATCTGTGAATAAACGTCATATTTTATAAACCATACATTGTGCGAAGTCATTTTTTATTTGGTGCTGAAGAAATCAAATCTGGGTAATTTAGCTAAGTTACCCCTTAATGGACGTATTTAGTTTTTTTAATCTTAGCTACATGATAGTTGATGTGCTCAGATTATTATTTTATTAATTAAACACTAGATAAACACAAGATGTTTGTATAATACTGATTAGGCGTCCATTCGGATAATTTCCACGCCACTTATATACTATACTATACTATACTACAGGTGATTACTGGCCTAAGTTACAGTGGAGGGATCATACTGGAGTAAATGGGAAACGTTAGAATAACGTTCTAAAAACCAAAAACTAACGTTCTATTTCCGTTAAGATCTTTCCCGGCTAACCAAAAACAAACCATAACAAATAACGTTCTGGGAACCAAGAATTGTTAGTAGGGTCTACTTGTAAAGGTAAATTACACTTTTCAGAGTGTCATTTTCAATCAAGTTGTGATTTTGCCAAATAAGGAAAATTAATTATCTCAGAAAAAATTGTCTTAAAATCTTTAGAATGCCATTTCAATCACCTTTCTATGAAGCCCGTTTCCGGTAAGGTAATTGCGACTTTTTATCTCCCAATCGTGAGATATAAACGCGAAACGTTTTCCCCCCTCAGAATTGTGTTTATATCTCGCAGTTATGTAAAAAAAGTCAGAATTGTGAGATAAAACCTTTTTTTAAATTATTATTATTATTATTCAGTGGCGGAAGCGGCCTTCTATACTATAGCCTATAGGCTATTTCAAAGAGATAAATGTACTCTGTGTAGCAGTATGAGTTAACTCATAACGAGCTTGCGTTCTTTTGGCCAATCACTGCCACCGGCTCCCCCCATAAATACAGGTAGTAGTCCGTCTGACTAACCTCTTGCTCGCTGGTGACGGAAGTTTGTCATACTTCCGGGTCACTCATTCCGTGCGCTGCTCTGCTGTGCTACAGGTAAAGTAGCGGCGTTGTTGTTTGTTGCCTTTATTTAATTGGTATCGGCTGCCGTTATGTTTACTATGCATTGAACGCTTATAGATCTCCGGTGGGCGGGCCAGTCCTTTACTCCGTCGTTCAACGCACTTAAAAGCGGAGGTTATCGAAAGCTGCCTGTACTGTTTGTACCCTTTGAGCTGCCTCCTCCTGGGTGATACAAAATGCTGCTTGATCGGTATGTAGGATACATGAGGTAGGATTCATTTGTTTGATTTGGGGTTAATTAATTTTTTTATAAATAACAGGAACTGGGCTGGTTCATCTGGAGATTGACGTCAGTTGCAGAGCATTTATTCACTAGCTGCTGTTTTGCCTGGATTGCTGTTTGTTTCACGTACATTCTGAACATTGTTCCATCAATCTTAACATTATTTGATTACTGTACGTCCGTCCTGGAGTGTTGCTTGCCTAACGTGTATATTTTGAACATTGTATTACCAGCTCTACTCGATCGCTGCATGCCCGCTTTGGACAGCTGTTAATGTGTACGTTTTGAACATTTATATCAGCAATTTGACTTGATTATTGCCCGCCCGTTCTGCCTTCACGGCCACTGGGCAATCACAGCCATACGGTCGAATGTGTGAGCCTCCAGTCCGATGTGGGCCAGTATTTTAAACTGGTTGAATGCAGCTAAAAAGGGGTTGGCTCTTTATAGTTATAATTTGGGCTAAATGTTTATATTTTCTTATTTTGTTTTCCATTGTTAATTTGCATTTCTAGTTTGTTTCTTTATTAGTGATTCTAGTTTATCTTGTGAGAAATGTATTAACTGGATTAGTTTATTTATATTTTGTCTTATTACTGAATTTGTTTTCCCTTGGCCAAGGTTTCATTGTACTTTTTGTTTAGTTTGTTTTCCTTTGTTTAGTGAGAAATGTCTTTAGGATTGATCTTATTTTTCTAGTTTACTGCCTCTTGGAGCCATTGTTGGTTCGGGCAGTTTGGTTATTTTGTGATTTGAAGTTTATTTCAATTCATTTTCTTCCTTTAAATATTACATTGATTTCTTGTTCTGTTGAGTGAATTCCCTTTGATCGTGTGTTTGTGTCTGTTTCAGTTGTTTGCCGAAGGTGGTGGTATTGGTGTCCGGGTGGTGGTATCCCCTTCCTGCGTGCTGTGTCGTCTACTACGATTTTTCTTTCTTTGCTGTGTTCACTGTTGTGTTTTTTTTAGTGTTTGTGTGTTCACGTGGTGGCCTGCCCTGGGATTTCTTCGTGCCTTTGTGACTCCTTTCTCCTCCATCGGTAGGCCTCAGCAAGTATGAATGTGTTCTGAATTGTTTTAAATTTATTGAATAAAATTTGTATCTCTTTTAAAATTTGAACCTCGTCTCTGGCTGAATTGTTTATTTACCTGCGTGTCCTTAAATGAATCAATAGTAGTGTGTAAATAGGAGATACAGAATCATTCTCTGGCTGAAATTCCCAGGGTGGCGTAGTCGGTGTTTTTGGGGTAGGTTCCACCTAGCCTATAACCTCCTCAGTACTGTTTGGCTCTCTGCATCGCCACATTCTTGGCGTAGTCGGCAGGATTTACAATTTAAAGCCGAGACGTGTTCAATTTTGTTGTATTTGGTTATTGTTGCTCCTTTGTGGTCCTGGGTGTATTTTGATTTGTCCAAGAGTGTTCACTTTTTCTTTCTTTGTTCTGTGTTACAGGCAAAACAGCAGCTGGTGTTCTTTCTCCACCTTCCTATCTCCTAACGGGAGAGTTTCCCCTTTATTGGGCAGGATAAGTATGGAGGGAGAGTTACAGGAGTTGAGGGACTTAGTTGAGCAGTTAAGAGCAGATAATGAGAGGCTGCGCCTGGAACAGGCTGCCGCCGTGCCTGGACCTAGTTCCGCACCCTCTAATGTGTTACCTACTGCTTTACCAGTGACTAGAACCCCTACAACTGAGAGATTGGTTTTTGTGCCCCGTGACCGAAAATGTCCTATGTTTAGGGGAAGATCAGGCATAGGGTTAACAGAATGGATTGAGGAAGTGCAAGCTTGTATGAGGGCACGCCACTTGTCAACGTCCGATCAGGCATTCTTTTTGTTTGATCACCTAGAAGGGGAAGCCCGCGACGAAGTAAAGTTTCGTCCCAGTGTCGAACGTGAGGACCCAGCTAAGATAATTTCCGTCTTACAGGAGCTTTACGGTTGTTGTGAGTCTTATGTAGCCTTGCAGGAAGCGTTTTTCTCCCGCCGGCAGCAGGAGGGGGAAACCTTGCAAGAGTTCTCCCTCGCGCTAATGAGCCTTATGGCTTCGGTAAAGCAGCGTGCTCCTAGTGATATACCAAATGCCGAAGTTTTGCTACGCGATCAATTTGTTGAGCATGTGCTTGACGGCGCTCTCCGTCGCGAGTTGAAACAGTTTGTGCGTAGACAGCCGTCCGCTGCTTTGCTGGAGGTGAGGGCAGAGGCGATTCGGTGGGAGCGAGAGGGTTTGCCAGGGGGCGCTAGGGGCCGGAGTCACTCTGTCCCTTCAGCCCTTGGCTTCCAGTGTGGCGTTCAGAGTGATCCTCGGTCGGTTGTTAACTCACCCCAAATATCTGAGCTGAGTGAAATGCGAGAGATGCTAAAGCTGCAGCAAGGGCAGCTCAACCAGCTTACTCAAAGCATTGCCCGCATGCAGAGCTCTAGCCAGCGCGGTCGTTCATCTCATAATGGCCCCATAATATGTAGGCGGTGCCAGCAGCCTGGCCATTTTGCCAGGGAGTGTGAAGGAGAACGTGTCCCTGTTCGAGCACATTTTCCTTCGCCTGCCCCTCTACCTTTTAACAGGCAGTCTCGTCCTGCTCCGGCGTCGGAAAACTAGCACCCGCCGAATTGCAGAGCCACGGTTCGGGGGGGGGCAGATATTGGTTCATTGGCGGTTAATCATTTAGCGGAAACGTCAAAACTGATGTCATCTTGTCCACATTTAGATGTGTGTATGGGGGGGGTTGAGGTTCCTTGCCTTGTAGACACCGGTTCAATGGTTTCTACACTCACCGAGAGTTTCTTTCTCCAGCAATTCGAGCCATGGGGTCAAGAGAGGCTCCAGTCTTGTCACTGGCTGCAGCTCAGGGCAGCCAATGGGTTGGCCATTCCCTATCTTGGCTACTTGGAGCTTGATATTAAGCTTTGTGGTAAATTATTGCAGCGGTGTGGGTTGCTGGTAGTTAAGGATCCCCCTGGTGGTGTGTCTTCTCAGGTCCCTGGTATTTTGGGGATGAACGTGATTCGCAGATGCTACAGAGAGCTGTTTAGTCGGCATGGCTTGGCCATGTTTGACTTACCCGTGGTTGCCAACAGTCCAGAACCGGTTGTGAAGGCGTTGCAAGGGTGCCAGCAGGCCAGCACTCGTGGCCTGGATGATGCAGCTGGTAAGGTAAGAGTGCGAGGCAGGAAGGCTTGCCGCATTCCTGGGGGTGTGATGAAAATAGTCACTACCACATGCTCAGCGCAATACTTTGAGAATACTGTGTTGTTTGAACCTCTTAGCTCTGGCCTACCAGCTGGACTTCTTGCGTCTCCTGCCTTGGTTCGGGTGGTAAGGGGTACTGCTTATATCCCGGTGGTGAATGTAGGTACTATTGATGTGCTGCTTTATCCACGCACTGTTGTAGGTACATTGGACAATGTTTGTGTTGTTAGTCTACCTACAGGAGTTACTGAGGTACCTTTAGGTGTGGCCACAGTGGCCTCTCAGATTGCTGCTCCTACAGTGCAGGATCAGATAGCTGTCATGGACCTTTCATCATTGTCTGCTGAAGAACAGGGTTCGGTAAAGTCCCTCCTTGGGAGATACAACTCTGTCTTTTCCGCTCATGATGGAGACCTTGGCTGTACTAACCTGATTAGCCATGACATTCCTCTTTTAGATAATGTTCCTGTCAGGCAACGCTATCGGCGTATTCCTCCGTCTGACTACGAGCTGGTTAAAGAGCACATTCACCAACTTCTGGAGGCACAGGTGATCAGGGAGAGTAGCAGTCCTTATGCTAGTCCTATTGTCCTTGTTAAGAAAAAGGATGGAGCCCTAAGAATGTGTGTTGACTATAGGCAGCTTAATTGTAAAACCCGGAAAGATGCTTTCCCTCTTCCTCGCATTGAGGAATCCTTGGATGCACTCACGGGTGCTCGCTGGTTTTCTACCCTGGACCTGGCCAGTGGGTATAACCAGGTCCCAGTTACTGAGGCAGATCGGCCCAAGACTGCGTTTTGCACGCCCTTTGGGCTTTTCGAATGGAATCGCATGCCCTTTGGGCTTTGTAATGCCCCTGGCACCTTTCAAAGATTGATGCAACGGCTGTTTGGTGACCAACAAAATCAGTCCTTGTTGCTTTACCTTGACGACATTGTGGTTTTCTCCTCCACAATCCAGCAGCACTTAGAGAGGTTGGAAGTGGTGCTGGGTCGTCTTCAACGGGAAAATCTAAAGGCAAAGCTCACCAAATGTGCCTTTTTTCCAGAAAGAGGTACGCTATCTGGGGCATGTGATCTCCAGTAAGGGGGTTGGCACGGATCCAAGCAAGGTAGAGGTGGTATCCAACTGGCAGGCTCCTGCTACGGTTTTAGAGCTGCGGTCGTTTCTTGGGTTCGCCAGTTATTACCGCCGCTTTGTGGAGGGTTTTGCGAAGCTGGCGGCCCCTTTACACAAGCTGGTGGCACATCTGGGTGCCACCAAGTCTAAGAGAAGGGCAGAGCGAGCTGTCGGTGCAAACTGGACAGAAGAGTGCCATAGCAGCTTTGAAGCACTGAAAGCCAGGCTCACCAGTGCTCCGGTGCTTGCGTATGCCGACTTCTCACTGCCATTCATTTTAGAGGTAGATGCAAGTCATGGTGGCCTTGGTGCCGTGTTATCCCAAGAGCAACAGGGTAAGGTTAGGCCCGTAGCCTACGCTAGCCGGGGTTTAAGGCCCACTGAGCGCAACATGGTGAACTACAGCTCTATGAAACTGGAATTTGTTGCACTCAAGTGGGCCATGACGGAGAAATTTCGGGAGTATCTGCTGGGCCATAAATGTGTGGTCTTTACTGACAATAATCCGCTTAGCCATTTGTCATCGGCTAAACTTGGTGCAACTGAACAACGCTGGGCAGCCCAGCTTGCGTCATTTGATTTCGAGGTAAAGTATCGCTCAGGTAGAAATAACAAGAATGCGGATGCTCTCTCCCGCCAGTATCCTCCGGCCCCAGCCGATATGGAAGCTATGCTTCCTGGTACATCACTCCCCAAGCCTTTGCGGCAGGCTCTTCAGGCACCTGAAGCCATTCAATCTGCTGTTATGGTCCTGCCTCATCTCACCACTTTTGATATCTGTACCCTCCAGCAGGCTGATCCAGTTATTCAGGAGGTCTTAGTGTTTTGGAGACGTGAGCAGCGTCCCAACTTTGAAGAGCGTCAAAGGGCGTCCCGGCCTGCATTGGCGTTACTTCAACAGTGGGACAGGCTGGTTGAGAGGAGTGATGTCCTGTATCGCCAGGTGTTTCGCCCTGACGGTGCGGAAGTAGTCTTGCAGGTGGTGGTGCCTGCTTCCCTAAAGGAAGAGGTGCTTACTAAGGTCCACCAGGAGCATGGCCATCAGGGCATCGAAAGGACATTGGAGCTCCTACGCCAGCGCTGTTATTGGCCGGGTATGACCGCAGACGTGTCCAAGTGGTGTCAGGCCTGTGAGAGGTGCCAAGTTGGCAAAGACTCTCAACGTCCTAGTTTTAGTTTTATGGGGCACCTGCTGGCCTCACGGCCTAATGAGATTGTAGCCATTGACTATACAGTGTTAGAACCCACCCAGAGTGGTTTAGAAAATGTATTGGTTATGACGGATGTTTTTAGCAAATACACGCTTGCTGTTCCCACCCCTGACCAACGGGCCCATACTGTGGCCCAAGCTTTGGTGGTAGAGTGGTTCTCCAAGTTTGGTGTTCCTGCCCGTATCCACTCTGATCAGGGCCGCAACTTTGAGAGCTCCCTTATTCAACAACTGTGTCGCCTTTATGGCATTGAAAAGTCGCGCACCACGCCATACCATCCGGCTGGGAATGGCCAATGCGAACGGTTTAATAGGACGCTCCATAACTTGTTGCGCACTCTGCCAGTGTCTCGGAAGAGGGACTGGAGTTCCTGCTTGCCACAGGTCCTGTTCTCTTATAACACCACCCCCCATCAGTCAACTGGTGAGTCTCCGTTCTTTTTGATGTTTGGACAGGAGCCTAGACTACCAGTCGACTTCCTGTTAGGTAGAGTTCAGGATCCTGTGGGTGGACACATCCATGAGTGGATTGAGGAGCACCAGACCCACTTGCAGTTGGCCTTTGAAGGCGCTACAGAGAGGTTGCGGGTTGCTGCAGAGCGTCGTAAGAACCGCCATGATCGCCGGGTGAGAGCTTTGCCCTTTAAATTGGGCCAGCTAGTGTGGTTCCGTGACTTTACTGCACGGGGGCGTCATAAGCTCCGTGACCTTTATGGTCCTGTACAGTACAGAGTCCTCAAAGTGCCCAGAGAGGGAGGGTCTGTGTACACAATTGCACCAGTAGATGAACCGACCAAAGCCAGGCAGGTTAACCGTGCAATGTTGAAGGCAGTGGTTGAAGCTCATCCTTCAAGTGAGGTTGCCTCACCTTGTTCACCTCTTGCTGACCTGCCTCAGTCAGAGGACGAGTTGTCAGGGGATGATCTGTTGGTGTTGAGGCATGAGGCTCCTTTGGGAACCCCCACTCAAGTATCTGTTACTCAAACCACTCCTCGGTTGCAGCTCCTACCAGCTTACTTGCCACCTACAGGGCAAGCCCCATTAGTGCCTATTGCTACCAGGGCACCCGAAGGACCTACTCCCTCTTTATCCCCTTTGCCTCGGGTTGTTCCAGCAGGGAGTGAAGTGACCAGGCGTCGGACAGCACGGTCAACTGCGGGCCAGCATTCCAATGTCTATCACCTGCCAAGACCGGTAGTGGCAGCGGACAATGCTGCTGATCCTCCTGACCCTGTGTCCAACGCAGTAGTGGCGCTATTTCGGCCTTGGAGCTAGTATATGGTATTCTTAATTTTATTGATTTATCGTCGGGGCGACAATCCAAAAGGTGGGGTGGATTGTAGCAGTATGAGTTAACTCATAACGAGCTTGCGTTCTTTTGGCCAATCACTGCCACCGGCTCCCCCCATAAATACAGGTAGTAGTCCGTCTGACTGACCTCTTGCTCGCTGGTGACGGAAGTTTGTCATACTTCCGGGTCACTCATTCCGTGCGCTGCTCTGCTGTGCTACAGGTAAAGTAGCGGCGTTGTTGTTTGTTGCCTTTATTTAATTGGTATCGGCTGCCGTTATGTTTACTATGCATTGAACGCTTATAGATCTCCGGTGGGCGGGCCAGTCCTTTACTCCGTCGTTCAACGCACTTAAAAGCGGAGGTTATCGAAAGCTGCCTGTACTGTTTGTACCCTTTGAGCTGCCTCCTCCTGGGTGATACAAAATGCTGCTTGATCGGTATGTAGGATACATGAGGTAGGATTCATTTGTTTGATTTGGGGTTAATTAATTTTTTTATAAATAACAGGAACTGGGCTGGTTCATCTGGAGATTGACGTCAGTTGCAGAGCATTTATTCACTAGCTGCTGTTTTGCCTGGATTGCTGTTTGTTTCACGTACATTCTGAACATTGTTCCATCAATCTTAACATTATTTGATTACTGTACGTCCGTCCTGGAGTGTTGCTTGCCTAACGTGTATATTTTGAACATTGTATTACCAGCTCTACTCGATCGCTGCATGCCCGCTTTGGACAGCTGTTAATGTGTACGTTTTGAACATTTATATCAGCAATTTGACTTGATTATTGCCCGCCCGTTCTGCCTTCACGGCCACTGGGCAATCACAGCCATACGGTCGAATGTGTGAGCCTCCAGTCCGATGTGGGCCAGTATTTTAAACTGGTTGAATGCAGCTAAAAAGGGGTTGGCTCTTTATAGTTATAATTTGGGCTAAATGTTTATATTTTCTTATTTTGTTTTCCATTGTTAATTTGCATTTCTAGTTTGTTTCTTTATTAGTGATTCTAGTTTATCTTGTGAGAAATGTATTAACTGGATTAGTTTATTTATATTTTGTCTTATTACTGAATTTGTTTTCCCTTGGCCAAGGTTTCATTGTACTTTTTGTTTAGTTTGTTTTCCTTTGTTTAGTGAGAAATGTCTTTAGGATTGATCTTATTTTTCTAGTTTACTGCCTCTTGGAGCCATTGTTGGTTCGGGCAGTTTGGTTATTTTGTGATTTGAAGTTTATTTCAATTCATTTTCTTCCTTTAAATATTACATTGATTTCTTGTTCTGTTGAGTGAATTCCCTTTGATCGTGTGTTTGTGTCTGTTTCAGTTGTTTGCCGAAGGTGGTGGTATTGGTGTCCGGGTGGTGGTATCCCCTTCCTGCGTGCTGTGTCGTCTACTACGATTTTTCTTTCTTTGCTGTGTTCACTGTTGTGTTTTTTTTAGTGTTTGTGTGTTCACGTGGTGGCCTGCCCTGGGATTTCTTCGTGCCTTTGTGACTCCTTTCTCCTCCATCGGTAGGCCTCAGCAAGTATGAATGTGTTCTGAATTGTTTTAAATTTATTGAATAAAATTTGTATCTCTTTTAAAATTTGAACCTCGTCTCTGGCTGAATTGTTTATTTACCTGCGTGTCCTTAAATGAATCAATAGTAGTGTGTAAATAGGAGATACAGAATCATTCTCTGGCTGAAATTCCCAGGGTGGCGTAGTCGGTGTTTTTGGGGTAGGTTCCACCTAGCCTATAACCTCCTCAGTACTGTTTGGCTCTCTGCATCGCCACATTCTTGGCGTAGTCGGCAGGATTTACAATTTAAAGCCGAGACGTGTTCAATTTTGTTGTATTTGGTTATTGTTGCTCCTTTGTGGTCCTGGGTGTATTTTGATTTGTCCAAGAGTGTTCACTTTTTCTTTCTTTGTTCTGTGTTACAGGCAAAACAGCAGCTGGTGTTCTTTCTCCACCTTCCTATCTCCTAACGGGAGAGTTTCCCCTTTATTGGGCAGGATAAGTATGGAGGGAGAGTTACAGGAGTTGAGGGACTTAGTTGAGCAGTTAAGAGCAGATAATGAGAGGCTGCGCCTGGAACAGGCTGCCGCCGTGCCTGGACCTAGTTCCGCACCCTCTAATGTGTTACCTACTGCTTTACCAGTGACTAGAACCCCTACAACTGAGAGATTGGTTTTTGTGCCCCGTGACCGAAAATGTCCTATGTTTAGGGGAAGATCAGGCATAGGGTTAACAGAATGGATTGAGGAAGTGCAAGCTTGTATGAGGGCACGCCACTTGTCAACGTCCGATCAGGCATTCTTTTTGTTTGATCACCTAGAAGGGGAAGCCCGCGACGAAGTAAAGTTTCGTCCCAGTGTCGAACGTGAGGACCCAGCTAAGATAATTTCCGTCTTACAGGAGCTTTACGGTTGTTGTGAGTCTTATGTAGCCTTGCAGGAAGCGTTTTTCTCCCGCCGGCAGCAGGAGGGGGAAACCTTGCAAGAGTTCTCCCTCGCGCTAATGAGCCTTATGGCTTCGGTAAAGCAGCGTGCTCCTAGTGATATACCAAATGCCGAAGTTTTGCTACGCGATCAATTTGTTGAGCATGTGCTTGACGGCGCTCTCCGTCGCGAGTTGAAACAGTTTGTGCGTAGACAGCCGTCCGCTGCTTTGCTGGAGGTGAGGGCAGAGGCGATTCGGTGGGAGCGAGAGGGTTTGCCAGGGGGCGCTAGGGGCCGGAGTCACTCTGTCCCTTCAGCCCTTGGCTTCCAGTGTGGCGTTCAGAGTGATCCTCGGTCGGTTGTTAACTCACCCCAAATATCTGAGCTGAGTGAAATGCGAGAGATGCTAAAGCTGCAGCAAGGGCAGCTCAACCAGCTTACTCAAAGCATTGCCCGCATGCAGAGCTCTAGCCAGCGCGGTCGTTCATCTCATAATGGCCCCATAATATGTAGGCGGTGCCAGCAGCCTGGCCATTTTGCCAGGGAGTGTGAAGGAGAACGTGTCCCTGTTCGAGCACATTTTCCTTCGCCTGCCCCTCTACCTTTTAACAGGCAGTCTCGTCCTGCTCCGGCGTCGGAAAACTAGCACCCGCCGAATTGCAGAGCCACGGTTCGGGGGGGGAGCAGATATTGGTTCATTGGCGGTTAATCATTTAGCGGAAACGTCAAAACTGATGTCATCTTGTCCACATTTAGATGTGTGTATGGGGGGGGTTGAGGTTCCTTGCCTTGTAGACACCGGTTCAATGGTTTCTACACTCACCGAGAGTTTCTTTCTCCAGCAATTCGAGCCATGGGGTCAAGAGAGGCTCCAGTCTTGTCACTGGCTGCAGCTCAGGGCAGCCAATGGGTTGGCCATTCCCTATCTTGGCTACTTGGAGCTTGATATTAAGCTTTGTGGTAAATTATTGCAGCGGTGTGGGTTGCTGGTAGTTAAGGATCCCCCTGGTGGTGTGTCTTCTCAGGTCCCTGGTATTTTGGGGATGAACGTGATTCGCAGATGCTACAGAGAGCTGTTTAGTCGGCATGGCTTGGCCATGTTTGACTTACCCGTGGTTGCCAACAGTCCAGAACCGGTTGTGAAGGCGTTGCAAGGGTGCCAGCAGGCCAGCACTCGTGGCCTGGATGATGCAGCTGGTAAGGTAAGAGTGCGAGGCAGGAAGGCTTGCCGCATTCCTGGGGGTGTGATGAAAATAGTCACTACCACATGCTCAGCGCAATACTTTGAGAATACTGTGTTGTTTGAACCTCTTAGCTCTGGCCTACCAGCTGGACTTCTTGCGTCTCCTGCCTTGGTTCGGGTGGTAAGGGGTACTGCTTATATCCCGGTGGTGAATGTAGGTACTATTGATGTGCTGCTTTATCCACGCACTGTTGTAGGTACATTGGACAATGTTTGTGTTGTTAGTCTGCCTACAGGAGTTACTGAGGTACCTTTAGGTGTGGCCACAGTGGCCTCTCAGATTGCTGCTCCTACAGTGCAGGATCAGATAGCTGTCATGGACCTTTCATCATTGTCTGCTGAAGAACAGGGTTCGGTAAAGTCCCTCCTTGGGAGATACAACTCTGTCTTTTCCGCTCATGATGGAGACCTTGGCTGTACTAACCTGATTAGCCATGACATTCCTCTTTTAGATAATGTTCCTGTCAGGCAACGCTATCGGCGTATTCCTCCGTCTGACTACGAGCTGGTTAAAGAGCACATTCACCAACTTCTGGAGGCACAGGTGATCAGGGAGAGTAGCAGTCCTTATGCTAGTCCTATTGTCCTTGTTAAGAAAAAGGATGGAGCCCTAAGAATGTGTGTTGACTATAGGCAGCTTAATTGTAAAACCCGGAAAGATGCTTTCCCTCTTCCTCGCATTGAGGAATCCTTGGATGCACTCACGGGTGCTCGCTGGTTTTCTACCCTGGACCTGGCCAGTGGGTATAACCAGGTCCCAGTTACTGAGGCAGATCGGCCCAAGACTGCGTTTTGCACGCCCTTTGGGCTTTTCGAATGGAATCGCATGCCCTTTGGGCTTTGTAATGCCCCTGGCACCTTTCAAAGATTGATGCAACGGCTGTTTGGTGACCAACAAAATCAGTCCTTGTTGCTTTACCTTGACGACATTGTGGTTTTCTCCTCCACAATCCAGCAGCACTTAGAGAGGTTGGAAGTGGTGCTGGGTCGTCTTCAACGGGAAAATCTAAAGGCAAAGCTCACCAAATGTGCCTTTTTTCCAGAAAGAGGTACGCTATCTGGGGCATGTGATCTCCAGTAAGGGGGTTGGCACGGATCCAAGCAAGGTAGAGGTGGTATCCAACTGGCAGGCTCCTGCTACGGTTTTAGAGCTGCGGTCGTTTCTTGGGTTCGCCAGTTATTACCGCCGCTTTGTGGAGGGTTTTGCGAAGCTGGCGGCCCCTTTACACAAGCTGGTGGCACATCTGGGTGCCACCAAGTCTAAGAGAAGGGCAGAGCGAGCTGTCGGTGCAAACTGTACAGAAGAGTGCCATAGCAGCTTTGAAGCACTGAAAGCCAGGCTCACCAGTGCTCCGGTGCTTGCGTATGCCGACTTCTCACTGCCATTCATTTTAGAGGTAGATGCAAGTCATGGTGGCCTTGGTGCCGTGTTATCCCAAGAGCAACAGGGTAAGGTTAGGCCCGTAGCCTACGCTAGCCGGGGTTTAAGGCCCACTGAGCGCAACATGGTGAACTACAGCTCTATGAAACTGGAATTTGTTGCACTCAAGTGGGCCATGACGGAGAAATTTCGGGAGTATCTGCTGGGCCATAAATGTGTGGTCTTTACTGACAATAATCCGCTTAGCCATTTGTCATCGGCTAAACTTGGTGCAACTGAACAACGCTGGGCAGCCCAGCTTGCGTCATTTGATTTCGAGGTAAAGTATCGCTCAGGTAGAAATAACAAGAATGCGGATGCTCTCTCCCGCCAGTATCCTCCGGCCCCAGCCGATATGGAAGCTATGCTTCCTGGTACATCACTCCCCAAGCCTTTGCGGCAGGCTCTTCAGGCACCTGAAGCCATTCAATCTGCTGTTATGGTCCTGCCTCATCTCACCACTTTTGATATCTGTACCCTCCAGCAGGCTGATCCAGTTATTCAGGAGGTCTTAGTGTTTTGGAGACGTGAGCAGCGTCCCAACTTTGAAGAGCGTCAAAGGGCGTCCCGGCCTGCATTGGCGTTACTTCAACAGTGGGACAGGCTGGTTGAGAGGAGTGATGTCCTGTATCGCCAGGTGTTTCGCCCTGACGGTGCGGAAGTAGTCTTGCAGGTGGTGGTGCCTGCTTCCCTAAAGGAAGAGGTGCTTACTAAGGTCCACCAGGAGCATGGCCATCAGGGCATCGAAAGGACATTGGAGCTCCTACGCCAGCGCTGTTATTGGCCGGGTATGACCGCAGACGTGTCCAAGTGGTGTCAGGCCTGTGAGAGGTGCCAAGTTGGCAAAGACTCTCAACGTCCTAGTTTTAGTTTTATGGGGCACCTGCTGGCCTCACGGCCTAATGAGATTGTAGCCATTGACTATACAGTGTTAGAACCCACCCAGAGTGGTTTAGAAAATGTATTGGTTATGACGGATGTTTTTAGCAAATACACGCTTGCTGTTCCCACCCCTGACCAACGGGCCCATACTGTGGCCCAAGCTTTGGTGGTAGAGTGGTTCTCCAAGTTTGGTGTTCCTGCCCGTATCCACTCTGATCAGGGCCGCAACTTTGAGAGCTCCCTTATTCAACAACTGTGTCGCCTTTATGGCATTGAAAAGTCGCGCACCACGCCATACCATCCGGCTGGGAATGGCCAATGCGAACGGTTTAATAGGACGCTCCATAACTTGTTGCGCACTCTGCCAGTGTCTCGGAAGAGGGACTGGAGTTCCTGCTTGCCACAGGTCCTGTTCTCTTATAACACCACCCCCCATCAGTCAACTGGTGAGTCTCCGTTCTTTTTGATGTTTGGACAGGAGCCTAGACTACCAGTCGACTTCCTGTTAGGTAGAGTTCAGGATCCTGTGGGTGGACACATCCATGAGTGGATTGAGGAGCACCAGACCCGCTTGCAGTTGGCCTTTGAAGGCGCTACAGAGAGGTTGCGGGTTGCTGCAGAGCGTCGTAAGAACCGCCATGATCGCCGGGTGAGAGCTTTGCCCTTTAAATTGGGCCAGCTAGTGTGGTTCCGTGACTTTACTGCACGGGGGCGTCATAAGCTCCGTGACCTTTATGGTCCTGTACAGTACAGAGTCCTCAAAGTGCCCAGAGAGGGAGGGTCTGTGTACACAATTGCACCAGTGGATGAACCGACCAAAGCCAGGCAGGTTAACCGTGCAATGTTGAAGGCAGTGGTTGAAGCTCATCCTTCAAGTGAGGTTGCCTCACCTTGTTCACCTCTTGCTGACCTGCCTCAGTCAGAGGACGAGTTGTCAGGGGATGATCTGTTGGTGTTGAGGCATGAGGCTCCTTTGGGAACCCCCACTCAAGTATCTGTTACTCAAACCACTCCTCGGTTGCAGCTCCTACCAGCTTACTTGCCACCTACAGGGCAAGCCCCATTAGTGCCTATTGCTACCAGGGCACCCGAAGGACCTACTCCCTCTTTATCCCCTTTGCCTCGGGTTGTTCCAGCAGGGAGTGAAGTGACCAGGCGTCGGACAGCACGGTCAACTGCGGGCCAGCATTCCAATGTCTATCACCTGCCAAGACCGGTAGTGGCAGCGGACAATGCTGCTGATCCTCCTGACCCTGTGTCCAACGCAGTAGTGGCGCTATTTCGGCCTTGGAGCTAGTATATGGTATTCTTAATTTTATTGATTTATCGTCGGGGCGACAATCCAAAAGGTGGGGTGGATTGTAGCAGTATGAGTTAACTCATAACGAGCTTGCGTTCTTTTGGCCAATCACTGCCACCGGCTCCCCCCATAAATACAGGTAGTAGTCCGTCTGACTGACCTCTTGCTCGCTGGTGACGGAAGTTTGTCATACTTCCGGGTCACTCATTCCGTGCGCTGCTCTGCTGTGCTACAGGTAAAGTAGCGGCGTTGTTGTTTGTTGCCTTTATTTAATTGGTATCGGCTGCCGTTATGTTTACTATGCATTGAACGCTTATAGATCTCCGGTGGGCGGGCCAGTCCTTTACTCCGTCGTTCAACGCACTTAAAAGCGGAGGTTATCGAAAGCTGCCTGTACTGTTTGTACCCTTTGAGCTGCCTCCTCCTGGGTGATACAAAATGCTGCTTGATCGGTATGTAGGATACATGAGGTAGGATTCATTTGTTTGATTTGGGGTTAATTAATTTTTTTATAAATAACAGGAACTGGGCTGGTTCATCTGGAGATTGACGTCAGTTGCAGAGCATTTATTCACTAGCTGCTGTTTTGCCTGGATTGCTGTTTGTTTCACGTACATTCTGAACATTGTTCCATCAATCTTAACATTATTTGATTACTGTACGTCCGTCCTGGAGTGTTGCTTGCCTAACGTGTATATTTTGAACATTGTATTACCAGCTCTACTCGATCGCTGCATGCCCGCTTTGGACAGCTGTTAATGTGTACGTTTTGAACATTTATATCAGCAATTTGACTTGACTATTGCCCGCCCGTTCTGCCTTCACGGCCACTGGGCAATCACAGCCATACGGTCGAATGTGTGAGCCTCCAGTCCGATGTGGGCCAGTATTTTAAACTGGTTGAATGCAGCTAAAAAGGGGTTGGCTCTTTATAGTTATAATTTGGGCTAAATGTTTATATTTTCTTATTTTGTTTTCCATTGTTAATTTGCATTTCTAGTTTGTTTCTTTATTAGTGATTCTAGTTTATCTTGTGAGAAATGTATTAACTGGATTAGTTTATTTATATTTTGTCTTATTACTGAATTTGTTTTCCCTTGGCCAAGGTTTCATTGTACTTTTTGTTTAGTTTGTTTTCCTTTGTTTAGTGAGAAATGTCTTTAGGATTGATCTTATTTTTCTAGTTTACTGCCTCTTGGAGCCATTGTTGGTTCGGGCAGTTTGGTTATTTTGTGATTTGAAGTTTATTTCAATTCATTTTCTTCCTTTAAATATTACATTGATTTCTTGTTCTGTTGAGTGAATTCCCTTTGATCGTGTGTTTGTGTCTGTTTCAGTTGTTTGCCGAAGGTGGTGGTATTGGTGTCCGGGTGGTGGTATCCCCTTCCTGCGTGCTGTGTCGTCTACTACGATTTTTCTTTCTTTGCTGTGTTCACTGTTGTGTTTTTTTTAGTGTTTGTGTGTTCACGTGGTGGCCTGCCCTGGGATTTCTTCGTGCCTTTGTGACTCCTTTCTCCTCCATCGGTAGGCCTCAGCAAGTATGAATGTGTTCTGAATTGTTTTAAATTTATTGAATAAAATTTGTATCTCTTTTAAAATTTGAACCTCGTCTCTGGCTGAATTGTTTATTTACCTGCGTGTCCTTAAATGAATCAATAGTGTGTAATTAGGAGATACAGAATCATTCTCTGGCTGAAATTCCCAGGGTGGCGTAGTCGGTGTTTTTGGGGTAGGTTCCACCTAGCCTATAACCTCCTCAGTACTGTTTGGCTCTCTGCATCGCCACATCTGGTATCTCAGCTCGGGATGCAACCGCTTAACCCGTGCCATGTACAAACGGCGAGGGTGTGCCTCTCTCCGATCAGTTACTGCTGTCAGAGGAGTCCACTGGAGCGCATTTTTCTCTCGTGTGGTTCATTTGAGGGTGAGTTCGTATTTTAATAAAGTTTATTACAATGCTGGATGTAAATGAGAAACAGACAGTGTAAAAACTTGCCAGTTAGGCGAAGGCAGTTAAATACAGTAACAGAAGTATATTTTCACAATGTTGTGACTGCATTATGTATTAAAGGCAAAACAACCCTAGTAATTATTATTTATTTTTTTCTTTTCTCACTCAAGGCACTCTTTAAATCAGTAACACCAGCCTAATCTAAATCTGTTTAATGTATCACTTATTGCATTTTTTCATTTTTAATGCAGCAATGATACTACTTTACCTTTTCTACTTGCATTATTCAGGATGCATATTGGTAAAACTGTAAACTTGCTGATAAATTGAGTTATTTTAAAAGTCTCATATTCACACCATACACTTTAATATGTACCTTTTCCCACTACTGCATATATATCCTACCCACTTATTTGTATAAACTGCACAAGTAATTATCTTTCTTATGCGCTGCACAGTACTCAATACATAAATGCAGCATACGTATTTCACTGTTTTCAAACTGCAAATGCACCGTATTTCTGTTTCACCTATTTTCTTGTTCAAAATCAAGTCATTATCAACATTCAGGTCAATATTAACACTTTACCTATGTACAGTTTTTAACATTGCACAGAGGTTTCCCCCCAGCTTTTATTGGTTACAGTGGTTCTTGTACATCCTTTAGAGCTCCATCTGCAGTATTTCATTGCTGGACTTGTCTTCACTCAACTCAACCATTTTCACCTCCAGGGAGATGCACTGCTGGTATCAGTTAGTGCATAGCAGACAGTTTGTTTAAAAACGGTCTATCCACATTTACACATTTAGTTGGTGCTTTTATCCATAGAGACATGCAGTGCATTACATTTACATTTGATCAGTTTTTCATTCTAGTATTTGAACCCTTGACCTTGGCATAGCACCTTGCTCTACCAGTCAAGCTACAAGAACTAACTTTAGTAGCATTGCATTTTGCATTATTTACACTTGGTACACATTTTTGCAGATTGCATAGCTATAGTAACATGACTTTGAAAGGTGGTTTGAAATGCGTCTGGTTGTTCAAGCTACGTATTTAACTTTTACTCTTCCCAAAATGCAACTGTCAGCATTGCCATTCCTGTGATGAAAGTAGTCAGGAATCCCTCTTTAGCAAGCAGCCTGTTGTCTTTTATTGGTTCCTGTTTTTAATTTTCATTTGCCACATCAAGTGCACCAAAACTTTTAGCCCCACATTATCACTACCAGAAGTGAAGTATAGAAGTCTAGTCTGTTCTATGACCATTAACTGTGTTATGAAACATAGCCTCACCCCTCAACTCTTGTGTCTTTACCTTCAGGTAGAGCAAGATGACAGGACCTCCATCTTTGTTGTTCAGTCTAACCGCATTGGCTGTGGTTGTATCTTTGGTCGATAGTGGTGCTTCTATCACAAACAATGAAGATGACTGCCTTTTTACACAGATAAAGATCCCAGTGATCCTGGACCAAAGCACAGTGAGGCTTGAAAGCCCAGAATTCACTGCTGCAAACTTCAGTGAGCCAGGAGTGATGTGTGGGATTGAGTGCCAAAGAAAGTTGCCAGAACCGAGGCCTGCGGAGCTGGAACGGCTACTGTCTTATGAAACAGTCTACGAGAACGGAACACGCACCTTCACCAAAATACAACTGGAAGAGCTCGCTGAATTAAGAAACGCATCCTCTTCCGTCGTCTGCAATGCAGGACACCTTAAACGCAGAAAACGGCAGGTATACGGCATGGATGGACGCTTCGTGATCACAGATAAACACTACACCACCAATTACCCCTTTTCTGCCTCAGTCAGGCTCTCTACAGGTTGCTCAGGCATTTTAGTTTCTCCTAAACACGTATTGACTTCTGCCCACTGTGTCCATGATGGCCAAGTCTATCTGAAAGGGACCAAGAGGCTGCGAGTGGGTGCCATGAAGCTTTGCTCCAAACGCAGAGGAGGACGCCAACAAGGAGGCAAGAGGAGAGAAAGTGAAGTGGGAAATGAAGATGTATAGCCACTGACGGAGAACTACTTCATCGAGAACACAGGAGGAAAAGGAAGAACCGTATTAGATGCGACACAGATTCAGATCAGTCCAGGCAACCGATGTTTAGGTGGACACGCGTCAAACTAACACAATGGATGAGGAGAGCAAGCAAGGAGATCTCGGCTGACTATGATTATGCCCTTCTGGAGCTGAAACAGCCCCATAAGATGAAGTTCATGGAGTTAGGCGTGGTTCCTGTAGTCAAGGACGTCCCAGCTGGAAGAATCCACTTCTCTGGTTTTGATAATGACCAATCGGGGAAAGTGGTCTACCGCTTCTGTTCAGTCTTAGAGGAGTCCAGTGACCTCATGTATCAGTACTGTGATGCGCAGAAGGGGTCAAGCGGAGCCGGGGTGTACGTGAGGCTACGGGATCAGGGAGGAAAAGGGAAGTGGAAGAGGAAGGTAATTGGCGTGTTCTCTGGACACCAGTTGGTGGATGTTGATGGGATACAGAAGAACTATAATGTGGCAGTCAGAATAACACCCACCAAGTACGCCCAGATATGCCACTGGATCCATGGAGATGCTAGTCATTGTAAACTGGCCTAAAAAAGGTAAAAAATTCCTCAAAACTGTAGGGACGGTCTAGATGCAAACTGCTCATGTTTCACCACGGTGAGTAGTTGAGAGCACAAATGGAGCAGCTGTACAAGAAATGCCGTTTTAACAAGAGGAATTTGGATGCTGTATATTTATTTTTGTTTTCATTGCCAAAATTTGAGACTGTAGCCTTTGTAATGTCATGTTCAGGCCATGTCTGTGTTAAAAAGCCAATGTCACCAGCTGAGGCCAAGTAGTTAACTACTGAAAAACAAAACAGCTTGACATTCAGTATGATTTTTGTTGAAATTCTTGAAGAGTTCACCCAATTGTGAAAAATATCACCAGCTGCATGAAGAGCCTGTTTTCCATCCAAGAAAAGTACATGGTGATTCATACTACCTCTGAAAAGAAATGGGAGGATTATTAACTTACAGTAAGAACAAGGTGCACAAGCGAAGCCTGGCAGTATAAATCAAGCTTGGAAGGACGTGAAGGTAATTTATAACTGGGGTGATTGGTCTAACTGTATTTGTATTTATTTAATATTGAATGCATTTGCCAAATAAAGGAGTTAAAATATAAAATTACAAATGTACTTATTCATATATGTACTAAAAATAAGCGTTTAGATTTTTTTTGTGTAATACCAAGCTGTTTTAATATTTTTTTCACAAAACACCAGAAACCAGATTCTTTTCTACACCACTCTGGTTTATTGTCTTTGAAATGGCATAAAAAGGAACATTTGTTACATTAAACATGACCAACAGCCATGTTAATAGCAAAAAAATAAGTAACACAAAAAAAGTGCACATTCTACACTAACAGATCATCAGGATGGATCCAAATAAATATAAAGCTGAGCAGAGTGACAGCAAAACCAGCCAATTAAAGATTTGATGCAGCTGGACTTTAACCCTCCAGAGATCCTGATTGGACAGCATCCTGGTAGGAGGGACCACCCTCTTTCTGGTCAGGGAAGAGCTTGATAAGATCATCGATTCGAAGGATGGTGATGGCTGCCTCCGTGCCAAACTTCAGACTCTTGGTTTTAACCATTGTGGGTTCATACACTCCCGCCTGCTTGTTGTCTCTTGGCTTTCCATTTACCAGGTCCAACCCGATCCTAACAGTGCGCACACACACGAAAAGAGTTTGTTTTTTTTAAACCGTATTAGCACTCAACTTAATCCATAATAGGCTACATTGATTCCAGATTGTCTGCATAAATCCCATTAATCTACCAAATCCATTCTAAGGACATTTTATGGAAGTAACTCAAAAGCTTACTTCTAAACACCAGAGTTTTTACTCCTGATTGTATGTTTGTCTGCTGTCTGACAGCGAGGTCATATTTCTAAGACCTGAGAAGCTTCCCTGTGTGATGAGAAGAGAGCAACACTAACCATTTGAGGTTCTTGCGTTCAGGGTTGACCTGAGCCTCATTGTGGAAGGCTCTGAGTTTGGCCACCAGGTCGGTGGAGTCTTGTGCGGCGTTGACTGCCAGAGTTTTAGGAATGACGAGCAGAGAGCGAGCAAACTCGGCAATAGCCAGCTGCTCACGGGAACCCTAGGTCAAACACACAACCGTTTCAATAGTTCATTCATGCACACTAATACATACGGTACATTAAAGAGTTAAACAGTGCCCACAACATTTTTCCATTTATTCCCTATTAATTTTCTCAGTAAGAAATTCAGTAAGAGCTAGAAACCAAACTAAGAAGATCTGAAAACACAAATTAGTAAGATACAATATAAAATGTTACAGTACAGGCATGAAAATATTTAAACGTTTTCCAAAATACTGAAATATTCAAACAGACTGCTACAATTCCTGTTTCTGTGGCAACACAGACCATCCTAATTGGAACTTTTTAGGATTGAATAGTTTAACTCGGAGCAAATTTGGCAAATTGATGTTTCCTCGTAAGAAATCCGGCTGAAGTCATGCTGATGTATAGATTGATCAACCTCAGAACTACAAAGCTAATGTAAATCACATTTAATGAAATGAACCCTGCCGTTGAACTGTGTTCTGAATTGTCTGTAACAGTTCACACTGCAGGCCTAGTGAGGGTTAATGCACCTCAGTGATAAATGAGGCATGTTTGTTCTGAGCAGGATGGAAGCAGCTGTCAGCAGAGCTGTTTATCTGTCCCTCTCCCCACTCAGGACTCTCACTGTCTCCCACGCGTATAACTGCACAAGCCATCAAACAGGCTCAGCAGCAATAATAATGGGAGTGTGCATAATATACAATTGCACACAATAAAGATAGACATATATATATAAAAAACAACTGGTCTTATTATTACAATAAAAGCCTCAAATGAGTCCTCACCATGCTTGTTGCATAGTTCTCCAGATAAATGGACAGTGCAGCCTCTACTGCGCCACCTCCTGGTACCACAGATTTGGACTCCAGCACCCTCTTCACCACACACAGGGCATCATGCAGCGACCGCTCCATTTCATCACACATGAAGTCATTCGCCCCACGCAAGATGATAGAGGCAGATGTGCGTGCCTTTGTGCTGAAAGACAGAGAAAAATGAAAACGGCATTAAAAAATATACTAAAATGTGATATTCAAATGTGTTTCCAAAGGAAAACACTGCACAAGATCGCATTCAGTTAATAGCAATGTATAATTTTTCCGAATGAGTTTTTTTTTTTTTTTTTATCAGTTAATTAGATGAAATAAATGTTTGAAACATTTAGTTTTATTTATTGGTATTTTATGTTTTTTTTCTCTCAATGCAATTTTGACCATGTTCAACTTATTTACTTCCAGAAAACACAGTAGATAATGTGTTTAACGGCTCCTCTTTAACATGAGACACATTATTCTGAAAAGTGCAGGATTTTGGGTTTGTATGAGCTCTGGAACTGCCAGAGTTATCCAGTTATCCCAAGTACCAGGTAGAGTGATTAAAAGAAACCAGAATTGATTTAATGAGCCAGTTTCACTATACAGGCCGTGTGGACTTTTACATACTGTATATGTGGCTTAATCTCTGGAAGTGCAGACATCCTAATCGCTGATCTTCAGGATGTAGATAATTCAATCCTACAGGTCGTGTTGAAGGAAAAGGAAAAGGATCTTACTTCTTGACAAGGATGAGCTCGTCGTCACACACTCTCTCCTGCACCACCTCCTCAGCCTGACCCAACATGGTCACCTCAAACATCTCCTCACCCTCCAGGTTAGACAGAGACGAGCAAACAGTGGCTATAGGGGGAAAATCAAAACATTGTTCATCAAAACGAAGACAAAGAGAATAAATTACCTCTGTATTTCAAGAACAGAAGGTCTAGAACGAAGCAAGTGCAGTCAGCTGACCCCCAGTTGCTTTAGCGATGCGTTTGAGGTCCTTCTTGAGCACCCTCCTCACAGCCATGGCTCCTACATCTACAAAGTATTTCAGACACATATCATCAATGCCTCCTGTGGTCAGAATCACATTCGCTCCTGACGCCAGGACCTTCTGAATGCGCTCCTTCGTGATGTCTGATTCCCTGAACAACAAATCCAGAAAGATCATCAAAACTGAGGGAAATAATTGACCAATTATACAGTCACAGCTTGAGACATCAAAAGTCCTAATAATACAAACAGAAAAAATTGAGAGATGACACTCATTTGCATACAAACAGCCAAAACAAAAAGGTCTAATAAGGTAATTACACTTTAAATAAAGTAAGTAAATGTTTAATAAAGTGTTAGTTGGAAATAAAAAAACCCTTCTGCTCAACTTTCTGAAAACAATGTCAACGTCAGGAGGTTAAAAAATAATAATACAAGCGGTTTCAATTACTTCATATGAAGCTCACGTTTAACAGGTTCACCTCAGATGCTGTTCACAAGTGATTGGTGCTAAAAACAGACATAAAAAGGGTCCAAAATAACTACTCTAATTACTAAAACCACATACAGAAAGTCAAGTGAGCATAATACATTTATAGCATAAATACTAACTTAGTCTAGAGTAGTGAAAAATAAATAATATTTTAATTAAAATTTGTTTAGTAGTAACTTTTAATGCACCTAAAAATAATCTTTTTCAATTTTGGTTAGCTTAAGTTAAATTACATATATGTGTATATATATATATATATATATATATACATATACATATATATATATATATATATATATAAAAAAACATGCAATAATATTTTTGTCTCTTAGAAATGCACATTTGATATCGAGTTGACAGTAGTAGTTTGAGTTAGGATGCAGATGTAAATTTATGTTCATTATCAAAATCAGTAACATCTGTAAAAATTGCAACAACCTCCTTTGTTATATGGGGGAATTTTATTTTTCTGACTGTTTGAGTTTTATTAAAATTAACCATAGTAGCATACATTTACATCACGATAACCAGTTAAAACCACACATATAGCACCTCAATACTGTGGTAAAAACGCAACTATATGGTTTCTAGGTAGCCTATTTATATGTAAAACAGTAGTCTAAATACATTTATTAGAAATGCACAAACGCTAGCCCCACATTTCTGTCACAATACCATGGTGCAGTTAGTGTTACTACAGTAAATCCATGGTAAACAATTGCGATTTGTAGATTGAAAAGCCTTCTGACTGTATCGTTGCACACAGTGTTCTGCTGTTTGTCAGCGCTGTTTTATCTGGATCAGCTGACTGATACTAGTTTCTTCTACTAGCGCTTCTCACTGGATCTCACAGCGCTGTTTAGTGGTTGCGCGATCGGGGAGTAAACCCATCTGCTCTAGTAAGCTCGCTCTGCTGCGCGCCGCTGTTTGAACCGAGCGGATCCGTGTGGCGCGGTTCAAATGAGTAGCGCCGTTTTGTTCCGCGTTTGCTGCATAAACATTAAATTGAATATTTATCGAACTTGGTTTTTCAAGGAAAATTATATCACTATATAATTATAGTTATCGTTTTATCGCCCAGCCCTACCTCAAAGTATATCTGCTCCCGCGCCCCCGCTGTGAACTCTGGCGGCCCCCAGGTTGGGAACCACTGCTCTAATGCATTAATAGGAAAGTGTTTCCTGTGGCCAAGGAAATATCCTTTCTTAGAGATGATATGAACTTGCACTGAATGATCGCTGGACAGACTGATCAGTTGATGGCAGTTTAATTCTGCTACAGTTATTAATGTCAGACGATATAAATAAATGCAATTATTTATATACAATTCCCATTTGAGCTGATTTGATGCAGAAAGATAAATGTTGTACAGCCCAAAGGTAAAACACAGACATGTATCTGTGTGTAAGAAAGGCTTCGGGCAGACGATGCTTTATCCCACGCGTATAACTACACACACCACAGATGTGTGGCAGCAATGTAAATGGGATATTTCTTTGTGTGTGTGTGTGTGTGTGTGTGTAACGTCCTCACCTCTGTCTGATTTGGTCCAGTTTCTCTGGATCGCTGATGACCACCTGAACACCCAGCTTCATCTTGGTTTTCTGCAGGCTGAAGTCCAGACAGGCTATCTTGGCATTGGACACACGCTTCACCATTCCTAAGCAATACAAACAACATTAACAAACACACATACTAACATACGTTTTGCAATGCCAACAACAAGCATGCACATGGACAGACCTTGTGATCCGACAGTGCAGTTAAGCGCGTATCCGTTGACGAGGAAACTCTCTTTCTGGCTGCGTCCGTGAGCCTTCAGCACATTCACAGAGTTGATGGGATAGCGAGCGACACCTTTACCATCGACAAACTTCACAGCCAGGGCAGCGTCCACCACCATATTAGCAAAAAAATCTGCATCACTGACAGAACGTCAAGGAACAACTCTTTCATTTCAAATGATTAGTCAAGGTCTGCAAAACTCTTTCAATGCACTTTAAAACTCTGAAATTAAATACAGACTCTTTATGCAGCCTTTGTGATTGCTGCAATCACTTAACGTATCATGGTATTACCTTTTTGGATGTTGTGACATGATTTTTGACACTTATATTTAAACAAAATACTGTATACTATATACTATAAAATACTTTTAATAATAAGCAGAATCTGTATATGGAGGCTGCACAAACACACATATATTAGTGCTGTCAATAGATTAAACAAAAATACTAATTGCGATTAATCCCACCTAACATTAAAGCTTTTAAATATACTTTTATATTGCAATAATTTCACATTCAATCTTCAAATTAATGTACAAACAACATTTTTAATATTTGTTGAATGTGCCGTTACTCCTTTCGAACAGAATTTCACAAAATTGGTCAGCTCCCGACAGTATCAGGTGTTTTATTAATGGGGAGTAGAATTATTTCAATAAATGTAATCGTTTAGATATCATAATATTTAGGCTATAAATAATATTATAAATCTGGTTGGTTTGTATCGATGACGTAATGTGTAAATGACATGTGTGCGGCCCGTGAGACCTGCACTTGGACCATAGTGCGGCCCGGAGGAAAAAAGGTTGAGAACCACTGTCTTAGAGTCTCTACTAATGAGCTGACGAGTTGAATCGGGTGTGTTAGATGAGGGATGCTCCAGGACGGTTTTGAAAACCATTTCAGAGACATGTTCTTAATGTAACTCATATATAACATATTACATGCACGCAGTTTTAAGGCAGCTTTAATCGCCTTTTTTGGTAACTTCATCCCTTAACTGACCACAACAGTGCATGCACGTAGTTTATTTTGCGCTTTGATATGAATCGATGCAGGTTATAGCACGTGCTGGTTTCCGCGCTCGTTTGACTCGCGCCTGCGCTGAAGTGAAGCACGAGTCTGAAACGTCTCCAGATTGATGTGATCGTTAAGACGTTCTGCGACTGAAATGCACTTCTTGTCAGGAAAAAACAGACAGAAATAGCAATTATGAGTGAGGTGGCCAACCCTAGGCTCCGCCCCTGTGTTAAATCATTTTAAAGCGTTAAACAGAAAAAATTTCATCGCCTGCGTTAATTTTGACAGCACTAATATACACACACATATACATCAAATTCATAACATTTTCAATAATATAACATTTAATAATGCTTATATAGGCAATTTTACTAAGATGAATATAACATTTTGTGTTATATATTATAGCATTTTGTTTATGTGTGTATATACACACACACACAAGCATGAAACAGCACTAAACAGAGGATACACTCCAATAATCTTAGAGGACATGGAAGTCTTGGCGGCATTGACGAGACACTCTCTGCCCAAATCATCAGTGCTGATGGTCAGGTTCTCATTGATGTATCTGACTGCCTCCCTGTGAACCACAGCAAATCAGACCGTTTCATTGAAATGTCATTCATGCTTAAACACACAAGACTTCCTGTTGGAACAGGAAGTGACTCTTACTTGCAGGCCAGTCTGTATCCACTGATGACGGAGGTAGGGTGGATCTTCTGTTTGACGAGCTCATCAGCACTCTTCAGCAGCTCAGCGGCGATGATCACCTACACACACACACACACACACAGAGATAAGTGGTTCTCACTTTAACTGATAGTCACTCAACACTTGTCTAATGTACTGTCAGGATGTGGAAGCTGCAGAGAAAAACCTGCACGTCCCGTAGTTCATGACAGGCAGTTTCTGTATCCTGCTAGCATAGCCACACATACCGATAGTATACGGATGGCACTATAACAGGAAGTGTTTAACAGCAACATCTATTCAAAGCAGTAAATATCTCACCACTGATGTTGTGCCATCTCCAACCTCCTTATCCTGCAGCTCTGCTAGCTCACAGAGGACCTTAGCGGCCGGGTGCTCCACCTCCAGCAGCTTCAGGATGGTGGCTCCATCATTGGTGATGGTCACATCCTGAAACACAGATCCAAAGCATGAGAAAACACAACAATTCTAATGTTTCCTATTAGACATCAAGTATAGAAGATCTGAACATCACAGGTTACTCTGACCGGAGGAAAAACGTCTGCACTTACTCCGATGTCGTCCACCAACATCTTGTCCAGGCCGACAGGACCAAGAGAGCTCTTCACGATGTTAGCAATGGATGCAGCGGCCATGACTGCAAAGCAACAAAGAACATGAATTTATATGTTTCACTCTTTTCTGCTCGACAATGTTGTCTGCACGGCAAGAACTGAAGCCAGAACATATTTTTGCATTCCACTGCATTGCTTTTAAAACCCTTTTCTATGTAAAAATACACTACACGGATGTGTTTGACCAATGCATTCACATCTTTTGCAGTGTTTTGAGATTAAAGCCAGGCTCACACCGAGCAATTTTTTTTAAAAGTCCTTTAGGATTGCACTTTTCAGACTGCATGAACATGATGACCATGTCACACTGTGGGATCTCAGTTGTCATTAATGTCAGACTGTACGACAGTCAAGACGAGTTAAAAACAGGTGCGTGCAAGAAAACTAGTCCGGAGTTTAACATTATCAACCCATACGTGTCCAGTGACTGCAAACTGCATTGCACGCGGGACCGAAATGTTGGCTATCATGAAAAGTATATGAATGGCGTATTTAAGAAGAATAGTGTATGCAGCTCTACACACCCACATGAAAACAGCAGCGCAACCAGTGTTTATATAGAAAAGGCAACATATCAGATGAATGCCGTGAGCACAGGACAGCGCCGGAGTTTATGGCTGATAGAATAATTCTCTAGCATTAATTCTGCTCATAGCTTGTCTTGAAAAACGGAGACAGTTTGACATTCATCGTAGGGATAGTCACACTGCAGGACTGTGTGCCAGATCTTCTGACACTGACAGAAGTTCATGAAATCTGATCGCAACAGCCATTAATCAGCTGTGAACATGTAAAACCAGCGATCAAAGACTACAGATTTTAGCCTAGGATTATAGGAATCTTTTCATAATGTGTCTCAGACGAACAAATCATAGCCTAAATCGCACAGTGTGAGCCGGGCGAGTTGGATACTGCATAGAAGACATTGAGCGAATTCCAAACGGCCTTTTCCCCTTGAAGGGCACTTCGGGAGGGCACATTACAAACCAAAGTGAACAACTCAATTCCTTCAGGAACGGCCCTTCCAGGAGTCCATTAGTGAAGCAAACAAAATATTTTCATCAGTGATAGAAATATGATTTAAGACTATTGTAAGCAAGTTTAGTTTGAAAAAGTTTAATAGTAAATAAGACAGAATTAGACAGTATTTGAATAAAATAACAATAAGAAATATATTTATTTGCAACAATTGTTGGAGAGCTGAATGCAGGTAACATGTTGTCCATCGTTCCCTTCACCAAGGGAGTGCCAAGCCCTTATACGAGAAGATAATACACCCTTCAAAGGGAGCAGGGCAAAGGCTCACTTCTGTTTGGAATTCGCCCACTATGTTTGGTTTGTGACCATTAAAAAAATAATAAATACGTTTTATATACAAAAATATATATATAGTATGAATGCAAGGAGCATGAATGCATTTTTATTGTTTTTTCACGGTTTTGTGAAGTTAAATGTAAATGGTTTGTTTATACATGCTTTAGCAAGAAATACTGGTCACATAAGTGCAGGTACAGAGTTATAATATTTGAGCATTTTCTACTTTTCTATTGTTTTCTATGCAAAAACACACTAGATGACATGTTTAACACTGCGTCTTAAAAACAGTGATGAACATGGCTGGGACATACATGTGCTCTGAAAGGTGAGATTTGTGCTTATTTTAACATCCCGCTCATACTATTTGTTTTATTAGCCCAAATAAGCACAATTAAGTTACTGTAACTGTGAAAGGTTATGCAAGATTAATAAATTACTTTTACAACTTCCCTTACAAAAATTAACCACAGCCTATGGTTTTATCAAAATTAATTGATTAGAAATGCATTTATTATATAAAAATAAATAAAAACAAAAAATGGTTTACACGTGCTGCTCGAGACACCGGGCGCTCTTCCGGTCAAACACCGCCGCGTGCGGCCCGTTCTCCGCGTCGCTGGGTTTTATTATTGACGGCAATTATGAGCGCATCCCGACTCACCGTTTTGAGTCCTAACGGACTCGCCGGTCGTCCTCTGGCCGAGCACGGTTAACGGACCCTCTGTCATGGACATGTTGGATGAGAGAGAAGAATGGAGACGCGCGCGGTGGCTTATGGGTAGCGAGCGAGCGGGAGGGGCGCGTGTTTAAAGTTCCAGATTAATCCAGAACAACAGCTTTTAGTTCAGACTCAAACACACACACGAGCCACCAAAGACACATGTATGTTTATAAAGCGCTCTAAAACACACAGATTAATCCACAGACTGAGAGAGTTATAAAAACTACATTTCCCTGTTTGAACGCGTTAATTCATTCGATGGTTTTCTCCGAGGCGTTTCCTACGATTGACGGACCTCTCGTGGTCTGGAGGTTAATGTAAACCGGTTCACTTCAAAGAACCGGTTCAAAACAAGATATATACTATTTTTTTGATAGTATGCATTGGGTGTAATTAACAGTGTTGGGGGTAACACATTACAAGTAACGCGAGTTACGTAATCAGATTACTTTTTTCAAATAACTAGTAAAGTAACGCATTACTTTTTGATTTACAAGAAAATATCTGAGAAATATCAAGAAAACGCCAGTTACTTTGTTGTCCCATTTATTGACTGACAAGTCTCCTATCCCCATGTTGAGATAAATCGGAAGTACAGAGGCGTTGTGTGTGAACATGATGTTACTGTAGTTCTAGACTAAATGTGAATGTGCATTAATTCATCCCTCGCAAAAAAAAAAAAAAAATTAGTATTCCCCAAAATTAATTAAAACAGTGAAATGCAAACTCAGAATATGATGCAAACCTGCAATAATTAAATATGTTAAACAACACAAATGTATCTAATCCCATTTTATTAACCAACGTCTTTCCTGTTGACCTTTGATGATCCAGTTCAACCATACTAATAAGCAAAAATGACTTTAGTTATTCATTACACTTTTTGGTGTGAAAGGGCTTTTATATTTGCTATAAATATAACTTCTTATATTAAAAACAAACAATCAAGCCCTGCTCATATTTAAAAAGTAGCGCCAAAGTAACGTAACGCATTACTTTCCACAAAAAGTAGCTAAGTAACGTAATTAGTTACTTTTTTAGGGAGTAACGCAATATTGTTATATAATTTTGTAATGCATTACTTTTAAAAGTAACTTTCCCCAACACTGGTAATTATGCACAGAGGATCACCCTTTACAAAAAATTTACTACAAATAAAACCAAAAAACCATGATTATAGTTAAACCACGTCAACCACAAATGAATCATGGTTTTGCAACACTAACCATAGTTTAACCATGGTAATTGTAGTAAAACTGTAGTTATACAAATGGTAGGCTAGTCAATACGCCAAAAAAAACATGGTTACTACAATTTTACTATAATAAAAACATGGTTTCGTAAGGGACGTGGCGCTTGCACAGACGGGGACCCTAAGCAGTGCTGAAGCAACAGCCCTTTTGCAAGACAATTTTGTTTTATATTTCGTGTTTATTTGAATAAAAACAAAACAAAAACAATGAACTAGGTTTTAATTAATTCTGCGAGTCCACACGAGCCTCCACCATTCACGTCTCCTGACCTGCCTTCATTGGTGACAGACAGGTAACGATCTTGTTCGCACTAAACTTCGGAGCTGTTTATCACTGCTGTTAAATTTAAACCATTATTAAAACATTTCAATACAACCAAGTGCAGTGCACAGGCAGTAGCCCTGTATTAAGCTTAATAAGCATGCTAGCTTGGGAGTGACGTAAAATAGCGTCGTGCAAGCTCGGAAATGCCACCAAAAATAAATATGTGCCCCCCTGAATTCAATATACCCTTTCCAAAGTGACTACGTATTCTTATTCCTCGTCTGGGATTGTGTAGAGCCCTTTAAGGCGAGACACTACAGGTGAATAGGGTAAAATTTTTAACTAGCATATATCACCATGAAACTTTCCCAGTTGATTACCTACATTAAGATGAGAAAAAAATGTATTACAAAGTTTCTGTAATTTTATGTTTAAATATACAAATTAGGCATTATCTAATTAAATATGCGCTGATTTGCATATATTTTAAAAAACGAAATCTCAGAATTGGATAAAGCCAGGTTCAAAATTCATTTTTCATTGTGTTCACATATGAGATGGGAAAAAAATTACAGAGGGATTTATGGATATCTACTTTTGTTATCCTGTAAATCAGAATATACTGTCAATAGCCTTAAAAAATTTATTTTCGCCATGTTTTTTGGAATAAAATGTTATATAAATCAGGCTAGGAATAATATATTTACAAATCCCTCTGTAATTGTCTTCATAATATAACTAGGTACAAGACTGGAAAGTTTGGTGTATATAGGTGCTACTGAAGTGGAGATTTCGGACTTGGAGTATGAGAGAAAAGTCATTTTGAGAAAACGGGCTTTAAAGATTTATATTGTAAAAATCCACACATTTTATATGAAAACATTGCTAACAAGCAAAACAACTGGCCAAGTAAATGTTTATAACAATGTAGACCATGAACAATGACAACTGAATAAAACAACATTGCCAAATAAGACCTTCAACTAACCACAGAGAACCACAAATACAGACACAAACTTATCATCAGAACTGCAACTCTAGTCATCTATGTCCAGCGGAACACAAAGTTCACCCATGAGGGTTGAAAGCCTAGCTCTCCATGCCTGCACCATATGTAGGCCCCTCACCCCTCTCTTGCTGATGCCTTTTCAGCTTTTTAGCTGTGCTCAGAGTCTTAAAAGTTGAAATGGCCATACTTGCAGCTGCCTCAACTCTACTCTTACCTACAAACACTGTTTTTGGACAGCGGGCCCAAATGACGGAGTTGAGGCACTCATTCGCATTTTGAGTGCCACCATGCTGCATGCGCTGCAGCAGGCTGTCACTTGACATGCGGTGGTATACAGGTATCAGCTTCTGGCCCACCTCCCGAGACAAAAAGTTTCCTGCATGGAGCCTGTGGCTCTCTGGAGTTTCTCCATTTTCCTCCGCTCTCCTATACCAACACCAGGACAGGTTGCACCTGGTGTGCAAGGGGACTTCGTCACAGGACATGCTATGGAGGAGACCAGCCCAGATCTCATTTTTCATTTTCTCTATGGAACCCTGGTTATTTAAAATTGCCCCCCTGCAATAATTTTGTAATGTTTTACATTTTTTGGCCGTTAATTTTCCCAGACCCTTCCCCCCCAGTTTGCGTTCAGCACTTAATTCTAATTTTACTACCTCATGCCCAGGGTATGGGTTGAGGGATACCACCTCCCTGAATGCAGCACTGTCCCCATCTGACAGCATCTGAATGTATCTCAGTTGGTGGCGACTCACAGACCTGGCCCACATCCTCTTCGCTGCCTCCTGCTCCATAGCCTTGCTTGAGCCCCTAAAATTTTGTGCACAGTCATGCGTTTCTCTCCAGCTGTCAATTTCCTCATCTGTAATCTTTCCCTCATGCCTGGCAGCTTCTTTAAGGGCACAAGCATGGCAATAGGAGGATAGAACCTCAAAGTCGATCACCAGTCCCGTAAAAATATGGATGCACACCCCGATCCCATAGTGTGATGTGAACCCTCTTTTCTGCCAAGTGCCATCAAAAGACACACTGACATTTATCACCGCATCTGCATCCTCTCTCAGCAACTCTGCCACATCTGCATCAATATCTGCATAGGCCTGCCTGACCTGCTCCCTGGTCCTGTGAAGTGACTCAAGACCTCTCTCAATTTCTGCCGCTAAAATGAAATGTGTATAGTATCAATAACTGTTCATTTGTTTTGTTTTTATAGATACAGCACACAGAAATCTGTACTGTAAAAGTAAAACTGACCACCACAACACAACATAATGAATGAGATGGCACTTTATTCTATTCTTATAAATCTTATAAATAAATAAATATTTCATCCATACAAAACAAATATTGTTACAGTAATGTTATAATATGTTAGAAGGTGGTAACAGCCACACGTATTGGGCTATTTCTGACATTAGAAATTCTCCCATCGACAGCTTACGTTCAGATGCGCTCACCGAGGGCATTTCACTGGGTAATCCATCACTAATTTTCCTTTTCCCCCTTGCAAGTGACAACTGCTGTACTCTTTTCGATGATTGACGCGAAGTCATTTTCATTAATTCACTCAAAAGATCCCGCGGAAAGCTTAACCAAACAAGGAAGCGTCAAAGCATACCATGTCATGTGACGATTCTGAACGAATCACGTTGTCAGAAATTGTCTTCAGCCAATGAGATTGCGCATTTAGAGTTAAATCCCCTCTTTTACTTTCACGATTGGTTGCTGATAAAAAGGAAATGACCATATTTTGATCCGACAGCATTGTACAGAAGAGAGAGAGCTTTCCAGTAGTATACGTGATGACTGGGTACAGGCAGAGATCGCGGAGCAGCATGTTGATTTAGAACGCCAACTTTTGTTGAATTTATGAGAAATCTACAGACGCAAACAGACAAAGTGCAGTAAAATAAAGACCTAAATGTGTATTTCGGACTTTTTTTCACCACAAGTCTAAAAGAAGACATGTTATTGAAGACAAATATCCAAAAATCTCAAAATTGACCAATAAAAAAAAAACGATGTTTTTGCCTGCCGTGTCTCGCCTTAAAGCTGCATTGAAACTGCAATTTGGACCTTCAACTCGTTGATCCCCATTGAAGTCCACTATATGGAGAAACATCCTGGAATGTTTTCCTCAAAACCCTTGATTTCTTTTAGACTGAAGATAGAAAGATATTCACATCTTGGATGGCATGGGGGTGAGTAAATTATCAGTACATTTTTTTTTTGTCTGAAAGTGAACTAATCCTTTAAAATCCATGGAACTGATGCAGATTAGTCAGTGCCACCTGGTGTAAAATAATAAAGAAAATCATCTGTAATACCATGGTGTAGCAAAAAAACTAAAAATCATGGTGTAGCAACTAGGTGTCTGTCGCTCTATATACAACCCCTGGCAAAAATGATGCATTCACCACACTTAGATGATGTTCACCCATTTTTTTTTTTTTTTTTTTTACTTCATAATAAATAAACGAATCACATATATCACACAAAACAATTTTTTGTTTAATAATTCAACATTCTGGTTACCATATCTCAAATGAGATTAACTCCTTTAATTAATAGAAAATTGTTTTCCATATCAAGTAGGGGAAAAACTATGGAATCATTCAATGTTGAGGAAAAAAATATGGAATCATCAACCAGAAAACACAATTTTCTTGCTCAATTTTCTCTGGCTTTCGTGATGGCCTGAATTCTTTAGGGCATGGACTTCACTAATGAAAAACAATATTGTTCATCAAGCAGGTTCCAACTTTCTTGAATAGCAGTTGACAGATCAGCTTTGCAAGATGGAGCCTTGCCATGGGTTATAAAATGACTTTTTTTTAATCGGATTGAGATCTGGACTGTTTGCTGGCCATGTCATTGAGTTGATATGCCTTTCCAACGGTGGCCGAGAGAGCTCAACACGCTGCAAATAGAAAACAACGCCTGCAAATTAAGAAAACAACTTTCGTCAATTTGACAACACACGCTTTAAAATTTTATAAGATTTCAAAAATGTGTTCATGGCTATGAAGGTAAGATATTGATTTTGGAGAATACCATTGCGATGTCGTTTAAGGGATTAGCCTAACTGCCTAAACAGTTATGATAGTGTTTATTTGTCAGCATTTAAATGTACAGTTACGTGTCTGGGTACTTTCCTGGGAGTACCACTCTGCATATAAAATTGCTGTTATGTTATATTAAAGGGGTCATCGGATGCTAAATTCACTTTACAAGTTGTTTGAACATAAATGGTTGGAAGTGTGTGTACACATTCATCCTATAATGATAAAAATCCACCCAGTGTTTTCCTATTTTATCCCTATTTCCCTAAAATGCCTATTTTAAAATCCTCTTTCTCAAATCAGGCTGTTGAGGTTCTTGTCAGAATGATGTAGTTCTGCGCAGGCCGCTGCCACGGTAGTTGATTGACAAGACCGTAGACCCGCCCTGAGTGAGCTGAGAGCTGTCCACCATTGTGTCGTCACATTGTGTTTTGTTATTGGATGTAATACTGAATATATTGCAGTCATCATTAATCCCGACGCAGAGGATTACGTTACTTCCGCTTTGAAGTGAATGCGCTGATCCCCGATCTGCCTAAATGCATCTATGTTCGCCCAAATCATTCGTGATCCAGCTTTATCAACAGAAGAAGTGAATGAACAGAGCTGATTTTAACATGGTAAAAAAGGTGTTTTTTTACTCTACCATTGAGAAATTTTAACCAAAGTATGTCATGAGCCTTAAAATCACATCAACTTGTGGAAAATGGGCATCTGATGACCCCTTTAAAAACTGTATGTTAATTCTGCTATCATTATTTACGGTGTTGCAATTATTTTGTTTCTCAGTTAAAGACAAGAATCAGGAGAGGTTTCTGTGAGAGTCTCCACCTATATATAGCACATATAAAATGAGCTTCACCGGAAGATTACGAGCTGGCTTATCTTTATCATAAATGAATTGGGAAATTTGATTGTTTTCTTCAGGCAGTCATCTTCATGAATTTCATTAGAACGGCACCAGACAAAAGTTCCAGCTTCATCTCCTTGTCCAATGCAGATTGGTGATTAATCACTGAATATCGCTTTCATCCAATCATCCACACTCCATGACTTCTTCTCTTTAGCCCTTATACTTGCACCTAATCTTAGAAACGGCTGACTGGGAACATCCAACTTCTTTTTGCCACATTCCATGTTGGATTTCCTCCTTGAAGGAGCTGTATAATCTTTCCATCATTTCAACTGACAGCTCTCTTGTTTGGGCCATGTTTAAATTAGCAGCTCGTTAAGGTGTCTAAGCACTCAACATTGGATGATTACATCATTTTTTCCCCTCTACTTGATATGCAAAATAATTGTCCATTTATTAAAAGTTTAATTTCATTTGTTTGAAGTACATTTCAAGTAAACAGTGTTGAATTATTAAACAAAAATTGATTTGTGTTGTATATGAGATATGTTTTAGTTCTTATAAAGTAAAATATTTGGGTCAATATCATCTAAGTGCGGTGATTCCATATTTTTAAATGGACAAAAAAGTTTCTGCCTATACAAATAAGCAAACATTTAAGATTTTAGGACTGAATCCTTATTGCAGTAATTTGTGTGTTTCTGCAATGTTGTATGTTTTGTAACAATTCTATGAACCCTAACTGATGCAGTGTAGCTTTTCATTTCTCAGATAACCATGTTGGAAGATGTATGTGTTTTGGAGTTTCAATCTTTACTGCTGTGTGCTTATGTCTGCATCATATGTAGATGGTACATGCACAGAAAAAAAAAATAAAAAACATCAGAGAGTTCAATTTAAACATTCAAAATCTCTCTTAATTGCACATATATTTTATTAGGGGTTCAAGTGTGAAGCGCTGCAACACTATTGTATTTGTAAGGTTTATTATTGTTGTTATTATGCCCTAAAACTGATCAGGCAGACCAAACGGTAAGGCCTAGACTGGAGACTTGAAGCTTGGCCAGATGGTACAGCTCAAAAGTGCGTTTCCCCATTTTTTCAATGGTCACTATTGGCGTTTAATGCAATTAAGATTGCTAAAGTCATCAGATTTTACTAATAGGGCTACCAATCTCTGTATAGAAAATAACAATGTTGCTACAATCTTTCCAAAGTTATTTTTACCCTCCTGTAATTTGGCTCTAAATCTCAGGGAAAAATGCTATTTTGACCCTTCTCTACAAAATAGTGGATTACTCTAAATATACAGTACGCGTGTGACATTTAATGTTTTGGCTTACATCACTATACATGGTTTTTTATCTTTCTTCAGAAAAGATATTGTCAAAATCACAAATTTGAGGCGGAGACTGGTTGACACGGAAGGACCCAAAGGTTCATATGCTTGTTAAAAAAATGACTGAAGAAAAAATTATATAAACAAACACTAAAGGCAAAATCAGTTTTGCTTTAATTGAATGTTTATTTGTTGCCTACATTACATCTTCGACCAGTTACAACTAGGCAGTTATAAAAAAAACAAAACTTAAATTAAGATCATGAAAATAGGTGAATGGCAACATTCATGAAAATGTACATCTTTACAAACAGAATGAGGGAAAGTGCAAAAGTAACAATTCCAACGGATAACAGTCCCCACCAATGAAACAGAAAACAAAATATACAACTAAATAAAAATGAAAGAAAAACTATATAAACATACTTCATTCAAAGCTTCCATCAGATTATTTACAATGGTACTTAATAGATCATCATTTTAAGAGATTTCTTCTTTTACTGTAACATTTTGATAAGGTAACATCTTTGAACAATAAGCAGAGACACTGCAATATTCACAGCACATTTGACATTTTTTCATACCAGATGAACCATCATTCAAAACATATTAATTAAAGATTCTTCAAATTGAAACAGACATCTGGAAATTGGGGGGTGGGGGTAAATAACGTTTTCCAAGAAGTAAATAAATAAGAAAAATAAACAGAAATGTGCTGTGAAAATCACTATTAAAAAAGCTAAATCTTTGGGATGACAGACAGTGTGTGAGTCAATGTGTGTAGTTTGAGGTGGGGACAGCCAACTCTGAATATTTTAAACACTAAACAATTAAATGATCAGACAACACTGTATTAAACTCAAATTTACATCCAATTACAGTACATTTGTGACACCTCAAACTCCTTAGTCTCCATCATGGTCCCTGAACACAATCAGATTAACCTAAAATTAACACACTATAAATGATATCGTCCTGTCTCTTTTGTCAATTACATTTACAAGTGGTGTTCCTGAAATGTTGCTATAGCAAAAATTAAATCTAAAAGCAGTATAGTAATTTAATGCCATAATTACTGACAATATGCTTATGTCTGAGGCATGGCTGATTGTAACTAGGATTCTAGCAAAACCAGATCACATGTTTAAATATACTTATTACTTTCCAAACTGATAAATCTATATCTATACCTAATGTACAGCATAGTAAAATATATCGATTCTATGTATTCCTGGACTCGAAAAAATGTGGCATGCAAATATTACAAATTACACACTGAATGGTCACTGGCTGATGTTAGCATATTTCCTGTAGATGCAGCCACCTACACGACTAAATTTACTAACTTCTACACAATTAAAAAAACTAATATTTAATTATTGGCTTAAGGAACTGTTGTTTACACTGAAATTACGGCAGATAATTTAATTAGCATCACCATTAATGTGCACCTTATGTGGCTTATCTTAAAGCTTGTATGGCAACATGTATATACATGTACTAGAATATTATAACCAGTAGTTTAAGAATATTGTAACAGTTTTAGAGAGGAATACTTGTGCCTGCCACTCAAGCCCATGTAGCCAATGTGTTTCTTTAATTTTCTTTCTTTTCTTAAAACATTATCTGATATGTACATGACATTTCATGTGATATAATTATCGGCGCTTCATATTAAGAAAAAGAGAGATAAGATAAATCATTTGAAATATGTTGTATACAGTGTTCTGCTTAGATATATAACTACTGTGTTTAACTGAATTCAAGTGTAGAGATGAGCAGAGTAATGCTGAATCCATAATTTACAAATTGTATGCTGTTGAGTGCATTTAGCTCTGTAAAGTACAATGAATTAGAGTTAAAATGTTAATATGTCTTGTGCTTTGTGTTGTGTCTTTAAGCTGTGTAACATGTTCCATGTGGAAGTTTGTTGTGTCTCATTTCTTCCTGTGTGCTAAGCATGTGACATGTTGTCCATCTTTCCTGCTTCCTATGCAAAACTGCTTGAGCTGAGACACTGGAACTTTTCCCTCAGTGACTGGACAATAGTGGGCTGATTCACACCTTGCTGGCTGCAATCCGGATCATTCCACATGTATCCCTGCAGAGCCATCTCAGGGTCAGTGGAAACCTGCTGTCCTTTTACGAGGGTTTGCATGCTGCTTTGAGGTGGGTTGCAGTCATTTACTGCAGCTCCAGGCAGATTGTGCGGCTGAGCAGTTTCCTGCTTCTGCTCCTCACCCTCATCTTCAGAACGGATCTCTACATAGTCGTCATCATCATCTCCAGTGTCTTTAAAGTTGGCCAGATAATTCTCAGTGGCACTTTGCGCATTCAGTGGCACCTGTTTGTTGAGCACCAGTATTTGCTGTGAGTCCCTCAGTGTGATATCACATGGTGCTGAGAGGTCTGAAGTCCCTTGGACGGGGCAATCTGGAAGGCTGTGCTGCCGTGGCATGTGTGTCCTTGATTCGTTTCCGTTCACCTCCCACACCTGATTACTTGGACCCCTGCTATGCTCTTTTCTGGTCTGGTCTATCAGTGAAGATGAGGACTGGCAGCGATTATAGGGTGAAACCTTGGCATTGCGTGGTCCAATTGAAGTGTATATGTGATCAGAGTCATCTTTAATTGGTGTCACAAAAGCACTCCAACGCTGATTGGGTGGAGTACTCGGAGTAGGAGGAAGGTTCTTCAAAGCAGGAGTAGAACTTGCGGGTGCCAGTCCTCTCTGTGGGGTTGAAGTGCCTACTGTTGTTTTTGCTGGCCAAGACACAAAATCAGCAAGTTCTCCATTACTGTATGTGCAGTTCAACCAGTCTGATTCTTGGGTAGAGCTATCAGATAGGGAAGGGGAGGATGTGGTGCTGGGGAAAAGCGGATGCGGGCCGGCAATACTGATTGATGACTTCAGAACTGGAGGAGTGGTTGGAGAGCCTTTAAAAACCACCTGTTCATACAGATGAGAGTACTCTGCTATTCTTGCACCTAAGCAGAAGAGAGGAAGACAGAGGCATTCATAAACCAATATTTCATATGTTCAATCTTTATGAATAAAACAATGTAGAACAAAGAACAAAATAACATTTGCCATAGAAGTATGTCTTACCTATTGCACTGCCACCTTGTTTCTTCTCCTCCAGTATGGCTGCCAAGTCTTTCTGTTTGCCTAGCCTTAGCTTAGCACAACTGGGTTCATGGTCCATGCTCTTCATCTTCAGTAACTGGTTGGTCTTTTTGATCTTCTGACTGTACTGTCTAGCCATGAGGAACACTCTGTTCTTGCCCCTCTCACCAAGCTCAAGAAACTGGTCCCCAGCTTCCACACTCAGCAACAGACTAGAGGAGCCCGAGTCCAAGCTACTAAACATGGTCTGAAACTCTGAGTCCTTTGGTGAAGGGATATCCTCATCGTCCATCCTGAAGCTTCCGCTGCTTAATCTTGCAAGTTTTTTGCGGATGCTCTTCACTGTACCAGGTTGAGGCTCAGGGGTAGGAGGGAGTGGAAGGGAAGGTGCTGCAGGAGAAGACACTTCGTCTTTCTCATCCAACCTAGTTTCTACAATTTCGGGAATGTTGAGGATCGGGATCTGGAGAGCTGGAGGGGGGTTAGAGGCTGGTGGGTTGGGTGACCCAGAGGCAGCACAAACAGGGACTGTTTTTAAGGGTAATTTACATGGAGAATCATTAGATTTTTGTGCAGAATTGGCTTTCTTACTTGGAGATTCTTGTGCTTTGCATTTGGAATCACTAGCTCTTTGTTGCAGCCTGTTCCCTTTACTTGGGGAGTTGTGTGTTTTTCGTGGAGAGTCTTGTGCTTTGCGTGGGATATCATGCACTTTTTTGGGAGAGTCCTGTGTTTTGCATGCATTGCCCGTTCCACTTACAGGAAATGCAGCTGGAAGTCTATCTGGCTTCTTTTCATTGTTCCGGATGTAGTTTTCCAAATCCGTCCAGATCTCTTCCACTTGCTCTAATGTATGATCAGCTGTGGAAAACTGAGATGATTCAGTATCTGAAATTGCAGCAGAGGCAATGTGAGGCTGTTCAACCTCTGTCTTATTTTTAGGACAGAGTTTTTCCTCAGATGCAAACCCTCCTAAAATTTGGATAGCCATGAGGTCTACTTCAGATGTTTGCAAACTCTCTGGTTTTCCCTCATCCATCACAGCTGCAAGAACTGGGGGCTCCTGGAAGACAATGGTATCATAAACATTCTCCTCATCCTCAACAATTTGCAGTTCACATGTCTCAAGCGGCTCCCCGCCTTGACCAGAAGACCTATTGCTCTCACATGAACTCTCGGTTTCAGTTGGAGTTATTATAACTTGTGGTGCTATCCTAGATTTGTCCTCTAATACGTGATCCTTACGGATAAGCCCCATGGCCTGAAGTTCCTCGTAGCTAATGTTGTCATAAACATTCTCGATATCATCAATTGTTAACTGCTCGGCAGAAGATGACCCTGAGATTTCATTGCTTGAAGACTCAGTTTGGTTGGTGGTCTCTTCTTGTAGAGCTCGCTTGGTAGGGCTTTGTCGCTCACTTTGGTTTTCTCCAACACTGTTGGCCCTGCGAAGTACTCTGCTCCTGCTTGTGGGGAGGTCTAGCCGTGATGTTTTAGTTGGTTCAACATGCCAGCTACAGGGTCTTTCTGGATGGTCAGCAGTCTCATGGTCACTCTCAGCATCATGACTGCTCATATCATTCTCCGTTGGCAGGAACATCTGATAGATGTCTTCATCATCATCAATTTGAAAACTCTTTTGACGAGTTGGAAACATATTCCTCCGTACTCGATGGTCTGTCCATATGTTGCAGAAGGAAGGTTCCTCTCCTGTTCCCAGCATGCGAGAGTAGCGTTCATCTCTGTCTCCTTCTGGAGGTGCAGTAACCCGTAGGATAGGGGGCGTGATGACCTTATTTTGCAGGGACTCTTTAGCAGTCTGAATGAAAAAATGAATAATCACTTTTACCATACATAAGATTAGGGCTGCAGGAACCACAAAATAATTATTGGTGTCAACTATGTCCTAGCCACTTTATGTATCACACTATGTCCTTACCTGGAGGTCTTCATGAGTAAGGTTGTGGTTTCTCCACTGGTCAATGCTGTCCACCGACACTTGCTGGTTCAGTCTTTTCCGGCTGCCCTTCCCTGGTACTCTCAGCTTGCCCCCAGAACTCTGATCATGCAAAAGTTGACTCTTAGAATATTATTCATAATCAATGAAAATGAAATATAAACCAGAGCCTTACATTTGAAAATGAGAGAGGTGAGTTTCCTTGCAAAAATTACAAGCACAAAACTAAGGTGTTGTGAGGGCATATTGCTATACAGATTTTCTGGGTGTTTTTTTTTTTTTTTATACATCTTTGGTATACATATGTTCCCTTGTTCTTTTTTTTTTGGTCTTCAATATGTTAGCACCTCAGATCTTAAACCCTTTACTAACTTCCATGCCCTTGTTTGCTGCTAATTTAACAGACCCCATAAGTAATTATTAATAGGATTAAAATAAAACATCAAATGTCAATTCAGGCTCACCAAACCAGTATCGTCCTCATCATCAGCATCCTGTGGATGTGGCTCGTCGTCAACATCACTGTGGTCACCAGGGTCCAGAGATTCCTGTGATTCGCTGACAAGGCTACGGGATCGGCCAATAGTACCCAAATGGGCAACAGGTGACAGCAGAGTGACTCCCAAACTAGAACGCTGTGAGGAACAAATACATTTTTTAAATTTACTTTTTAAAAATGTTTCATCAGATTTGAATAATGGATTAATGCTTGCATGCTATGGGTGGTGTTCTTTACCTTCGGAATATCTGGACTGGATACTACAGCAACAATAAGGAAGAGAGAATGTTTAAAAGATTAATATTATTTTAGCATTTTGTTTTCTCAATTATCATTTTTCATATGAATGCTACTTACTTATGTGTTTGGAGTTTTTCAATAACTTAGATAAGGGCTCTAATGAAACAGTAAGATAGAGGGAGAGACGAAAATAATGAGTAAACATGATCAGTGAAAAATTGTTATTTGTTTGTTGTATTTGCTATGGTCTCACCTGTCTTCCTGCGTGCTCTCCGGGGCGAAGGACCCTCTTTAGTGTTCACTCTCTTGTCACCAGAGTTGTAGTTAAAACTTGGGTGGTCTGAAAAAAGTTAAGAACAGTGTCTGAAAAATAGTCTTCGTAAACACAGAAAGTGCTAAATATAGTGCTCTGTAGCTTTCAGTTTGAAGTTAAAATAATGCTTACTTGCAGTATCCATCTCCAGAATGGCCTGTTTAGCCTGCAGAGACAGAAATAAAACCTTCCTTAAACACTTCCTTTTAGTATTTATTTGTGTTTACTATGTATAATATTATTTCATGAACTAACTTTAATTTATACTAAATTATAAAAAATATTTTTAATTGTATTTTTATGCAGTAAATTATTATTATTATTATTTTGTAAAAAAACACATGATTAATTTTATGAATTAAACTGTTAAAATAAAACGAAGTTAGTTATTGTATTACAGTAATGAGAATTGGAAAATAAAAAATGTCAATGCAAAAAAATAAAAAGGCTTCTTTTTTTAATTCAAAATAATATTTCCTTTTATAATTTGGGGCAAAATATGACTGACAAATTTACACATTATTTACCTTGCTAAAGTTTAAGTAAATGCACATAGAAGAAAAACGTTTTAAATGAGCATAGAAATGAGCAAACAAACAAATTGCATCTTTTTCTGTGAAAAATTAATTTAGAGGAAATGGCCTCTGGGTGGCACTATGTCTTCACTTCTGTAAGTACAGACATTTCTGCTCCACCTTTGAAGTTCTTTTATTCTCTCTGAGTGAACACATGAGTGTGAATAGCCAGATTCGGCCACAGCTGCCGATTTACAGAGTATATTTTACCAAAGTAGAGCTAGGACAAAGTGCGTATGTGCATGTTCTAACCTTGGCCGGTATTTTGGCAGGATGGTTTTCAAGGATCAGCCGTTTTAGATGCAGGACCCACATTTTCTTGTCCTGTTGAGACTTCGCCTAAAAGTAGTTTTGAGACATATCAGCACAATCTGCAAGCTTAAGATAATTTACCGACACACCTTTGAAACTACTGTGACCGAGTCATCCCACTATCAAAGTCTACTACCAGTCGTCAAAATAAACACTTTAATCAGCTGGGTGAACGTCAGCAGAATCAGTAACTAACACACATATGTGGTTGACTGGAACCGCTAGCAGTGACGCACTTATACACGGTTCATTTCAGAGACAGTAAAACCCAACATCCTTCTGTGAGAATTCATAATTCATGCTAAATCTCTACATGTTTATTACTGTAATGCTGTGACAAAAACATCAATAGATGGATAGATTGATGGTTGGACAGATGGATGGATGTACTAACCCCTAAGCATTTATAAAGTCATGGAGTACATTTAACTGGGCATGTATTAGCTGCTGAGATAACAGTGAGCCATTCAATAATTAGGAGGTAAGGTGATTTACACGCGTTCAGTCAGTTCAGGCCTCTGTGGCACATACTGCATCATATTTATGACTACTCGGTCCAACACAAAGGTCAGATGTACCAGCACTGGCTTTAGGCGAGACTCCTAAGTATCATCACTTTTGTGTGCGTATATTCATACATGCTGAAGCCTGTAGGTAAAGGGGTGTGGTTTTACTAGGGTAAAGTTCAAGGCGATTGGCTGTCCGTCAGAAGCTTGGCCTCGGGCTGGACATTCCACTGTGTTTAACACAACCCGCTTATCTTTGGTTACATGCTGTTTGTGTGCGTGTGTGAGAAAGTTTGAAATATTACCTGCACAGTGTGTTGAAGTTTGGGGTTCTTGTAGTGAAACACGCTGAAGCTTAGATGCTCTTTAGGAATGACTTCTACCAACATTAGATTACAGCACTGGAAAAATGTATAGAAACAGATTGTAGATTAAAGAGATCATATAGTTCCAAACATTTTATTGAACAATAACAACAATTTATGCACATTTAATTTAAACACTGTCAGAAATATGTGCAAAAATAGTACGCTTAGGGCTACAACAACTTGTCACCGAGGCAGTACAGTTTTGAGACTTGATTTACCCACAAAGGTTACATACTAGTACCTTTGAGTAGTAATAGTATGCACCCTTAAGACAGTAAAATGTGCCCTTATAGTACTATTATGAAGCCTTCAGGGGTAAATAAGGTACAGAGGTTTCCCTTTGAGGGTACAGTTTTTCCAAAGTGTTTTTTTTTTTTTTTAGGGATGCACGATATTGGATTTTTGCCGATATCAGATATGCCGATAACGTTCAACTCGTTTTGGCCGATGACGATATAGATATATAATTATTTTGAACTTTGGGTAGTTTTTTAACAAGAACTTATTTGTTAGAGTTAAACAAACAATAGTAAAATTATTTTAGAATTACAGTACATTGAAGATTTGAAAATAAATATAAATACACTATTTATTAATCACTGCATTTTTTTTCAGAAAGTTGCAGTGGTAACCTTAATATTTTAACTTATGATTTAATGTTTGTAAATGGTCTATCAGGCCCTTTCTGACAGAGCATGCTGCACAACTTCTTGTCCAGGCCCTTGTCGTTTCTACGCTGGACTACTGCGATGCTCTTCTGGCTGGTCTGCCATCAAACACAATCAAACCTCTACAAATGATTCAGAATGCAGCGGCACGACTGATCTTCAACGAGCCCAAAAGAGCGCATGTTACACCTCTCTTCATCTCCTTGCACTGGCTACCAGTGGCAGCTCGCATCAAGTTCAAGACACTGATGCTTGCATACAGAACGACCACAGGCTCAGCACCCTCCTACTTCCACTCACTATTACGAACCTACATCCCCTCCAGAAGTCTGAGATCTGCTAGTGAGCGACGCCTAGTGGTACCATCACAGAGAGGCTCAAAATCACTCTCCAGAACATTCTCGTTCACCATTCCTGGCTGGTGGAATAATCTTCCCACCCCTATCCGGAATGCCGGATCCCTGTCAATCTTCAAGCAATAACTGAAAACTCATCTCTTTCGGCAGTACTTGACTTCATCCTAAACTCCAAAAAAAAAAAAAAAAACAAACCTTAATCTTTCCCTCTATCTTTCTCTCCTTCCCATACTAGCTTGTACTTATTTGAATAATGACTGAGACTTGGTGTTACGAGCACTTCCTCTGTCTGATTGCCTCTTCAAGATGAATCTCTTTTTGTATTCCCCAATTGCAAGTCGCTTTGGATAAAAGCGTCTGCCAAATGACTAAATGTAAAATGTAAATGTCTAAAGCAAAATAGTTGTAAAAATTCTGAAAACATTTTAGAGCTCATAATTTTCTTAAAAAATATAACATATTACACATTAATGAATAAATATTATAATAAAATAAATATAATTATAATGTTGTTCATGTAAGCTATAGCTTCTGACCTTTAAATCAAAATATACTCATGATTTTATGGTATCAATTACTGCTTTATTTAATCAGAAACACAGTCTAAATATTATTTGTGTATTTTGCTTTTATTTTATTAGAAGTAGGCCAACAGCGCCCCCACGGAATTAAAATTCCTTACTGAGCCAGCATTAGGACCCGGGGAGGCTGCTGCTGCTGCGTGCTATTGCTGTTTACTCTCTCAGTTTAAATGCAGACATCCAAAACAGTGAATCCAATCACCATTCAGGCAAAACTTTCCTTCAAGAATGAGCCACAATGCTGACCTGATCTAATCGCCAGCACACCCTGAGCACATGTGCGTTAATGTATTCCTCTTATCGGCATAATTTTTCATATCGGACCGATGCCGATATTTACATTTAAAGCCATTATCGGCCGATTCCGATATTTCTTCCGATAATATTGTGCATCCCTATTTTTTTTGTCCTTTTCATAAAGTGCACACTGCTACAAATGTTTAAGAAAAACAAGTTATTTTTCGAGCTGGCCAAAACCGGTAAAATAGGTTGTTTTCACAATAGGATGAACTGCTTGATGAGAATTAGAGTTCAATTGCACCTCCCTTGCAGGTCTATTTTCACACTGTACAATGGTTCAAACTACGGTATATTTGCATCTTTATTGTGAGTACTATCCAAAGCTATTTACTACAGTAGCTGCATAATGACTCATTTGTGCCTTTGGATTTTCCACCAAACTTTACACGCACAGACCGTCGCTTGTATTTGCCATAGCTACATTGCAAGAGATGTGAAGAATGCAAGCTGCTCCCCAAATGGCATATTCCGGAGACAAGCGTCAATGAGACATGCATTATGACCAGCTGGTGAGGACAAGGGCGACTTGGTAGACCACTTTGGAAAAGTCTAACTACCAGCAAAAAATAAAGCTACCATGTCCGAAACACCAGCTTGACCTGATTGTCCAGAATGGGAAACTAGTAGGTATATGGACTCTCACCAGTATGTGGGCTTTGTAGGTGTAAGTCTCCTCGCGTTTCTTGGTGATCAGCAGAAGTTTGTCGAACAGGAAGAGGGTTCTTTCATTTTTTGCTCTCTGGAAACGGAACGTTCCCTCAAGAACCAGCTCACCGTAGCCAATCAGATCAGGCCCCTTCCAGTTAGTCAGCAAACTCTGAATCTCCTGAAAGAGAGAAGGTGAGAGTAGAAGAGGAGGAGCATTACTCTTCACGTACGTCAAGTAACTTAGCCAAAGGCGAGTTGGGAATGACGTTTATGTCTGATGAGTCTCAAACATAATGTTCTGCTATCTGTTACCACACACCCATCCATATAAAAGCATGCACCCTGTAGCCAAAATCAAAGTAAAGTAGTTGGTAGTGGATTTACTTGTTCCAGGATGGTCATTTCCTTTCAAGGACTAATTCTCAATGTTTGATCGACTGAACTACTAGCTGGTGGCCTTGTGTGGTGCTGACATAGTAGACCAGCGGTGTCCAATCATGCTTCAGGAGAGCCCTTTTTTTCCAGAGTTTAGTTTCAACTTGCTCCAACACATTTACCTGTAAGTTTAGTAATCCTGAAGACCCTGATTAGCTTGTTTAGGTGTTTAACTCTACAGGAACATTGTCCTTCAGGAGGAGAATTGGACACCCCTGTTGTAGACCATCTACAGCACCTTGTGCCAGCAAAAAAAAAAACAGCTACTATTTTCTAAACAACTGCATGACTCCCCTTTTTGCAAGCCTAAATAGATGGTAGAAGCTATTGGCAAATCTATGATTTACTTAGGCTTACAATTCTTTGGGGAATGTAGCCCAGGTCAGTTTACCCTCATGTATTCTTGTGAAGTAACTGATATATACTAGTCTATATGGTGCATAGTGTATATATGAGTGTGTGTGTAGGATACACAAACCTGCAGTCTAACTGCATGCTCGTGTTTTCTCTTCATGTCATTGATGTGCCAGGCAACCCTCTGCATGGTGTCGATGGCCTCCTGGATTACATCATACATCTCTGAATCCTTCTCCAGATGAGTGGCGATCTCCTGCAAAACACCAGTACATCTGTGATCTCAGATCAGTGCCACAATCATCTGTGTGTAGGGTAGTATTTGTGTATGGTGTACTATGTCTAGGGTCTGTGTGTGTTTCTTTCTGGGTGTTTGTGTACTTACATGCAGTAGTAGATGATACTTTAGGATCCTCTGGACAGGTTTAAGCAGGTAGGAGCCGAGAGGAAGGGAGTGTTTAAGACTATCCTGGCGCTCTCGCAGAAACTTTGCAACTGTTTTGTTCCGCATGCACTCTGTTAAGACAGCAACGGATCTGCAGATGCATGCAAACACGTGTTATCAATAAAAAAGTTTATTTTATATCCATTCAGACTTTGGCAGATATGCACAACATAAACATGTCAGTGACATATTATTGATTTGGCGTCTCTCTATGATTAATTTGTTCAGGTTAGAACCAAAATGATATACAACGGCCAAAAAAGTACTTAAGTGCACTTAAAAATATCTGAATCTCATTACATCAGATACAAAATATCAAAGCAAATGTCATCTGCATGTTCTTAAAACTAACTTCACTTTTGTTCATTGTTGCTTAGCAGCTTTTAATCAGCTGGTGTTTTGGTGATTTTTAGTGGATGTATGAAGTCAGTTCATGAAGTGTAGTTAAAAATATATTTTTTTTCCTTCTTAGATCTGTATCTTAGTAAATCACCTTGCATGATTCATTTCAATACTCTCCTCCTCTCATAAATTTTGTGTCTGAAAGGGAAACTACTACAAATGCATAGGCAATAAGGCCACACAAATAATTTATCGCTATTTTTTCACTACGTGTCTTTAGTAAATTCTAACAGCAGTTTTTTTGTTTTATTTTAATTTTTTTAATACCAAAAGAGGGTTTGCACTGATACAAGCTGTTAGTAAATTCTGGCCCTTTGTTTGTTACTTTATCTAATGCAATGACTTTCAAACATTTTAAGCTATAGCTTAAATGGATAGTTCGTTAACACTTTAGTTCAGGGACCAATTCTCACTATTAACTTATTGCTTATTAGCATGCCTATTATTAACACATTGGCTGTTTAATAGTGCTTACTTACTTAGTACTTGTTTATTACCACATATTTTGCATGACCAAATTCTACATCCCTAATCCTTCCCAATACAGAAATTTAACAACTACCTTAATAAACAGCAAATATGGAGTTTATTGAGGCAAAAGTCATAGTTAATGGTTTGTTAATGGCAAGAATTGATCCTCAAAATAAAGTCTGACCAAAAATGTTAAATTTACTCACTTTGGAACTCATTTGTTCTTTTGTTTTCCATGGACGAAAAATAACATTTATACAGGTTTGGAACAACTTGTGGGTGAGTAATTGATGACAGAATGTTTATTTTTGGGTGATCAAGTGTCCAAACATTTTTTGGGCTAATGTACAGTACATTAATGGGTCCCACTTTATATCAGGTGGCCTTAACTACTGTGTACTTACATTATGCACTTATTGTGTACATACATGTTTTTACATTGTACTTATTTTTAAAAATACCTATATGTAATTACATCTGTAATTAATTTCTGTAATTACATTTATAATTACACTGTTGACCCATCCCTTACACCTGTCCATACCACCAAACCTGTCCCTAACCTTACCCGTATCCCTCCTCAATAGCAGCAAAAGTGTTTTGCAAAACAATATGACCACAATAAGTACATTATACTTATTTTTTGATGCAAGTGCAGTGCATAGTAGGTAAGGCCACTTAATATGAAGTGTGACTCATTACTGCATAGATAAACAAACAAACACACACAGACATCCACACACATAAAAAAGATGTATATGCACGGTTGAGAGAGTAAGGTCGGGCCCTTCTGTTAAAACACCGATTTTACAGTTTATTGGCTGCCAAGCCTCACAAAGCACTGGGACAGATAGACGTGTGTGTGCGTGCATTCCAGCATCCTGCGCACAGACCTCACATTGTCACATTGAAATATGACCCGGGTATCACTGAGATACGGCTATTGCTTTCAGGAGCGTTACTGTATGTGTGTGTGAGCGTGCCATATGACCTTGGTTAGGGTCAACAGCTGTGTGAGGGTGTGTAGAGAGGGTCTCCGTGGCCCAGACAAGAATACATTCATACTCGCACCATTCAGCATCTGATGAAACTACTACTGAGTCCTGTCACTTTTAATTTCTCCTTGCATCAGAAGTAGGACTCATGATAACACGTGCTGCACCAGTGTGTGTGTGTTTGATAAAAAAGAAAAGAAACCATGGGTGTGGGTGGCATTTTGCAAGGGAAAGGTGTTGTATGTCAAAGGTTTTGTTGAACATTGTCAGATTTCAGGCTTATGAATAGATTTAAATCTCTGCATGTATACATGCACCCAAAGGCAAATATATTTGACACACATTCACATTTATCTCCGATAACCTTTATTCAAGACCTCAACACTGTTCAGTCACTAAAACACTAGTTTAAAATTTATTTTCATCTCTGAGTGTCACCTATACATGCAATTGAAACAAATGCTTGTGAAGTTGATGCACTTTGCTAACCCAGCAAAGCTAAGCTATTTCAAAGGAACTATTAACACTGACCAGCGGTTCAGTGTTAATGAACTAGTATGGACTAGTTACAAGTTAACTAGTACTAGGCTTGGAGTTCTTACTGACACCTGCTGCCGTGGATGCAGCACATGCAAAAACTATATTTTTATGTTAACTTACCGATGCCTTTGTATTCTATGAACAAGCATATTTGTTATCCATTACTAACTGTATGATTCATTGTAAATTAAATTATTCACGGCTGTTTCCTTAAAATGTTGGGACTTTGTTGCACGTTCGTCATTCATACCATGTTAAAGTGCAAAAGGTTACTTGGTGCATTTTTAAATGTAATAAACAAAGGGGCAGATTGTGATAGAGAGAGAGTCAGACAGGGGGTTTCCCTCAGGGGGGAATATATAGGAACAGACTCCAATGGTGTTATACACATGCACACACACAACATATAATATGAGCACACACTCTCACAAGTCTCACATTCCACACACACACACCAGGCCGTCGCTCGTGAAGTCTTATAAACCTCTATATTGAGAGACAGATGGTGACGCACAAACCACAGGAAGTATTTCTTACCTTGGATAATTTGTGCAGTACTGCGTGTAGATGTGGAAGTCTTCACTCTGGAAAACAAGCAGGAAATTAGGGTCAGTTACTGTTTGTGTGGAAAATAACTACATTAACAAATTAAATGATATCATAATGAAAAGTAATGCAGGAAGGTTTGGGTGAGGGTAAATAACTCATGACAAGTTACATGCCTAATTTTATTACTTCATTCAACCAAAAAAAAAACAAAAAAAAAAACTATTTACTCACTCTCATGTTGTTATAAACCTATAAGATACATATATAGAGCAGGTCAAATATGGTAAACAGAAGTTCAATTATATGTTCTTCATACACAAGAACCAGTAAGGCCTATTGTTGCATGTCGATCCAATGAATGTGGATCTTGTGTATCAAGCAAGTACAGTTGAGCTTTTATTTACCATATTTGATGTGCTCTAATATGCACACTGATCAAAAGCCATAAATAAATCAGTTAATTATATAAAGTGATTATGGTGTCTCTTCAGGAGAAATGGATTAAACGATGCTTGATTCACATTAATTAGTTTTTAAACCAGTTGAGTTTTGGTGAAATGGACTTTCAGTGGAGGGAAATAAATGAAAGTGCACATAAAACAAACCAAACCAAACAAAATAAAGTCCTATATCTGATTAATACAAGTTTATACTTAATTCAATTATATTTTAATTTACCATAAATGCTTGGCATTATTTGGAAACACAATTTATATGTTTAAAGACAATAGAAGTAATTAGGAAATTACATATAGGTCCGGTTTCACAGACGGGGCTTAGACTAAGCCAGGATTAGGCCATAGTTCAATTAGGACATTTAAGTCATTTTTATAAACATGCTTAGAAAAATAAATAAAACATTACTGGTGTGCATCTTGAGACAAAACAAAGGCACTGATATATGTGAAGATCAGTCAGTGCAAGTTTCTTTCAGTTGAAACAGCTCAGACTTATATTTTAGTCTAGGACTAGGCTTAAGCCTTGTCTGTGAAACTGGGGGGATAAAGATATACCAAAGTCCTGCTTAAATAGGTTAAAAAAAGCTAATTGAATTTAATATAAATTTAAACTACATTACATTTTTATTTATTTGCAATTAATGTTCAATTACTGTCAAACATTACATTCAGTTTGTATATTTTTTAAGTATTTTATTTCTTTAAATGAATGCTAAAGTGTACACATTTAGATAGCTAGGTCAGTGTGTATATGGCTGTGTTGGCACATAAAGCATCAGACTTCCTCTGAAAGGTCAGGTCAGGATGGTGCATTACAGCCTCTCTCTCTCTCTCTCTCTCACACACACACACACAGCCATTGCAGTGACTGTAATAAGAGTCTTGATGTTGTGTTTACAGTAATGGTATATGTGAGCGTGCTCTGATTAAACCTCTCTCCTCTCTTCCTTCATCTGGAGTCTTTTGCTCTCTCATTCCGCCTATATGAACATCAAAGCACTTGGAAAAGTACAGAGAGTCTAAGTATCAAAGAGCCATTTATCCTCTTCCTCTAATATCCCCTCTCTCTCTGCCGCCCCCACCAGCTTTCACATCTGCCCTCTCTCTCCACACACACACACACACACACACACACACACACACACACACACATACAGATAGCTTTATTAATGAAGGTGTCCTTGCATAAATGCTGTGACCCAAACGCACACACAAACACACTGAGTGGTAGGTTCTCCATGGGAAAACGTATTAATTAAAGAGCAGCATACTCTCCTGTTTTTAAAAGTCCGGAACCACATCCAGATGTGTGCTTACTGTTTGATTATGCTGAAGTTGTCTTCAGTCTACAAATGTATGAATAGATGTGAACATGTGAGCAGTATTCACATGTACTCCAATTTTAAAATGAATGGACACTTTTGTGTCAGAACTGTTATATAATGCATCCTGGAGCCAATTAGCATCCAGGACTATTTGTTGTATAAGTTGTGTTAGTGCTGTGTAATATCCTTCTGTCTGAACTTGTGTTCTCGGAGAAATAGACTGAGTCAGCGTTTGTCCTTAACAGAGAGAAAGAGAAAGACAGTGTTCTCGGGAAGCTTTGATAGGAATCAGATGTAATAAAAACTCCTCACTCTTACTGGAATCCTGAAGCTCCTTTGTGATATCAGTACCATAGAACTGGCTGAGTAATGGCTTTAAACACACACACACACACACACACACACACACACACACGGTTCTGGGAGTGTTTGCTAACGATGACTAACCTTTACTGATCAATACACTTGCAAAAAGTGGGAACAAGCTATTTATATCTGATTTAACCATTTTTGTTATACATTAATGCATTTACATGTAGGTGGATTCAGCAACATTAAATAATATTTACCAGTTCATTTAGATGTTACAGTTTATTGCTGTAAACTGGATATTGTTAACTAACAAAATATTGAACATAGTTTTTGGTAATTGAAATATACATGCTGGCTTGGCAAGTAACTCAAAAGTTTAAATGGAAGTACTTAAATTACTCAAACTAAAACTGAAATTTAAAAATAAAAAAAAGTTCACAAAAATCACAAAGGCACATAACAAAATGACTAAAACTGAAAATATGAAAATAAAAGCTAATTAAAAATATTAATACACAGTATGATAAGTATTCAAATGCTAAAATAACACTGGTATTATTGATGAGCCACTTGAGATGATTTGCTATTGTTGTATTTCTCACTTATAAGAAGCTTTAGAAAAAAAAGTGTAAATGCATCATCTCATGGAAAAAATTCCTGGAGAAAATGTCCCTGTAATAAATTAATTCATATGTTTGTTGAATGTTGTTAACATTCTAGGTTGAGTTAATTATCTATTAATTTTAGATGTATTATTTATTTAAACTCACTGGAATAAGGCCCTTGAAAATCAAGTGCATTGAAATATTAAAAAGATTAACATCAGACACTACAGTTACAGACTAACCCAAACCCAATCTATTTACTTCCATAATGAATTATTAAATTAAAATAATTAATTATTGTTTAATTTGACGATTCCCCTTTACCTTAGTGGACAGATTTTGGATACTCTTGGGACATGTTTTTGACCAATATAAACATACACAGATTAGATTCCTCTTATAAACTCTGCTGCTGTTAATGAATATCATGGTTTAATGTTCTAATGTCAAGTTTGTCAGCAAATAATCCATAACACTGAACAGAAAGTGTGTGTCTAAACGTAAGTATGTGTGAGAGTGTAAACAAAGAAGAAGCCAGTAAAGCATCTGTGTAATATCTCTCTGTTGTTTTCTCAAATAGACATAAACATAAATCCTCATAACCATATACGCAGACCTCTGAAGGCGTTTCACGCTCAGGGCTGGATGTGTGGGTTTTAGGTTTTATATGGCATCTTGTAAGCCACAGTCATTTGCACTGTGTAAAGTATCAGCCCCCTGCTAACAGTACATTAGCACAACAATAACTCGAACAAAACAAAGCAATTATCACACAACACCACAGGACAGAAAACATTCCAGCAGCTGTTAATTAGAGCTGTAAAACAGCTATAACACTTACTCAAGTATGTGTTATTACACTAGTCAACTCGAGCTAGGAAACAAATTCTAACATAATAGTGTTGATCGTTTACGTGTGTGACCATGTGATCGCAGACTTAGTCATTTCTCCATCTGAGCTTCAAAGATGAAATAAAGTCTAAAATCTGGTTTGTAATAACTTGAGGTTGAGTAAATGTCATATTTGTGTGAGATTTGTCTTTGTGAAAAAAGAAAAGACGAGAGTTTTACCTTGGCTACGAAACACTTTGCAATGGCAACTGGGTTGGCGTTACACTTCTCCAGGTCATGAAGCAGATCACTAAAACACACACACACACACACACACACACACAGAATCATTATATAGCATTACTCACATCCATTAAAGGGCTGAGCCGTTATGAAACTATTCAACTTGTCCTCAGTTATGTGCTGTATTTTAGGCCGTGTACTGTAAGGAAAGAGTCACTTCCATGAATTGAACAGCATTGTGAATGCATTTGAGGTCACTTCAGCATTGCAGTCATATGAAGTCACACTCTGTGTGTGTGTGTGTGTGTGTGTGTGTGGTCCGAAGTGAGAGGGACCGAGGAAAGAGAGATGGCAAATACAGCAGACAGTCTAAAACTGAAGATCTTCCCTCATCAGGTCTTTGGGGACACTTTCTCTGTCATTTTGTTCTGCAAATAGTCAGTGAAGGTATATGAAAATATTCAATAGCCTATCTCAGAAGGTCAAATGAAATATTAATGAAGGTAAAAACTACACCAAATTCAATACTCTATCTTAATCTGTCAGCTATTTTGGGATGAAATTTTGGCTTGTATATACTGATGAACTTACATTTCCCATAATTTCCAAGAGAGAGAGAGAGAGAGAGAGAGAGAGAGAGAGAGAGAGAGAGAGAGAGAGAGAGAGAGGGAGGAAAACTTACGGCTGAATGGTTAATGAATGCATTTAAAACATCAATATTTGACAAAAGAAAAAAAAAAAATAGAGAATGGAAATAGATTATTTGCTGTGGAAGGGGTTCAATTTATGTTTTTTCTTTTAATAAATGGCAGAATATTATGGTATCAGGGTTGCACAGATATTTCTGGTAATTACAATTAGTTTGAAAAAAAAAATCTAATTATAATTTTCAAACAAATTATAATATTGTTATATAATTTGAATGGTTGGACACTTTCAAAAAGGTCAAAATTACCAATAATAGTTTATAATATACTATATAATTGTTTATCCAATATTGTGCCGAATAATTGTAAAAAAAAAAAAAAAAAATTTCTCTCAAGGGCTGTATTTGTCACTGAAACAAACAGGACCTGAACTGTGTCTGTGTACCTGTTGAAATAGTAGATCTCACGGATATTTCCAAATAAAGAATTCCTCTCTTCATCTCCCAGCAGCAGAAGAGACTGATTGCTGATGCACTCCAGGTAATCCTGTAGAGAAACAGATGAAAGGATGAATAATCTCATCAGCAGCATCATGTGAGACGGGCCGCACGCCTGCCATCAAACACAGGGGTCCCGTCCTCTGACTGGCTTCATGATGTTCAAGGGTTTGCCGTATTTGGACAGACAGACCTGCTTCAGTACGGCTTCAACTCTCACACCTGACCTTAACATTTCCACTTTGGCAGATTAGCTACAGTATGTCTGCTTTTGTCCGTTATGTAAAGTACTTATGGAGTGACACTTTGATGCATATAGTATGAAGCATCAAAAGAATGGTAACAGGATGCAAATCATACAATTGAGTTTTCTGTGATATTCTTGTGATACAAACATCACTGCAGTTTAGTTTGGTGCTGCTAGTGATGCAGGAATAAAACACTTCAGCTTTAAGCTTCACAATGATCTTTTCATGCTCTAGTTCTGTAGAAACATACCCATGTGCTGGTGTTTTAAAGAGCACAGAAACACTATAAGAGCGTAACAGTGCAGAAGCGCAGTGAGCTCTCACAAATATCAGCACAGCATGTGAGAATCTGTAACTTCTGCTCCGCCCTGCATCTGAAGGTCTCTGTCTTCGGTTGACAGATGAGATAAGTGATTCTCTCACTCTGACAGAAGTCTTTACCTGAACACCCTCAGGCCGTGTAAAATAACCATTCTGTGGGGAAAACACACCCTGCGTCAGCACATGAACACAGACAGAGAGGTGCTGTTATTTGTAAAACTGAAGAATAAAGACGGTATCACCTCAGGGAACAAAAAACAAAATAACATTATCATCAACATATTGTCTACACTGGAAGTACCTGCTTTGCTTTCTTTGAGTATACTATAGTTTTGTGTTTGCTTGTAGATAAAAGAGCTGAAGATACACTGAGGTAACAAACACTATACAGCAGAATCTCTATTAATCATCTCAAACCTGTCAAAAAAATGTAAAGAAGTCATTTCAAGTGCAGACAAAGTGCAATAAAGTGATGTTGTGATCTATAAACAGCTCCAGCTTTGTGACCCCAAAAGCTACTGGAAACTGGGGGACGCTCTTTCACATGAATAAAAATAAAGCTCATGAATAACCTTTAAAGCTCATGACCGTAAAAATCGTCTCAGATGATATGAAGTGGCACAGTGACTTTTTGATGGTCTTCATCAAAGTAAATTTCTTCATGTGACTCCATATCACTATAGTTTTTTTATGTAAAGCATGAAATAATCAATGCTCTTTCACAGATTTCAGTAGATTCTGGTACTTGTCAGAGTGTCTGAGAGCATTATCTATAGATTTTAACATTTTTCAAAGAAAGGTTTCTAGGTGGTTCCTTCCCAGATATTCTGGCCCTTACATAACTTTGTATGTAATACTGCAAGCTGTTTATAACTAATGAAAATTAAAAAAGCAGCAATTATTTGAGTAATTTTAGTTATGCACTTTTATCATTTTTATGTTTTTGAGTTTTAAAATATTTTTATTTAGCTTTAATATACTTTTATTTCAAGTCATTTTATTTCAGTTGTTTATATATTCATATTTTATTCAATTTCAGCTTTGAAAATGGTTAAACCAGGGGTCTTCAACAGAGGATCTGCAATTTCTAGAGGGTCCATGATGGTACTGCAGGGGTCCAGTAAATATTGTTTGATCTCAGTTAACCTCAACCCAAGATAAACTTCAGCTAAATGATGAATTGTCTCTCCCTCATTAGCATACGCAAATGAAGTCAAATTGAAACATAATGGATGTTTTTGGCTTTATAAGGTAGATTGGCATGTTGCACAAAGTTAAGCTGCCACACTACTGTTTCTAAATTAAAATATTCTTAAAATAGCTAAAATGCAAGGTCTCTATAGATCAGCAGGAACATCCAACTAACATGCATTATGGCTAAGTGGCTTATTTACAACCTTGAGCTCAAAACCATTTTGTAACTAAGAGACAATAAAAAGAAATAATGTAAAGTGAGAATATGTTGCCTTCATGTATTCAACAGTCTTGTGTGTTAACAGAACAGTTTCTTTCATAGTTGTTTTCCTAAACCTCTTTCCTCTCCTTTATCTGTCCTGTCCATCCATCTTCTTCCATTCTCTCCTCAGACCATCTATCATTCACTCAGTGCCGGGGGGCCTGTGAATGTGTCTGTATGGAGGAGTAGGTGGGGAAGGGGGCTGCGACCCTCTAAAACTCTGTCCCCACATTAACCGAGAAAGAGTGAGAAAATCAGGGCAAGGGTGAGAGGAAGAGTTTAGCATTCATCTCCTCGCTCACTAGGTCAAATGACAGCCATGTGCACTTTACATCTGACAGCTATATAAATCATAGACAAAGAAAGCACACCCTTGCTCAAAGAGCGTCAGTAGTTGGAGTCGGGTGGTTTATGGGGAGTGGTGGTTAAGCACAAAGGTTCAAGGTTTGAGCTCAAGTATGGGAAACCCATGCACTGGACACTCGCCACCATTTGTTTCCTTGAGCAAAGCACTTCACTCAAAAGTGAACAATATGTCATAACTTACTATCCTGTCATTCAAAAATCTGACTTTTTTCCATGAAAATGAAATGGAAATGTTCTGAAGAAAGTTATATGTTGAACCAGATGCTATCAAGATCTATAATGATGTAAAAACTTATGTTTTATAATACACCGGACTGAATTTGTATATACATAAGATGTGGTGATGTGACACCAAACTCCATTGATTATTGTGTGTGTGTGCATTTACAATCACAATACTGTAAGTGTGAATATGCAGAATTACAAAAGAGATGTAGAGTGTTATTGCAGAGAAGATGATTTTCAGCAAAGAATGATTTTAATTATGACTCATTTTCTCATATGAAGTTATCATGACTTCAGAAAACGTAGCTCGTTATATGGTCTACTGTACTTTTCTAATACTTTGAGTACTTTTACTATGGTCTTTTTTGTACATTTTGCAGCTTGACAGTATGAATAATCATACACTTACGGTGTATGGAAAGAGCAGCTTGAACATTATTTAAAAGCTGTGTTCTTTGAAACATAGAAATAAATAAATGATTATTAATATTTACAACAATATCAAGTCATAATGAAAATGTTTGTTAATGAAGGGGTTTTGATTTCATCAGTGATAGTGAAGCAAAAAAAAGCACATTATGGCAATAAATTTAATTAAACTATACTGTTGATGAAAATATGACAAGAAAAAAACTACACTGCTAGATAAACAATGCACTAGCAATATTGTTTTTTGAGATATTCCCAACAAAGATCATTTTTAGATGTTGTTTTATTTGTTAAATGTTGATACTTTCAATTTAATATATACAATGTTAAAATATTGGGCAATTTCTCATCAAAAACTTTATTTTAGTCTAATGTTAGTCTAAAAATAAGATCCCATTTTAGTCACATTTTGACTAAATGTAACTGACTAAACTAAAAATACAAAAACTGATTAAAAACAACACCAAATAAGTAAATAAATCAATAAATTTTACATAATTATTTTATTTTACTTTAATTGATTTTATTTTATTTCATAAAATAAAGTCGATAACTGTCCATACAAACTGGGAACTATTCCTTTAACTTCGGTTTGTTGTGATTAGTTTCCTTGAGTAAGTAGTCTGCTGTGTGTCACCATCGGTAAGTGTCTTTCTTACCTGGACTATACTGCGAAGGTCCTGGACGTAGGTTTTTTCCGTTTCAAGAATTTCCTCCACCACTCGGTCCACATACTGGACTTTACGTCCTTCCGGCGACTGAATATCTGCATCGCTCTGATTGGTTGGTGTAGGTGTTTGTCTTCCCGTCTCCTCCTCCTCTAGCTGTTGGGCAGGCACCAGCTCCAGTCGGATGGCTCCAGAATCATGATCCCGCTCGGGGGTGGAGCCTAATACTGGCCGCCCCCCCAGTGAGCAGTGGCTGTCACGGGAGGAGGCGGATGAAGACGTGGAGCCATAGCTCACGGGCCGCTCGTTGCAGTGCGTGGAGTCCATGCTGCACGAGGAGCAATATCTCAGAGCAGAATTTCTGATGGGACCCGCTGGGCTTAGGACCGGCCCTCCAACAGGGACCTCCGGAAGTGGCGGTAAAACATCAGTGGAGAATGGATAATCTTCTGAAAGATAAAAAAAGTGGTCAGAAATTGCAATATGCAACTTGATGCAAAATCTGTTTAAATTATATTTAAATGAATTTAAAAACTGAAAATGATATGACCAATATGTTTCACATTCTGTGTGGGAAAAGAAAGCATCACAAACAACTTCTGAACGCAAATAGCAATGTTTTACTGTTGCATTGCATAAAACATCATTTTAACTTCAATGTTTAAAAGAAAATTAAACACTACCAACTCTTTGCTCAACTTGGTAATAAATTAGTTTGCAAACTTAAAGCTTGTTTTTTGCTCTACCTCCCTCTATTGTCTTTCCTCAGATGCTTGCTTACTGACTATAGTTCGCTATGAGAGTGTCACGACAAGTCCTGAGCATCACAATGATTGTTGATAGACTTGCATAAACACACACACACACACATGCACACCCCAAGTAAAAAGATGCATGCATAATCTATTCCTATATGCACTGAACTCAAACTTTGAAGTAGTAAAACCATTGTAATATGCGTATTGGATTTGTACATTTGAGGTATTAGCATGCAGCCCTATTCTGTAACTGTAATTCTTAAGGGCTTAAAATAGAAGACATTTAAAAAAATGTTCTTAGCCAAACAGTTTCTGGTCCCCATTGACTTCCATAGTATTTATTCCCCATACTATGGAAGTCAATAGCACTGGCAACTGTTTTGGTTTTTGGGTGAACTTTCCCTTTAAGTGAACTCTTCGTTGAACACAATATTACAACCAAAAATCCCACCCACTCTAATTATAAATTTGATTCCCACAGACTTAGATCTCGAGGGGGAACTTTCACACAAAAACATCATGAGAAACCCACAGCAATCTCTAGCATTCCTGTGTGCTGATCGCCATACACATACATACACACACTCAAAACCATTCTCGGTTTGTCTTTCAGACAACAATGCTGGTCTCTCTCTGTTCCTGTTTTTTTTTTTTGTACACAATTTAGGAGAGAGTTAAAGTTAACCTACTTTTAAGCAGCTATAACTATTCTCTTCTCACTAGTCTCACTGTCCCATTACTGCAGACTAAAATAGTAACACACCAACAGTAAAATCAAGAACACAACACTAAAATACATCCTTTTTACATTCACAGAAGAAACTGTGAGTGAAAACCTGTGGGTTTTATGGGTGATTCTACTTGCTAAGGTGTTTTTAGCACAATGCTAGGTGATTAATAGGTTTTTCTGGGTTGTTGCTAGGGAAGGACTCGTATCTAGAGACCAGAATATGACTGGAGGTGAATTTAGGGTGGACTTGGGACAGTAAGCAACACCCTAGAAAACACTCAAAAGACCCTAGCAGCCGCATAGCAGCCTTCACATCGTCTTAGCATTGTGGTGTGTGAGCAGCATGGCAAGTGCCATTCACATTTTCTTCAGAAGATGAAAAATGCTAGTGTTTATTTAATTTTAAGAGATTTTACTGCTAGGTAGAGAGTTTGCACGCGTCTTTGATTTGGGGTTTGATTCAGTTGTGATTCAGTCACTCACAACATCACTCAGTGAATTACCATAGGAACACACACATGCACCCACACACACACACACACACACACATGCAGAGTCTTTCATAAAAGAGAAAGGCCAGCACTGAAAGAGAGAGGCTTTAATGAGCAGATTAACGTGTAATGGAGACATTTTACTCTCTGGGTGAAATGAAAGAGCTCTGTGTGACCGTGCATGTGTGTGTGTGTGTATGTGTGTGTGTGTGCACACGTGTGAGCTTGTAGACTGTCTATTGTCAGACTCACTAACACAACAATGTAAGATCATCCAGACGCACCCACTCCATACACACTAGCACAGGTGTGCACACACAATCAACTCAGTGTAACATGGCCATTTTTACCCTCCATTAACACAATAGGCTGATTACCGCAGTAGAAAGAGGTAAGTGATATACATATGAGACAAAGTGTAGCCTTGAATTACAATATATCATACAATTCACACCAAATCGCATCATGGAAGCCAGTCAGATGCAACAAGTAATCGCTCTCTGACAACAAAACCATATAAAGGGATTCCAGGGAATTTAATACTTTCTTTTTGTCTTGCAGTCAACCACATGTCTCCTTCTCAGCTGCCAGTTATAAATAATCACCGTCATTACTCACTCAACACAGAGTCGTCTATATTATCCAGGGCTCCAGAGCAAGGCCACATGATTGGTTCTTGATTGTTTGTGCCAGCCTGTGATTGGTTAATTCCTGTACATGCCAAACTCACACACTGACCTACTTTCACTAGACAAATACAAAATGAGATGCAGCCATCAAGTAAACACATGCTCTTGTGCTGCATGTTTATTTCAGTTGAACTGAACAGATAAATGGATATGTATGTATACGTTAACGCCTTTTATTAATGTTTCGTGCATCATGTCACTGCTGATTGTGTGTTTTGGTGGGTGGAGTCATGTTCAAGTAAAATAAACTTCTGTGGTTGTGTTTGAACACTGTTCATGCACGGGTTTGTCTGTGTTTACCTTAAACTATAGATATTCTCTTGTGGTCCTTATTTGCAATGTTTTGCCTATTAAAACATAAAAATCCAGCATACTGTTGCTCCCAAATATGCACACAACAAACATGACATATCTTTATAATATCACTCTTTTTCTCACACAGTATAAATGCTTTTTTTTTTTTATTATAATTGAAAACATACGCCTGCCTTTATATTTCAGGTAGGCTGTCCCTCACATGGGGATTGTCTTTTTTCCCCCCACAACTGTTGCACTGGGGGATGTGGCCAATATTAGCTCAAAAAGCATGCATGGACTTTGAAAATCCACCAGACTTTGTAAATCATCTAGACACCTTTGGCATTCTATTACTAATCTTACACGCTAAACTCACCCAGACTCACAACAGGAGTGCAATGCAACAGCTCAAGTGTCAAGTAACGCAGCACACAAAGTTCAGTCAGTTTCAAGTTTTATCAGTTGCCATTGACCGTTTGAAGAACAGCCAATGATTATGAACCATCACATGGACTTGTCAGAGTGAAGGAAAATGGTAACACTTTAGAATATGGAACACAGAATAGGGAACACATATTTACTATTAATTAAGAGTTTTCCCTTAGTAAACTTCTAATTTGGTGCTTATAGGTAGTTGTTCATTTTAGTATAGGGTAGGTTTAAAATCTAAAATATGGTCATGCAGAATAAGGCATTAATATGTGTTTTATAAGAGCTAATAAATGGCCAGCATGCTAGTAATATGTATGCTAATAAGCAACTAGTTAATAGTGAGAATAGGTCATTAAAATAAAGTGTTACCATGAGAACATATGAGAGACTGATGTTGTGATACATTAATATACAACAAGTTTTAAAACCACACAGGCATCATGGCAGCCACTAATGAGGTCAATTTCAGTTAGGATGCTTCCTTTGATAGCTGTCTGGGTGTCTGACAGCAAAGCAGCAAACTAGTTTTTTGATAAAGCTAAAGACGACTTGAACCAGCCATTGTGCCAATTCCATAAGCATAGCCACTATTTTCAGACGGTGTCTTCTTCAGCAACTAGCAATCAGTAGCAATTAATCAGTATACTTTTTGGACTCAAAGGAGACCAGTCTATCTATTTATGTAACTGATGTAATATTTATGAAGAAAAAAAATCTTCTAAAGAACAAATCTGATGATTAGCAGTTTATGAAACTGGCCACTGATCTCCACTTCCTTCCAGCATGATGATGAAGCCACACCTCGATTTCACATTTCCCAGAACAGCAACAAAAACAGCCCAAGACGTACCCAAGCTCATTGTAACCGTATAATACACACTAATGTCTGCTGTATAATGTAGTTATATATTGTCTGACACAGCAGCATTTACAGCTCAGTTATAATAATCAGGTCAAAATGAATTCTCACAATGAGGTCAGAGACAAAAAGATATCAAATCCTGGGTTATAAGACATTTTTTTAAAATTAAGTAGGACTGAATGTGCTTTTACCTTGATTAACCTGACCTGTTCTCTTTACTTGTACTGTGCTGATACACTGTACCTGTACAGTGCTATTAATATACCATCTATCCCTCGTTTTCGGCTTCTAGCTGGTGAGGACAACTAAGATGGGGTGGGATAAGGATTTTAAGAATTAAAAGCTACCTGCTGGACATAATGCACTTTCAATAAATGAGCCTGATGGCCTCGATCTCGTGAAACTCCACTGAACTAGAAAACAGTGCTGTTCCATGTTGTTATGGTGGATTTGGTTTTGGTTAATAATCTTAGTATATTTTTAGTATCGATTTAGAAGATGGTCCATTGAGAAGTGGCGGTGCGCCTATTACATTCCAAATATTTTGTTGCCATTCCTAACCAAAAGTGGCACAAAAAATCACTTTCTTATGAATAAAATATCAAAACATGGCAAATTTAAAATATTAATCACTATGCAATGGTTATCATCTACAGGTTAAATTTCTTTGTTGTAAAGGCCCGTTCACACCAAGAATTATATTAATGTCTACACAAATGTGCTATATTTATTATAAGTGTGTACTGCAGTGCTGTCATCTGCCGCTTTAAATTCTCAAGCTCTTTATATTCGTGTGGATTCTGATTGGCTGTTAGTGTTTTTATCATTCATCAACTGGAAAAAAAAAATCCTGAAAGGGATTCCAATGATAATATTTCTTATTGTTATAGTTGCGGTGTGGACTCATTGAATTAGAAAGAATATTAAATTCCATAGTAATGTTTATTGTTATTGTGAATGAGATATAACTTGCTGTTAAAGTAATTTGGGTATTTGCTCTGGCTCTGAAATATTAGCGTTTTCCATTTTATCTGATTATATGAATCCTTAGCATTCAAAAAAAAAAAAAAAAAAAAAAAAAAAAAAGCCTAATGTGGTATTTGTCAGGATCGGACTGACTGCTTTACTGCAGACACAGTCTGAGCTCATGCAAACTAATCACTGAATTGTGAGAAACATGGACAATTGCTTGTGCTTTATATGTGTATTTGCATAGACTATGTTTCCTGTTCCAGAGAAACGCCAACTATCACATGACAGGACCTACTATTGTTTGTCCACATGTTTCACACACACACACACACACACACACATACACACACACACACACACACACACACACACACACACACACACACACACACATTGTAAGTGTCACTGATATGCCCTGTAAGAAAAATCAGCTGCCATACCTTTACAACCACATACTCATATGTAAACACAAGCATGGCAGGTGCTGTTGGACTTCAAAGACTACAGGGAGCTGTGTATGAAGCTCAGGGGTAACTGAAAACCAAGCAATGGTGTAAGAAGAAAATAGGTGTGACTGTGTGTGTGTGTGTGTGTGTGGTAAATGTAAAGACATTTGTATAAGATCATGTTTACTTTGATCATTGCAACCAAACCCATTAACACACTAAGCCTTCAGTTTATTTAGCAGAAGATTCTGGGTTTCACCAGGTTAAATTACAGCTAAATCCAGTGTTCTTTATGTGTATTTACCCTTTGATCTGCGGAAGTAGTGATATAAGGTAACATTTTTGTTGGTATGTCATAGCTGTTCTGGCTGATTTCTAGGGCATTTCTAGGTGGTTGCTAGGGCTGGATGATTGCTGGAAAATTACAAAATTAGTTCCTTAATAAGCTATTTATGAAAATAGCAAGGATGCTCTGAGTGGTTGTTACTGCATTGCTGTATGCTAGTGCAATCTGTGTGATTGCTAACACATGGCTAGATTATTGCACCTTAAGTCTCTATGATATTAGAGACCCAGGTCCTTACTTTAAAATAAGTCCATTGGATTTTTTTCTCTAGTTTTATTATTCATAATGCAAGAATCATTAAGACAATTCAGTGCTGATTATTAAGTGTTATCCATTATGTGTGGGATGAGTTATGTGCTGAAGTTTGAGCAACATTAAAACAATGCTTGTCTTAAATAGGGGCTGAAATTAATGATTAGTCTTGGAATATTATTGATTAGTCGATATTACCAACAATGTCAACAATTAAGAAAAACTGTCGAATAGACATTTTATCTCATGTGACATAATGTAAAGGCCTGTAATAACACAGTTTGAGCGAGGCAGTCGAGTGTGGGAAAGTTATACAAAACTACGAATAAAAAAAATGCTGTCATGTGTAAAGGCCCCGATATTCTCAAAGATAAGTTTTTTGCGTTCTTCGGTAAAAGGTAAAAAGAAGTTTGATATCCACAAGCAGGAATTTACTGTTAGCGAACATCCTGAAACTGATGAGAGCGGCGTTAAGATGAATGTGTATGCTACACTTTTCCCCTCAGTAACAAAATAAACACACAACAATCAGTGAAATAATCGACGATTAGTCATTTAATCGGTCTAGTACTCATGCGATTAATCGGGCGTCAAAATAATTAGTCTTAATCAGCACTGTTTACTTGCGTATTGAAACAGTGATGTAACATACCATGAATGTGACTTATGAAGCTTGAGAAGTAGGTCTCAAGAAGCTTCGCTGCTCACACAATCTGACTCAGAGGTAAAACCAAAAGGTGGGCAGCTGGTCTCCAATTTCCCACTCTCTCCTTCATATCACAATGCTGGCTTAGACACAGATCCATTCCTCACAGTGAACGATAGATGGAGAGTGAAGAAAGGGGCGAGAGTAACTCGGGGGGTTTAAGGCGGATTAAGCCCCGTCTGCCCCCCTCTGAGCGCTACCGCTGGGAGACTCAAACATGACATAATTCAGAGGAGACTAAAGGACAAAGACCTCTCTCTCACACACACACACACACACACACTGTGCCTCGCTCTCATCCACTCATCAGACAGACAACATCAAATAGTCCCCCCAACAGCCCTCTTCAGATGAATGGTGCACGTTTTACAGTTACACACACATTCAGCGGGTTGAAGGAGTTCAGCCCTGTGAACGTGAAGCTTTTATAGTTTACTGAGGGAGAAAGAGATTTTGAGAGACTCCCAAACTTAAGTCATGTGTGTGTGTTTATATATAGCTGGATGTCAATAAACGATGTAAAATAAGCGGTACAGCTGAGCGTTTCCTGAGGCCTTTCTGTCCAATTTAAACCTATATTTAATCTAAAAAACACACTAGTGGTCAACAAGCATGGGGTTTGCAATGGCTGATATAATGGCGACTTATATAATGCAGATATACAGTTTAATTAATTCATAGTAAATGAGATAAACACAATCTTTTACACACTTTGCTACTTAAATGAGAAAAATGTATGAATTACCTAGCCAAAGCCTTCCCTCAAGTTTATGATATGTATGCTGTCTAAATAGTTATGCCCCCCCCCCCCCCCCCCACTTTTTACCAAATCGCATTGCTTGGAAATGTAACAGCACACCTTCCTTCAAGAAGACATATGAAGTATTATTCATGTCTGTAGCACAAACTGTGCTGTAATGAATTGCATTCCAATGTAAACAATATTGAACAAATTGTAATCCTAATAGTAATAGTGATACTAGCCTTAGCAAAATGAACGCAAAACTACATAAACATAAAAAAACTATATAGTACTCCCACCCAGTCGTTTACTGTTTTACAGAGATATAGTCATATAACTGGGATTCCACTTCGCTGGTTTGAATCCTATCTCACCGGTAGATCCTTCAGGGTGGCCTGGGGAGGGGAGGTATCCAAACCACATCAACTGGTCACTGGAGTTCCTCAGGGATCGGTTCTTGGACCCCTCCTCTTCTCCACATACACTACATCGCTGGGTCCCATCATACATGCACATGGCTTCTCCTATCACTGCTACGCCGATGACACACAGCTCTATCTCTCTTTTCAACCAGATGACCCAACGGTAGCTGCACGGATCTCAGGCTGCCTGGCGGACATCTCAGCATGGATGAAAGAACATCACCTACAGCTCAACCTGGCAAAGACGGAACTTCTGGTCTTCCCTGCCACTCCGACTCTACAGCATGACTTTACCATTCAGTTAGGCTCATCAATGATTACCCCATCAACTTCGGTCAGAAATTTTGGTGTAATCTTTGATGACCAGCTGACCTTCAAAGAGCACATTGCAAAGACTGCTCGATCCTGCAGGTTTGCATTACATAACAATCACAATTCGATCCTACAGGTTTGCATTACACAACTTCAGAAAGATCAGGCCCTTTCTGACAGAGCATGCTGCGCAACTTCTTGTCCAGGCCCTTGTTGTTTCTAGACTGGACTACTGCAATGCTCTTCTGGCTGGTCTGCCATCAAACACAATCAAACCTCTACAAATGATTCAGAATGTAGCGGCACGACTGATCTTCAACGAGCCCAAAAGAGCGCATGTTACACCTCTCTTCATCTCCTTGCACTGGCTACCAGTGGCAGCTCGCATCCAGTTCAAGACACTGATGCTTGCGTACAGAACTACCACAGGCTCAGCACCCTCCTACTTCCACTCACTATTACGAACCTACATCCCCTCCAGAAGTTTGAGATCTGCTAGTGAGCGACACCTTGTGGTACCATCACAGAGAGGCTCAAAATCACTCTCCAGAACATTCTCGTTCACCATTCCTGGCTGGTGGAATAATCTTCCCACCCCTATCCGGAATGCCGGATCCCTGGCAACCTTCAAGCAACAACTGAAAACTCATCTCTTTCGGCAGTACTTGACTTCATCCTAAACTCAAAAAAAAAAAAACTTTCCCTCTATCTTTCTCTCCACCTACTAGCTTGTACTTATTTGAACAATGACTGAGACTTGGTGTTACGAGCACTTCCTCTGTCTGATTGCCTCTTCAAGATGAATCGCTTTTTGTATTCCCCAATTGTAAGTCGCGTTGGATAAAAGCGTCTGCCAAATGACTAAATGTAAATGTAACTGCAATCTGTGTACATTTCCGCCCTGTCATTATGCACAGTAAGCAGTTCCTGACCGCACATACTGTACAGTAAGCATACATAATCATTCCCAAACACACGATCATAAACATGTCAAATACTCCAACTTGAGTAGGAATGACTCTACTTGTCTGCATAATGGTCACTTTTCAGATATGTGCAATCAAATGTAAAAACAAAGTGTGCAACTAATATTATTTATGCTATAATGTAGTGTGACGTGAATACAAGGTAAAACTGTAAGTAATGTTACATCACACATGTCCATCTGTAGAGAATGTGAGCTTTTGTGTGTGTTTTTGTTCTGGCCAGTGAACTGTGCTCCACTGGAAACTATTGCAGGAACTGAAATTAGAAGCTTGTGAGAACATCAAAGCATTAAATATATTAAAGATGGTTGACTGCAGATGATTGTTAAACGGCTCGTTGAGCACTAAATTAAGTTCTTATGAAATGCTGCTGCCATATGTTTTGTGGTGTAACAATTTTACCATTCTGATAAAAAAACATGGGTGTGCTCATAAATTACAATTCTGTTACTCATTTACAATCTCATATTGTTTTTGTTCATCCATGAAACACAAAAGGGAGAAATTTAGCTGCTGTTTTCTAGTTGATAGTGCATTTATACTGTAAATGATATTTTGGAGCTTGAGCAGAGGGAAAGATTATCAGTGACCTTCGGTCTGTTCTTCACACAAACTATGGCTTCAGGCAACTTCTAATTCACCACATGATTTATATGGACTACTTTTATGATTATTTTATGGTACTTTTATGATGCCTAAGATTTCCTTTTGTGTTTGTAAAAAAAAAAAAAAATCCAGGGTTTGAAAAACAAGACAGTAAAGCAAACTATGACATAATTCTGATCGAATATTTCCTGAATTATTAGTAGTGTTTGCTTACACGCATGTTTTCACTTTTTGGTATCGAGTGCCCGTTTTTATATTAGATTTGTCTATCTGCTCAGACAGATAAGGTCAATCGTTTAATGGTGGATTCAGTCTGATAACCTCCTTTTCATTTGTGGAAGCAAATATGCACGTCAGTTTGCTAATTAATTTCCACATGTGCATCATTGACAGATTTTCATGAAAAACTACGCTATATTACTTTTAAAAATATACCTTTTTCTGCTGTTTCATGTCTCAAACACTGGCATTTGTGTGTATTCATTATAAATGAATCCTACAGCATGAAACATGCACACACAAACCAAGATTTTACACTGTCACATTAGCTTTAAGAAAACTCTGATCACCGAACATAAAAAGAATCGGACACATGTGCAAATTACACAAAGCTCTCATGGTCTTGATATCTCCATGACAATGTGTGTTTTGCAGCCAAGCGCTGTGTGTCCATAACCAATGGGATTAATTCTCTCCAGCCCAACTGCACGAGAGCAGCACACACACACTCACACAAGCAACACAAATTCTATTCTGGTCTCTGAAACATGTAGGAACTCCACCACGACTTCTGGAGCTAGAATGCCTGTGACGGATTCATAACATGCCGAAAACATTCCCAAACTTCAAACTTCTCATCTACTCCAGGACTGAGAATCCCTGAGAAAAAAATCCTTGCTTATCTCTCAATCAAACATAATGACTTAGTGTAATAACATCTTTATAAATAGCTCTTCTTCACTGCCCATTTCCTGCAATCAGACCAGCCTCATTATCTCCCAGAAATCATCAGACTAACTGACTCAAGTTCTGATTGTAGAATATTCTCAGAGCTGGACATTCTAACTCAGAACATGCATCACTTCAGTTACTTTGTAACAACCACACTCTTAAAAATAAAGGTGCTTCACGATGCCATAGAATAACCTTTTTGTCTAAATGGTTCCATAAAGAACCTTTAACATCTGAAGAACCTTTCTGGTTCACAAAAGGTTATTTGTGGCGAATAAGGTTCTTCAGATTATAAAAAGGTAAGCAAGAGATGGTTCTTTAAAGAACCTTTGACTGAATGGTTGTTTGTGGAACCAAAAATGGTTCTTCTATGGCATCGCTTGAAGAACCTTTTGAAGCACCTTTAAGACTGCAGATGCACACTGAAGAGAAAGATAATTATTTCTTTCTTTTTCCATGTTTTATTTGTAGACAATCCCTCTATCTACTATAACACATACTGCAAAAGACAAAGCAGTCTGACTGCAATCCAAGGAAAATCCTATATATCAATTTATCAACCACAAATACTATTCTGTACGGGAGAGGGACAGACCCATTCACACTCATGATGGATGGATGACCATATATCAGACTTTGTCTGATGATCTTTGCAGTCATCTGCAAAGCGCTTCAGTCCGGTATGACATCTGAACTATGTCTGGAGGATCAGGATATTTATTGATGTGCTTCTATTCCCAGACAGCAGCAGTGTGATGTCATTAACATGAACGATTAGTTTTTTTCACATCCCTTGTATAACATAACATACACATTTAAAAACAATGTGTTAATTACACATTTATAACAAGCAAATTACTGACAGGCTGGTAAGAAGTTCCCTTAGAGTACTGAATGCATTTAAAGAATAAGATGTAACAAAGGGACTTAACCTGCATGAATGAACATACTAACACACACACACACACGGGGGGAATTTTCGCCCGTGACCCACTGCCCACAGATTAGATTTCATTGAGACAGATTTGCTTCAGAGAAACCTAAAAGTGACATTTATATACGGCATGCATTTATAACCCCAGAACACAAATGCTCAAAGAATGCAAATGAACAGGTTTTGGCAATTTCCTAATTTGAGGAAAAAGTACACTGTTAGATTAAAATGGTGCATATTAGTACCTTAGAGTAGTAATACCTTTAAGGTACTATGTTGAACATTTTAGGGGTAAATAAGGTACAAAGGTGTACCCCTAAAGGTATAGTGTACTTTTAAAATACAATTTCTAACGAGAAGCTCTGGATAAGGCAAGGTAAACCCCCTAGAATGACTACTTTTTGAACTTTTGAAACAAGTAATTGTTATCCGCAAATAAGCTCTGACAGGTTTTCACCATACCATCTTTCAAACACACGCTTCAAACTCTTTCTCGCTCTCTCCAGCTGGGTTGCGTCCCGGGGGATGTATTACTTTAGGGACAGATGTCCCGAGGGGGTGCTGGTATTGTCTAAAGCAGACTCTAAACTGTTATTATCCCCCCTCAACCCTCAACCCATGGGGGACTAATTTAGGTCAGGGGTGGGGGAGAGCGACAGAGAGTGAAAGGTTTCCTCACAACGACAACATAACTGAAACATACCCTTACTCATTACATCTACACTGAAAAAAAGAAAAAAGTGGATGATTGACTTTCAAACAATTTTAACCCAGAAAATGCTAGTAAATTACACAAATAACACTGAATTAAACGGAAATTTGAAATAGGACTGAAATAGTATTGCCGGTTAGAATAGGGAACACTTATTCACTATTAACTACGACTTTTCCTTCAATAAACTCCTAATTAGCTGCTTATTAATAGTTAGTAAGGTAGTTGTTAAGTTTAGGTATTGGGTAGGATTAGGGATGTAGAATAAGGCATTAATATGTGCTTAATTACTACTAATAAATGGCTAATATTCTAGTAATATGCATGCTAATAACAGCTAGTTAACAGACCCTAATATAAAGTGTTACCGTATTAACATATTCCAATAATCTGTTTTATTTACAAATCAGTGTAATACCATTCACATACATGTAAAATCCTATCAATCACATGCTCATGACAACACACACATATACTTAGCTATTTAAATCTATTTATAATGACTCTAAACAGCCCAAACACTACCTTTAAAAGAGCTATTTAATATTTACTTTATTTAATGAATAACATGTACCTTTGACAGTGTCTTCAAATAAAGGTTTGGTCAGATCTGTGTAATGTCTGGACACAATTTTGTGCCTAAAGTATAGTTAAGTTAACCAACCCACACACATATATGTATGCACTTATAAACATTTCAGTCAGTTGAGGTTGTATAGAGGACTTCTGTTTGGTACAAGAGCCCACCAGCACAAACCAAGCCAAATAAATACTCTCAGTTCACAACCTGCCAACATACACACACACAGAGAGAGAGAGACATTTAGTTAAACAGAGAGTGCCCTAACGGCAGGACTCGGGGAGTTTAAACACAGCAGCTCAGACATCAATCAGAGAAGTGTTCAAATGTTGTCACACATTCACAGGGAGCTTTTGAGAGCTGATATGACTTTAGAAGCCATAAAGACACATATAATCATAAAGATTCTGCACATAAAACACATGACCAACATATCTATAGAAACCAAGTGCACACAAAAGTACAATAAAACACACTAACACAATAACAGTAACAACAAAGACTTATTTTCTGTTTATATGCTGCATGCAAGTGTGATCCTTACCCGTAGGCATTGCAGCTCGATCCAGATTTGATCACATATCCAGTTAGTATTCCACAGCAGTGCCACACACACACAACACACTCCTCTAATCCTTCAGTTCACTTTACATTCTCCCTGAGACACGCAGTATAGGGCCGTCTGTTGAGTGATACTGAGGCTATCTGCACACACACACATTCAGTAAATCCTCGGTTCACACACTCATAAGCTCTGAGCCGCACCACAACGGTCCTGACGGTCTGCCTGTCTCTCACACATTGAGCACTTCTATATTCCCTTCCCAAATCTCCCTCCCTGTGGCTCCTCCCTCTCCCTGTTATGAATCTGGTCTATGAACTTCCGTTAACTCACCACCAGAGGTCACTCGCTCACCACATGGACTCTTGCACCACACTAACTGTTGCACGCCACCTCAGACTACAATTCCCATCATCCATTGCACTGACGACACACAGCTGATTGCACTGATCACACACCCTACATAAACCATGGACTTCCTCTTCCTCTCTGCCGAGTATTGTATTGCGTTTATCACTCCCCTAGTGTTAGCTGCCTTACCGAGCCATTCTGTGTTTTTCTGTTTAGTTCCAGTATTGTTCTGCATTTATAACTCTCCTAGTTTTAGCTGCGATACGGAACCCACTTTGTTGCCTTGTGTGTTTTTCTTGTGTTTTGATTCTTGCCTGTGTTTCCTGGATTTACCCTTTGCTTTGCCGTTTGGACTCTGTTTGCACCTCTCTTGGACTACTGCTCGTATTCCTGGATTATCTCTCTGCCTTGCCCTGTTGGATATTGTTCGCCGATCGTCGACTCTCGCTAGCTCTGTGTCTTGCCCGTACCATACCTGCTTGCCGTTGTTTGACCCTGCCTGTTTACTGACTATGTTTATGAATAAAAGCTTGCACTTGGAGCCACACGTTTCACGTCTTGTTCGCCCCGTTACACTCCCACTGCAACAAATTAGCAGCTCAGACTTCCACAGAATGCCTCTCTCTCTCTCTCTCTCTCTCTCTGTCTCTCTGTCTCTCTCTCTCTCTCGCTTTCTCTTTTGAATTCCTATGAACTCCTGGGTTTTGTTTTTGCTTGTTTGTCTTACAGTGTTTATTAATTTACTCAATTATTTTTTGTCATGTGACTTATTTTAAGTATTTCTCTTTTGGCACAACAAAACTTCGACACCAAAGCTTTGACACTGTTTGATTCTGGCTGTCTTGAGACAAATTTTGGGAATTATGAAAGGTTCCTTTCATCGGGCCTAGTCTTTGTTTTCTGTGACATGTTCACTGCTCACTGACAGATGATTAATTGCAAATAATTTTTTGCCTCTGATGAACTTCTGACAGTCTCTGCTTCAGGAAGAATTCTAATTGAAATCGAACTTAAGTGAGCGATGATGAACACTCTAGATAGGCAGCAATACTTTGCGTTATTCAAATGGTACTCTTCATTTGACACACACAAGAGACATTATACACACTTCATTTGCACAATGTTTGGTATTAGCATCACTCTAATAAAGATAAAATACATAGCACACACAACAATTGGTAAACATTCATTCTTAAGTTCAATTGCTGTCTTAAATTATAAAAGTACATCTAAAGTATGCCATCTTGGTTGTACAAGTCATTTTTTAACTTAAATTACATTAAACTAACTTAAAAATCAAGTTTAATTTCATATAACTAATAAAAAGTTTGAAATTGTTCAACTTAATTTGATGAGTTAATGTAAAAACATTTTACAGTGTGCAGTATATTTATTTATTTTTCCAATGCAATTTGTTAAGAAATTATTTGTATTTAACATTTCTCTTGCATCATCTTGGATAGATGAGTTTGATAGATTTCTCTAAATTGAAGAGAAGTGCCAATCTTTGTAATGAATGTGTACACTTTAACCATATTTCAAAAACAATGCATTTAATTAAATGACATATAAAAATGTGAGTGGGTCAAAACAAGCATTCTAAAGTTCAGCTAATTGCATTTAAACTATAACTATAATTAACATGCAATAAATGTCTTAAAACATTACATTAGATTCACATTTAAGTATATTCTTGGTTGCAGTTCATTATCTTTTGTCATTGTCTGGCATTGTCTTCTCTACAAAGGTTACATGTGGCAAGAGAATGCCTCTTAGACTGAATCATAATTATGTTATAATTTCACATCAGGATCACACCTATGATGGCTTAAAATGTTGTCTACCTAGGCGGCTCACTAGGTTTTGGAACAGGGCCCTGGAATGAAAAAGAAAGAGAGAAAATGGTAGCAAGTTGCGAACTAACTTGCGTTAGTCAGCAGGTTCACAGTGAGCTAACTCTCTCTCTCTCTCTCTCTCTCTCTCTCACACACACACACACACACACACATACTTGCGTGCAAGAAGCTCTTCTTGCACTACACATATATCTGCACAGTTTTGTTTTATTTAACTGGTTTGCACTCTATCTATTCTGCCATGTGCCTTATGTCACTTTATTTATCTCCTTTTTAATTTTTCTACAATGTCCTCAGACTGATAAGCTCCTCTTGCACTATATATATTCACTCTATACATATACACATATATCTGCACAGTTTTGTTTAATTTAACTGGTTTGCAATCTATCTGCCATGTGCCTTATGCCACTTTATCTATCTCTTTCTTTATTTTTCTACAGTGTCCTCATTTGTATATCTGTATAGTTGTATGTACATATGTTTAAACTGTATTTATCCATATTTGAACATCTGTCAGTGTCTTAAATGTTAACTGTATGCACCAAGGGTCTGAGAGTAACGCAATTTCAATTCTCTGTATGTATGTGACGTACATGTGGAAGAATTGACAATAAAGCAGACTTGACTTGACTTGATACTCTCTCTCTCTCTCACACACACACACACACACACACACACATTGAAACAGTAGCAGGGGTTCAGGCCTGATCAATAGCTGAGAACAACCCCACATAAAGACAGCCCCCCTCAGCTCTCATAGAAATGCTCTCAAACAAACAATACACCACAGCCACTTCATCACACACTATCAGTCAGGGAGATTTATTCCTGCCCACTAATGAGCCTGATTAAATAATACACCTTAAACTCGCTAGTTATTTTAGATCATTCATTATATCTAATTATATATATATATATATATATATATATATATATAGAGAGAGAAAGAGAGAGAGAGAGAGATATTATATATAGATATTAGATATCATGACTGTCTTTAGAAAATAATTAAATAAATATAAACAGAAAACATAAGAATAAACACACACTAATTAACTACTGACTAACTAGCTAATGTGCAGATAAATGATCTCGTGATTTACTGAAATAATCCAAATGAAATCGAAATGATTTTGTGAATTAAATATTCATAAGAATGAGCAAAAAAATAAAACAATCAACCTGCTAATTAACAAACAGCAAAACTAAATACATTTTCAGATTTATTTATTTTTACTCAGCAATTAAAAAGAATATATATTTTTATCATGACAGCTCTCAGAATAGTTTATCATGGTAATAAATATGACGTGTTTGACTGTATTTGGTCTTGGCAGAACAGAACTGCTAGAACTGCTGCTGCTGAGTAAACAGCTTCTGCAATACATCCACAGAAAAAAATGTTGTGAGTGTCAGGATTGTGGACTGTTTTGTGTGTGTTTTGCTCCCCATGTGTTCCCTGTGACCCAGTTTCTCCATCATGTTGATTGTTAATTTGATTCCAGGTGTGTCTCGTCTTCTATCCCTCACCTCCGCCTCCAGCCTCCGAGGCCCGGACTCCACCTCGGCCCATAGACCCAGTGGCTCCACCTCGGCTCCAAGCTCCCTTGCCTCCACCGTCACCCATCGATCCACCAGCTACACCGGGCTCCCTCGTCCCTCCGGCTCCGCCTTGGTCGGGCGTCGACCCACCATCACCTCAGGACTTCTCTCCTCTGGCTGCGCCTCGTCGCTCCGTCCCACCGGCTCCGTTGGGCTCCTTCCTCCCTTCAGCTCCACGTGGGTCCTCAGTCGCTCCAGCTCCGCCGCAGATCTCCGGGCCTCCGCCTCCGCCTCTGTCGCCAGAGCCCTCGGCTCCACTCTGGCCCCCCGGATCCTCGGTATCCCCCTGGCTCGTTGATTCTCCGGCTCCACCTCGGGCTCCTCCACCACCTGCTCCATGCCGTTGGTCGGCCCCCTGGAGTCAGCGGCCATCCCTCCTCCATGGCTCCTCCCTCCGTCGGCTCCACCGTGGGCCATCTTCACGGCTGTGGCCTGGGTCCAGCTGTGCGCCTCCTGCTCCGGGTCCCTCCTGTCTCTTCCCTGGCTCCTCCCTCCTTCGTCACCTCCCTGGTCTCTGTCTGCCGACCCCCTCCCAGTTGTCCGTCCTCCTCCTGAGCCTCCTCCTTAGTTCCCGCCCGTCCCTCCCCTTTGGATGTTACTACGGTGCGAGGACACATCTTCCGGGAGGGGGGCGATATGTCAGGATTGTGGACTGTTTTGTGTGTGTTTTGCTCCCCATGTGTTCCCTGTGACCCATGTTGATTGTTAATTTGATTCCAGGTGTGTCTCGTCTTTCTCCCTGATTACCCTGTGTTTCTAAGCCCCAGTCCTTTCAGTTAGTGTTTGTCGTTTCTTGAATGTCTTCCCTGCGCTCTATGTTCCCCGTTGGACTAAAGACTCTAGACTTGCTAAGTTCCTCGTCTCCTCGTTCCTTGCTCCGTGCTCCTTGGTGAAGTGTGACAGTGAGAATATAAGACATACTGCTGTATATATGAAATGCTATTTATCAGACCTATTGTAAACAGTAGCAGACCTATACAGGTGGAGCTGAGGAGGTGGAGGGTTTCTTTGCCGTCAGAAATCCTCCAGCTCCTCCTGTACAGCTCTGCTATGGGTAATGAACCATGAACCAAGATTGTGTTAAGGAGCTACAGTATCAGTCTAAGCCAGCTAGAGTTTCATGATAGAACTACAAATATTTTTGATAAGTTTTAATTACTTATATTTCTTCATATAAACATTGGCCACTTCTTAAAAATATTTTCATAAAATAATTTTATAATTAATCTTATAATTATATGTTACTGTCACATGACACATACATATAGGGCCTTGGGGGTGGGCACACTGAATGGCATCCGGAGGGCGGTCTGTTCATTCAGCCTTCCCTCTGGTGCCAGTGCCCACTTCTCAATTTTAAGTTGCACATAGACATTGAGGGCTCTTGGGAGGGGACGAGCTGACACAAGCTTGTGGAGGGTGCCCCTCCCCTGTTTTAAAGCACCCCTGTTTTAAAGCACCTTAGAACAACACACACCAACACTACATTTGAGCGGGTGAGGTGAAGCATGGGGTCTTTTTTTTTTTTTTTTTTTTCTTTTATCTCACACCCCTGTTCTCTGTTCTCTGTCCGGGGCCGGGGGCTGTGAGGATGAGCTGGTGGTCTTCTCTGCTGCTGCGGGGACCGGGGTGGTCTTCCTGTCCCCACGCCAGAGCGAAGGGGGTTCAGCTCCGGGATCGGGCGCTGATTACCCCTCTGGGGGTGGTGGTGCCTGGATCTAGGAGTATAGAGTGCATATAGGGAGTGTGAGTGTGGGTACCATGTCCATTTTTGTGTGTCTACATGTGGGGCGAGGGTGAGAATATTCGTTGCGTGCATGAGGGTGGGAACGTATGCTTGTGTATATGTGTGCTTGTTCGTCTACGTCTATGTGTCAGGTCGGGCCTTAGACTCCACCTCACTCATCATCTCAGTCGACCCCCACCCCACCACCATGCCCTGCCGGTGGAGGATGCCGCCGGTGCGTTGGTGGTTTCTCGCGCCGGGGCAGGATGCTCGGGTGAGCGCTGGCCCACTCTCGGCGGTCGCTTGGTGGGGCCTGGCCCTACTGGCCTTGCTGGGCCCCGGTTGGGGGGTGGGGGGCCCTTGGATCTCCGGGCCCAGGGCTCGGTCTGCCCTGGTGTGGTCGGCTGCCGGCGGAGCCTGCGGGCTTGCCGCCACGGCACCCTGGGGTGTCTATACTGTGGCTGTCGGATGTCCCACCTTCGGGCTCTCCTCTGCCCTTTTCTGGTGGGGGCCGCAGTTGTCCCTGCGGTGGTTCCCCTGGGGGTCCCGTGCCCTGGGGGGCCTCCGGATGTTTGGGGCCTGGGTCTCTTCCATGCCTGCTTCATGCCTTGCGGGATGGGGCTGTTGTTCCCCACACACACACTATTAAACATTTACATGGAGGAACCTTATGAACACAAGCGCGCTCACACACACAGGTGTACACTCAAGCATTCACATTGGTGTAAAAACGGGTGCTCACAGACACACATTGTTCTGATCTGCTGTTGCTTCAAAACTTATTTTGTAATATTAGTTATGCGTGTTGCTCAATAACATTTAACATTTAGAATTTATTGTGATTCATACAGATGTTGGTTGTTGCTGCAGTTTCTCTGATGTTGTGTCTTCTGTTGTGTCTTCTGTTGTTTTCTCTTTTTGTCAGCAGGTATCGAAGCAAATTTTTTTTTTTTTTTCCTCTCTCTCTCTATCCCCCATTCTCTTTTTTTCTCTCTCTCTCTCCCCCTTCTCTGTTGACTTTATCCACAATTTTTTTTTTTTGTTTGTTTTGTTTTCTAATTCCTTTTTTTTTTTTTTTTTTATTATTATTTTTATTATTATCATTATAATTATTATTATTATTTTTTTTAATTATTATTATTATTATTATTATTATTATTTTTTTTTTTCTTTCTCTCTCTTGTTTTCTCTGTCCCCTGGTCTTGTCGGTCATAGTATGGTTAAATAAAAGGGTATATAAAATTTAATTAATTAATTAATAAAAAAATAAAAAAAATAAATAAATATATATAAAAAAAAAATAAAAAAAAAAAGGCTGTGAATGATGATAGCATAGCTACACATACGTACTGTCATGTGTTATCTGTGTTACTGACAGGCTGAAAAAAAAAAAAATCTTATAATTATATGTAACATATTTTAGCATTTAAAAGATTTTAATCAAATATATTTTTTAATTAGATTTATTACTTTTTTATTTACAAGATATATTAAGAAGTACATTTTGTTCAATTTGAGTGTTTTTTGTATATATGTATTTGATTATCTAACAGCAAACCAATAAACACAGCAAACATTTAAATTGACAAGTGATGAGTGAGCAATGAAATGAAGGCATCAATGAGCTTTCATGCCAACAAACAAGCAAACATCAGCATCACATCATTGTCTGAACTTATCTCATTTGTCATTCAGACGTCTGTGGTCACCCACCGTGGACAGTTACTCAAAGATTGAGTAATGTTCAGTATTTCACTAGGTAATTAGTAAGTGTGAAGTAAACAGATTTGTGGCTTTGAGCTGATTCAGAATTGAGTTGAAAAGACACATTTTCATTGGACACATTCAGAAGGAGACAACATGCTAGTACTTGTGACTCTAACACACCTTAAACACACACACCCTCTGAACACCTAAAAAAAGCTATTTACACAATATGATAAGCAACTGTGAAAGTGATAATACCTTTTAATGAGCATTAGTTTAACGTGCATGCACACACACACACACACACACACACTCAGTAACTAGTTTGACAATCCTCATTCGGCAGGCTATTCATATCCAGTGACCCAAATAGAAACCCACCTTTTAGCTCCAGCATACAGCTCATCACACACACACAAACACAAACACATGTGCACACACATATTTATACAGAAATGTTTGACCATGTCACAAATCTAGATTACTGTCAGTATAGGTTGTTCAATAAGGATTTGCAGGTGTGCGTGTGTGTTGCATTATAGAATAAGTTATAAGAGCTTGTTGTCAGTTAGAATTGATGGATTAAAGTCTCTCTCTCTCACACACACACACACGCACGCACGCACGCACACACACACACACACACACAGACAAATCCAGCCCCATTCACAGTTTCAGAGTTTGAAACAGCAGTCTAATCCCTGATCACTCAAACAAACTGAACAAGACCCCCGTTTACCAGGAAGAGGGTGAGATTTTACAGAAAAACACGAACCCATTCGCCCTCATATCCTTACATGTGTAGTTCACATGTGTTTAGTGTTAACTGAGGACATCCCTACCATTGTGTGCTCGGTATTATTTGCACCACCATATATTGTAATAAAAATATAATAAACCATACAATAGAAAAACTGCACTATTTAAAAGTTCAGTTTGGACATTTGCATATAATTTTTGCATATTGTAGTTTACCAAAGCTAATGTTACAACATCGTGGAGGAAATGACAGCACTACTCTGGAAATACGAACACAAAAGTTTGATTGGGTTTTCAGATTATGCTGTAAGTGTTATGAAACCGAAAGTAATTAATTTGATGAAGTATTACAATAAGGCTCAGTTTGTGAAATGCTGAAATAACAAGGTTACGTGATTTATATGTGAACAACAATATATATATATATAAAATCTAAGCTAATGTTATTTTGTTACATATACTACAGTTTAATACTTTGTTTAACACTTTAATTCAACAAGGATGCATTAAATTGTTCAAAAGTGACAGTATAAACATTAATAATGTTTCTATATTATAAATATTTATATATAATGTTTCTGTTTCTACATTTATAAAGATTTCTATTTCAAATAAATGCTGTTATTTTGAACTTTCTGTTAATCAAAGAATCATCAAAATGCACAAATGTTTTGATTAACAATAATAATAACAAAGTAGCAAATCAGCATAATTGATATGCGAAGGATCATGTGACACTGAAGACTGAAGTAATGATGCTGAAAATTCAGCTTTGATCACAGCAATAAATTACATTTTAACATACGTCAGTTATTATAAGTAATATTTCACAATATTACTGTTTTTACTGTATTTTTGGTCAAATAAATGCAGTCTTGGTAACGGCAGAGATTTTTAAACATGTCTAATTAATATTACTTCATTTTGAATGGCAATGAATTAACACAAAACAATATTATATTTATAAACTAACATTAAACAGTTCATTAATGCTGTTATATTGTTGTACATTGTTAGTTCATGATACCTAGTGTAGTAAAGTTAATCAGCTGAACCTGATTGCAAAATGCTCTCATCCTTATTTTATAAATCAAATAGCCGCAGTCCCAGATTCTGACTGTGAAATATATACCTACATCTGTTCATCAGTTACATTCTGCATCACTGTACAGCACTCATAGAGACTAACGATTCATGAATTTGTTTATTGAAATAACATTCCAATCAGAGGTTAAGGGTTGGGATTAGGGTTATATTACAGCTACATTACATACTTACTGTTATTTATTAATCTAGTTTAGCTAAATTCTGGAAATTATTTTTTACCCCATTTCCATACACACAATACAGAGGGCTGGGGGGTGAGGGTCGCCAGGAAGGCAGCTGTTGTTATGACAACAGGTTCGGTGGCAGGTCCTGGGATGTGAGGGGCGGGACGGACCACACAAAAGAACATCGTTAATAAACAAGTGGGTCCCTCACTCTCGCACTCCTTCTCAAAGAAGGACAGAAAGAGAGGAGAGAGGGTAAACACTCTGCTGTCACAGTGCACTATATGGGCAAATACAAGTTGCATTTGTTGTAGATTTGCATGCATGAATGTCGCCACACTCCATCAGAGCAGATGCAAATCTAAAGCAAATTCTCCTGATACATCCTAGTGATAGACAATTATTATTGTCTGTCTTTCTGTTTCTGTTTGCATGATTGTACTCAAGTCTGTGTGAGTACTGATATTCACTATGAATATTCCCACAAGGATAGTAATACCAGTAAATGTTGACCTTGTGGGGACATTTTTTGGTCCTCGTGAGGAAAACAGCTTTTAAATCATACAGAATGAAGTATTTTGAAAATCTAAAAATGCAGTGTGTTTTGTGTGAGGGGATAGGGTTAGGCTAAGGTAAATACAGTTTGGACAGTATAAAAACCATTACACCTGTGAAATGAACCCATAACACATGGAAACCCAACATGTGTGTGTGTTAGCATTTTGAAATGTGATCTGTTATTCCAGCTGTGAATTTGACCGTAGGACGTGGATATGCCCTGCATTAGTGGTAGCATTAGTGTGTGTTTGTGTCTGTGTGTGAATGTTAGAGGTAGTTTTGATGATAAATGAATGCTATTGTCCCTGATAAAACACACACACACACACACACACACACACTCACTCTGCATTCCACAGCATGTATACTGAGCTGTGCTAGTTTCCCATCTCTCATGTCACAACATTTCACAATTTCAACTTGAATGTTAACTGGCAATTTATTCCTTCGTTTGGTAGCTGCGTAGTAAGTAGGTTACGGTCAGCCTTGTGTTTTCAGGGGTCAGTGGCACTGTGTGTGTGTGTGTGTGTGTGTGATGGAGGAAGGGAAGCCTGGCCTCAGATGATCACGCTGGGTGAGCAGTCAACAGGAGGTGGAAATGGTCTTCCTCTGAATAACATGGTGTGTGTGTGTGTGTGTGTGTGTGTGCGCATGCTGAAGAAAAATGATAATCTAAAAAACATCACAGATTCAAGAAATATAACAATAATTTGACACTGACTGTATGTTCATCGAGCGAGTCACTTTAAATAAAGCAGCACATTCACATAATGTGTGAATTTCCAGTATTTTATCTCTCTAACATATAAATGTTACGTACCAAATAATTACACATCCAAGCACACACAACCATGCAAACTCAGTAGAGTTATTACAAGACAAACGTTTTGTTTTAAATCACTACCATTATTTGGTTTACCATTAAAAATATTCAAACATTATTAAAACAACATAAATATTGAGATTTGTTTACAGAAATTATATAAATAATATATTGATATCCTCATTCATTTAAAAAAAATAATATTCAGTAAATGTTTCACAGATATGCGCTGTGTGGAGTTGGATGTTCATAAGTAATTTTATGAAATAAAAAGCTTTCAAAATGCCATCTTAAAGCTTACTAAAACCACAATGCCTCAGTCTATACAAACAGAATCCAATAAATACACATATCAGCACAACACAGTCACAATAAGAACCTGATTAACATGAAAGCAAAAATGTTAAAAGAGGTATCTTTAAGTATTCTATATCTATTTAAATGCCCTACATCTATCTGCACAAGCATTAAAAACAATACTCGCTGCTGTCACTAAATGTTATGTCTATAAAAATATATTTGCTGTTGTAAATGAATGAATAATAACCATAAACTCACCTTTCAAACAGCTTCACCACTGTTCCCTGCCCTTTGGAGTGATTCACACAGTTTTCTTGTGAATAAAATCCTTCGGACGTTTAATTCCATGTCCATGGGCTCAAGCAGTCTTGCTTGCTGTCTGACACACACAAACACACACACAGCCTGAGACTGACTCTCCAAGACAGGCTGAGTATCCACCGCGTCCACACCTCTATGAGATCAGAAAGAGAGAGAGAGAGAGAGAGAGAGAGCATATATCTGATGATCTTTCTCCTGATGCACAATCACAAGACACACACACACACACAGTCACTCACATTCGTGGATGCAGTAACTGGATCACGGATAACGCTGCAGGCAATGCAAATTGTAAATAAAAAGAGTTTGAGAGAAAGAAAGTTGGAGAGAAACGGAGGGGTTAAGAAAGCAAGAAGCGAGCCAAGGGCGAACCGTCCTCCTCACATACACACAATTGGGTCACTTTAAAGAGGCTACACACACAGAAATAGATCTGAAAGCGTAGACGTAGAGAAGGGATTTCTGCTCAGCGCTCAGTCTGGAGCTAATGCTTTGAAAACACACGCACTCAGGGTGTAACTGTAGGAACCAGACTCTTGGTTGACCTTCAGTCAACAGAGGAGAAGAAGAAACTTTACCTCACACACACACACATAAACACACTAACGTCACCAGAGGAAATCGGTGAAACTGTATGAGACCCAAAACAATGTCATGGTGTAAAACAGGGGCATTGTTTCGATAAGTGCTGCACTCACTCACATTATTGAGGAAAGTCCCTCAGTAGAGTCCAACGGTCATTCCTGCTTCCTGAGACCAAAGTGTTTCCATCACACTTGGGTTTTTACTAAAACACACACCCCTCACATATTTATGGCCTTATTCATGACCAAAGATACAATGCAGCATAAATAATAATAAATGTCCTTGTAGAAATGGCATAAACTCACAAACACACCTGTGCAGGGCACACAGGGGCAACACTGTTTGAGACTGTGTGAGATTCAGGTCACTGACTTTTACTGTGACGTCTGGCACACCCCACATGGAAAACATACAGCTAATTAAAGCTGTAAATTGATTAGAAACATTACACTATTTAATCACACAGGTTTCTGTGATTAATCACACATAAAAATACTGATATTATTGTAATTATATCTGTTTAATGGCATATTTTTTCCTGCAGAGTTCAGCTCCAACCTGCCCCAAAAACACTTGCCTGGAAGTTTCTAGTGATACTAAAGACATTGATTAGCTGGTCCAGAGGTTTATTTGTGGTTGGAGATAAACTATCTATGACTGCTGCCATCCAGGTACAGCAATGGACGTCCCTAAACTAGACCATCTGTTGAGGATGCTAGTAGAGCTACATAGGGCTGGACTCACCACTAACCTGAACAAATGTAATCTGGGACTGTCCGAAGCACGTTATATTTTTTTTTTCAGTTGGTTTTTTCTGTGGTGAAATGGATTATATTTAATGTATTAGATGTAATATTTGCCAGATGAAAGATTTTTTTAATATTACAGTACAGTGTTGTGGACTTGAGTCACATGACTTTGACTTGGACTCAAATCACAAATTTGATTGCTTGCAACTTGACACAATAAAAGAAGACTTCTGACTCGATTTAGGCTTTGACAACAATAACGTCTGAGGTTGCGTATGTAACCATGGTTCCCCGAAGGGAACGAGACGCTGCGTTGAACGCTTTGGGAATGCCCTCGGCGAGACACCGTACTGAAGCATGTGTGAAATCAGTCCAATAGCGAAGCGAGACGTCACGAGTGGGGTGACGTGAGCAACCAGGAAGCATAAAGGCACATCCGTCAAGCGCACGAATATGGCAAGGAGACGCAGCGTCTCGTTCCCTTCGGGGAACCATGGTTACATACGTAAGCTCAGGCGTTCCCCTTCAGGAACCCGAGCTGCGTCGAATGCTTTGGGAACGATAATACCCACTGTGCCATACGAGCAAGTCCCTGTCTGGTTTGTATCTGGCGAGTACATCAAGATGAGAGGACTTGGGACCCTGGAGTAGATGCCAGGTCCAGACTGTAGAATCGAATGAATGTGTGCTGACATAAGTTGAGAGACTGGATGCTATGAGCTGAGCCCCCTCAGAGGCCACGCCCACAGCTTCCATAACTACGGGCGGGGGTGAAGAACGGTGCCTCCCGCCTGAGAGAGGAGGTCCTTCCTGATCGGAATCTCCAGTGGAGAGCCGACGAGGAGAGCCACAAGGCCCGAGAACCATACTCGGGCCGGCCAGAACGGGGCTACTATCAATAGACTGATCCTGTTCTGGCGTACTCTCTCCAGAGCTTCCGGGAGCAGAGCAATCAGGGGAAATGCATATAGACGAAGCCTCGGCCATGTCTGCACCATGGTATCCACCCCAAGTGGAGCTGGATGCGTGAGGGAGAACCAGAGTGGACAGTGTGTCTGCAACGCAAATAGATCCATTTCCGCCTGGCCGAAGTCTTCCCAAAGGAGCTCCACCACCTCGGGGTGGAGTCTCCACTCCCCAGGCCTCAGCCCCTGTCTCGACAAGATGTCTGCTTCCTGATTGAGGTGCCCAGGGATATACACCACAGGAGGATCTGGTGCGCCAACCTGTAAAGGGGGCACGAGAGCAGACCCCCCTGCCGATTTATGTAGGAGACCACCGATGTGTTGTCTGTGTGGACAAGCACATGGTGTCCCCTTAGGTCTGGAAGGAAGTGTTTTAGAGCTCGAAACACAGCCAACATCTCCAGGCAATTGATGTGCCACAGAAGATGATGGCCTTCCCACAGACCTCGGGCAGAGCGACCACCCATGACCGCCCCCCAACCCATGAGGGAGGCGTCTGTCGTTAGCGTTACGCGACGACATGGAGCCATAAACGACAGGCCTTGAGACAGGAACCAAGGTTTCTTCCACATGTCTAAGGCACGTAAGCATCAGACAGATTCAACCACAGGTCTTGCTCCATGGCCACAAGTGCTGCCATGGAACGGCCAATGGCTCTGGCCGTTTCCTTGGTGGCCCGAAGCGACAGATCTGTGACCCGACGCAGTTCAGAGACCACGTCGGATTCCTCTTCCCCCCTGTCGTCCAGGTCTTTTAGCAGGTCGGCCTGGTATGCTTGCAACACCATTATAGTGTGCAAACACGCACCGGCCTGACCTGCCGCCGTATAAGCTTTCCCAACCAGGTTAGATGTCAGCTTAACCGGCCTGGTGGGAAGCTTCGGGGCCTTCAGGGACGATGCTGAGGATGGTGAGAGATAGCTCGCAAGAATGGTGAGAGATAGCTCGCAAGAATCTGCTCTACTGCTGGCATCGTCCCATATACCTTCTCATTCAACCCCGTTAGTGTAATTCGACACAGTGGGGCTGAAGAGTCGGGAAGAATATGGCTTCTCTCACGATCTCGTAACCTCGGTATGGAGATCAGGGAAAAAAGGAAGGCCCCGTCGTGAAGGTTGTGATCTGGATTTCAGAAAAAAATTGTCTAATTTGCTTTTAGAGCGAGCGTCCTGTTTCTCGGCTGGCCTGTTTAGTTTGGCTACAGCTCGAGTCACAACCTCCACGAGCCTCTCATACGTGAGGGACTGTGGTGGCGAGTCCACAATCTCCTCCGTGTCGACGCTCATCACATCAACCTCCTCAGTGGAAGATAGATGAAGCGCCTGGCCCTCTCTCTGGGGGGAAGAAACCGGGGGGCGGGCTTCCAATCCCTGAGAGGGAGCCGTGGATCTAGCGGGTGAAGACTGAGATAAGGACGAGCCATCTCGGATCCCTCTGCTAAATCGACTTGCGATCCCCACGATAACAGCCGCCGATGTGCCTCAGCAGCAGCGGGGACGCACCCAGCGGGATCACGAGCCTGGCCGCTTTCATCAAAGACAGCCAGGTGAGAGCGGAGCACACGGAGTGGGAGAATGAATCTCGCAATCATGACAGACAGCCCCCTCGAGAGCTGCCCAAACAGACGACGCACAAATCGTGTGTATCCCCACCAGAGAGATAACGTGAGCAGGGAGGAACACACAATCTAAAACGCCGTCCGCTCGCCACATTCTTTGTTTTACACTTAGGCAATTTTCTCGCTTTCTAACAGAGTTTGATCTGACTGACTGAGTGCTTTGCGAACATTCACACACACACCACAGACGCGCTCGCTGAAGAGCGGAAGCTAACATGTGCGCTTGCCGAATGCGCCTTTATGCTTCCTGGTTGCTCACGTCACCCCACTAGTGATGTCTCGCTTTGCTATTGGACTGATTTCACACATGCACATGTCGCCGAGGGTGTTCCCAAAGCGTTCGACACAGCTCGAGTTCCTGAAAGGGAACTCAAGACTTTACTTGGACTTGAGCGCTCTGATTTGGAAAGACTTTATATCTTCTGAAACCAAATATCAGAGTTATGGTCACTAGTGTGAGTGATCACATCAGTTTCTTTAGAGCGGCGTTTGCGCTTTGGCTGGCACGGAGATAGACTCACTCAATGAGCGCTTTTATATCACATCTGTTCAGTGTTCTCAAACACATATGTTTATTTTATGTTTCAGACATAACTTATTTTAGCAACTAGAAACTCTTTTAATTCAGTTGATAATGCATTGCTTAATAAAGCGTTTGAGGTGATACTTTTATGCCACACTTCACAGTAGCTGGGTTTCCATCCAAAGTTGTGAATTTAACTTATGCACAAAATTGGACTATCGAATAAAACATTTGCGACTAAGCACTGTTTCCATTCAATCAGTCAAAGAGAACAACATCGTGACTTCCTGATAAACCAGCACTAAATATCACAAGGAAAAGTAAGTGAGGCCACTCATATTAATAAATTAGCTACTTGTGCCTCAGAGTGAGCGGACAAAGTTATGCACTCATTGCTTTTAGAGGCGGATGGCTGCTGTTTAAGAAGGACCATAACAACATTTCAGATGCTGTGCAACGAGATCTATCTGCTTGAGTCAGCTTATGCCATCCCATAGCACAAAGTCACATTAATGTTTTGATATACATGGAGAAATTTATTCGCAAACTGCTTTTCTATCTCCCTTTAGTCGCATTAACCCTTTTTCCGCAAAAAAACACCTTTTTTATTTTTTTTACATTTGGCATTTCCATCACTCGGTTCTGATTCGATACTTCACAATGTGCATAAAAACAGTGTGATGGAAACATGGCTAGTAACTGGTGCAATTTTAAGTGGTTGGTTTCTACCAACATGCATTGCTTCAAAATTACAAACGATCTACACAGCACCGCATGAAGTCAAATTACTTGTCACTAGAATCTTATCGCATCACGGCTGTTTGAGACATGTGTTTTAGTCATGATATCTTAGAAGGTGGCACAATGTTGCTATCCACCATTTGAAATATTTTAGGTTATTTAGGTTAAACGACTTGCTGTCCACTGATAGCATCACCCATTTTTCAGTGGCTGCCTTGTTAAAACAAACAAGCAATTCACTTCAGATAAATAATTTGCAGGAAATGCATCATAATGTGAGATCATCAAAAATTTACTACCATTGTGATGGAATCAAAGTTCTCCTGATTGGTTGTGAGCCACTGAGTGACTCAGTGATTACCCATCAGAAAGACTCTCGAGAGCCAATCAGCAGTGAGCATAAGTGCTCAGTTTACGGGTCAGGTGACTACCGCAACAGCATATTTACATTGCAGTGGGAAGCTCCCCACTTCCTGCTCCGGATTTCTGGAGATTGGGAAGCATACAGGATGTGACCTCATCGAGGAAAGACTTCACTCAAATGGTCATTGATGGATACTGTGATAGTATGACCTCAAAACTATTTAAAATGACTTATCAAAATCAACCCTTCACAACCATGCTGCTATACATTATGACTCTGAATAAATCACATGCACAGGAGCTGCACACAGAGAACACATACAAAGCTCATTTTAGGCACAAAGGCAGAAATAGATGGTGGTTTTTAACACACGCTTATAAAAAATGGTGTGGGTAAGCCAGTATTGGGATCCCATGTGTTTGGTATTAAAGCTACAACCACAGTCTCTAAAATACAACCCAAATATAACTGAAGTCAAAAGTTTATGCATCACTGCACACTGCAGTGGAGTTTTCAGGTTGGATTTTCTTTCAAAGTTTGTTTGTGCATATAGAGATAACTACATTTTGATATTTTCTAAAGAAAATGTGAGTGACGTCCATTCAAAAATCTAAATATCAATAGGTTGCAACTTATTCTGAGCTGCTATGTGGTTTCTAAAGGATACTTAGTGGCTCTTAGCAAGTTGCCAGGGTGTTGCTTTGCAGTTGTTTAAGTTCTATGTGGGGTTCAGTGCATTACTATGTGGCTGCTACTGTAAGTGGTTGCTTACTTATCTAAATCAAAAGATCTCTATGACGTTTCTAGATATGGGGGGTTTCCTAGATTTTCATCATTCAATAAGCGGTTTAAAAAGTTGTTGTTTGACATTTGAAAGTTCTGAATGCTCAGAAAAGTCGTTCTTGCAGCTCATTTTCAATAAAGGAAGACTTTTGAGTTGTGTATGCTACACTTTTTTTTCAAATTACATAATCTTTTTAATCACACACTATGGTAAGCAAATAATTGTATTTTTTTCTACATTGTAAATAATTATGGTATTCAGTGCTCTGATCTTTCAGATAAAATATTTTGGAAACAAAGATGAATACAAGTCTCTCCCTGTCCCAACAAATCAGAAATGAGAAAATACGAAGAGAGAGAAACTCTGTAATTCATTTGGGCTTGGTTTTCTGCGTTCATTGTTGGCTGGACGACCAAAACCATTAAACAGGAGAGCACATGTCTGACTAATGAAGGGTTATCTGTGTCGAAACTGCTTTTAGACATGTATACACACTCACAAAGCAGTAACAGGGCACAGATGTTTGTTGAACTAAAATAATGAATATCTCAGAATGTGAAGAATGTTCTGACACGGCAAAATGAGTGACAAACAGACATCAGATGAACTGAAGATTTCATTCTCTGTATTTACAGACTTCCTTATACCATCAAAAGACAACTCCCAAAACACAACTAACATCTAACAACACTGACAGCTAGGGTTAAAGAAGTCACAAAACTGATGTCAAGATGTTGTATGTTGTTGCCAGGTGTTGCTAGATGCCTTCTACAGTATTACAGGTGGTTTGTTAGGTAGTTACATACTGACCCATGTCAAAAGAGCCCACCCTCAAGTATGATATTTTGCTTCTTGTTTGCATTTTAGTAAGCACTGCCAAAAACACAGGGATTCTTCTTCAGAAAGGGCTCAATTATAGACATTATCCAGTTTTACTGGTGGATCTCATGTCTGTTTTGAGTATAAATATTTGCTTGCACACGCTTTAGAAATCCAGCTCATTTGTGACTGCAGATTGAGCATAACTGATATCGTCTACTGTGTCCTGTAATATGCAGATTAACATGGTGAACTGCTGCAGGCTGATCTGCTGTAGCACTGCATGCTGTGCAGACATGCAGTGTGTGTGTGTGTGTGTGTGTGTCACAGATGGTGAACCTGTGAGTCATCTCCCTCTGTTCTGCACATAAAACAGCTCATTCTGATCTCATATTTCTTATTTATTTTGTTTAATTTAGCAGATGTTGTTTTAAAGAGCATGAAATCAGCATCTCATTAATGTCACCTGTTTCTACAAGTTTCCTTCAGATGAGATCTCAACAGTAGCATTACTTCCCGCAGTGCAGGCAGCCCACAGAACAGGTGAACTATTATGACCAAAACCCCTCAATGTATTCTATCACAATATCTCATAACATGTACACATATGCAGCCCTGCTAGATTAGATCTCCTAACAGTGCATGTCCACTGCAGCGGGAGAAATCCCCACTCAGTGCCAATGAAAACACTGAAACTCTTCTGCTTTGGGCTGTGCAAGTGTGTATCTATCAGCCTTGTAGACCAGACAAGACCAGGCTTGAGAAAAGAGCGCCAAAGAGTCTGAACATTTAAAAAAATTACAATATTTTTGGGGTGAATGAAGCTTGGATTTGCATCAGGGTCACTCGAACCTCTGCAACGAATACACAGTACTCTGGTCCAGAGATACGATTGCACAAACTCCCAATGCTCCCAAGACCAGGACAAGACCATGAAAATATGGTCTTGGACTTGAAATTGAAAAGGAATCATGACACTGTAATCTATGGGTGTTTTCAATACATAGCCAATATCATCATCATATAGAGACCTAATGTATCTCCACCCCTTTTCAGCGCTGTGTTTCTTGTCTTCTGTATTCTGTTTGTATTTCCACAGCGCGAAGGTTATGTTGTACGAATTTATGAATGAACCCCTCGTTTTAAAATCTTCCCGGTCTACTGACATCCGTTTCATACATTGCAATGCTCATGATAACTTTTGTTAACTCCAAGTAAATCCACTTCACCAGCGAATAATTCTTCAACAGTGACGCTATTGAGCTACCGCAAAAACAAAAGTTCAAAGACATAAATCTAAAGACAGTGGAGCATTTGTTTCTCTGATGCATAAGGTCTATGTCAACAGTTAAAGAGACTGTGTTAGTTTAACATAGTGGTTCCCAACCCTTTCCTGGACTGGAGTTCCTCCAACAGTAAACATTTTGGATGTCTCTCCTATTTGACACATATTTTGTGTCTTGGATTCTTTATTAACAAGCTGATGAAAAGATCCAGGTAAATTTGATTAAGAAAGTATTTAAAATGTGCAGAACTGGGGGTAATCCAGGACAATCCACGACTGGCAACCTTTGGTTTAATACACTTTTGTTAAACCATCTAGCCTAGGCAGTTGGATCATTTTACTGACTCTCATGTTCAATCTCGTTCATCAAAATGATTTAAGTCATTTTGTTCATTTAAGTGGCTTTAAATGTTACACTTTTACCAACCAAACACATCCACCTGTAATCTTTATCATCTTAAGTATTTATTATAATGCAGTCAAAGATAATTTACAGGGAACATAAGTAATTACTTTGCTGCTTGCCATTTTTCTCTTGACATTTGCATAAAGTTTCAAATTTCTCAACTTTCGGATGCTCTAAAGCACTCCTAACACTCTCCTCACAATCCTTGGTGCGATTGCGTAAGTGACACATACTCAAGGTATTCTTGGGACATTTTAATTTAGAAAGTGTTATTGCATGATGTCATTTCTATCATGTGTTTTTGAAATGGGGTCCTTAAGATCTTAGTTACACTGCTGGATCTCAACAATGTCTCAGGTTTACCAGATTTTGCAATAAAATTCCCCTCTGGCTGGGGAATTCATTGAGGTATCACTAAAAAAATAAAAATAACGAGTGACTAATTACATTAGCTATAAAATTACAAACATTGTTGTGTTAGCTCTCTCCTCTGATGTTAGCTGACTACATCGAAACCAAGGTACTGTAAACATACCACAGAAGAGAGTGGCCAACAACCGTTGCTAACCAAGTTCATGACCTGGGTGCTCGCAGCATTACCCTGAGGGGACTAATCAACAGATGAGAAGACATGAAGGTTTGTTTATGATTCTACATAGATCAGCACTTTATTATTATTTTTATTTGTATTATTATTATTATTGCAGAGGGCATGAATTGTAATCTTTTGTCTTGTAAAGTGACATTTCAGAATTTATTTTGTAAAGTGGCTCTGCAAGAACAAAAGCATTGGAAAGAAAATAATTAAGTTTTAAGTTATATTTTAGATGCCCAAATTCATAAAATACATTTTATGAATACTGCACGTCATGAATATTCTGTAAAATGGAAGGGTTGTATTTCAGGAAGCATTTTCAGACCTGTAGATTGTTTTGTTTGTTCTGAAACAAGGACTTAAATTGTTATAGTGTTGTCTTTCACCTTGGTTCATGGTTAATGTTTATGAGATTCCCTTCATAGTATTCATCCATCAAGATGCAGACTGTCATCACACACACACACACACACATTTATATAAGCCTTTATTCCATCTCTCATTAATTAATTACTTATATAAATATATTTTTCAGTTGGCATGGGAATCAAGGCTTTATTGGGATCGCTTTCTTGCACATGTTTCAGAGAAGAGCAAATACATAGCATTTTAAGATAATTTAATTTCAACTGTGATTAGTATTGTGCTCACTCACAAAATTAAACTGCCGCATTTTATGCAACTTATCTCCCATTGTGAATTATGATCCAGCTTATCTTGTTGCCTCCGTTAGATTTAATTGCTTTCTCTCCACAAGTAAACTGCTCCAAAGTCCATTTGGAGTCAGCCCAAGACCACCAGCTGATCTCAGACCAGTTGTTTTTGTGTGGATCCGATTCATACATGCCTAAATGAAAATGCAACAAGTTTCGAAACAAATGCTCCAAGCGAGCCAGGTGTGAAAATGCCCTTCAAACCCTTCTCCTAAAGTTTGATGACATCATTGGATCCTGCAAGCTGTTTGGATTGTGTCTTTCAGTTCCAAAAGGTCATGATGACATTCACGTGGCACCCTGAGGCTAAACTAAACACAGCCACACCTAGAAGACAGAGAAATAGAGTAACACACGTATCTTTAATAGGGTCTCAGTAACACACCTGCCTTTGAAACCAAACTCCACAGAAAACAACTGTAACATTCCCCTTTACACAAAACACACAGACCTCTTAATATAGTCCATCTCAAGTCAACAGTCACACATGCAGTTTTGATCGTCAGATACGCTGCTCGGCTCGTCTTTTGCCTCAAGTGTGTCACTAATATAGGACAGCTGAACCTTTAGCAACTAAATACAACCTATACAGCCTCTACTCTCTAAGCTCTCTGCTCCTCACCCCTCCTTCCCCGCATAACTCCCCAAGGTGCTGTCACAGAATACAGGAAACTAGGACGAAAGACAGAGAGAAAGAGAACGTCAGTTCTAGAACCAGAGTGCGAGTGCTCTCTTTTCAGAGAAAATCAACCAAATGTACCTGATTCACTCTTAACCATAGATCTTCAACCCTGCTCCTGGGGATCCACAATGTCCTGCAGAGTTTAGTTACAACCCTAATCAAACACACCTGAACCAGCTAATCAAGGTCTTGAGGATCACTTGAAAAATCACAGTTCAGATGTGCTGAATAGGTTGGAACAAAAATTAGCAGGACAGCCCTAATGAAAAAACAACAGCATATGCTGGTAAGGTATGTTTTGAAGCATGGCAGCTGGTTTGAGCTGGTTTAAGATGGTCTTGAGTTGTTTAAAAGCTGGTTATGAGCTGTTTCAAGCTGGTCATGTGCTGGTCCTATGTAACTATCTCCTGCTCAGGACCAGCTCATGACCAACTAAGCAACAGCTTAAACCAGCTCAAACCAGCTGCCATGCTTCAAAACATACCTAACCAGCATATGCTGTTTTTTTCAACAGGGAGTGGGTCCCCGGGAACAGGGCTGAAGACCTAGGCTCTTCACTATAAACAAATACTATCTGTACACATCTCCAGAGTTCAACCTCTGTTATTAACAAGGGGTGCATTTTCCAAAAGCATTGTTAGCTTACTAGAGCGTCTTGCAAGTTCCATTTTTGCTGACAATTCTGTATTCCGACATTTTCAAACATTGTAGAAAACTTGTCTGGTTGGAACTACAGCTCTCAGCAGGTTGGAGCTCTCAACTCTCGTAGGCAGACTACCATGCAGTACACTCTAAAAAATAAAACATTAGTTCGACATAAAATGTGTTAACGTTTTCCACTAGAATTTTTAAGTTAAGCCAACTGCTGGCAGAATTACATTAATTCAAAGCAATGTTTTTGAGTATGGTGAAGTAGCTTTTTGGCCACAACAAAACATATTTCTAAGTTACATGAACTTAATAATTGTCAACAAGAATGCAAGTATTTAAGTTGATCCAACATGATATTTATGCATGGTGAAGTAGCTTTTTGGTCATAATAAAATACATTTCTAATTAAAATGAACTTAATATTTATCAACATACATGCAAGTATTTAAGTTGATCCAACATGATATTTTAGGTATGGTATAGTAGCTTTTTGGTCACAATAAAACAAATTTCTAAATAACATGAACTTAATAATTAGTATGATCCCTATATGATCCCTGCAAGAGATTCCTATAATAAGGGCATTTTCCTGTTTCCCAGAAGGCTAAGTCTCTAAAAACTACAATCTTGGTCGTTTGGTTGTAATATAACCTTGAGTACCTTGTGGGTCGGGCTCCTCCATGGTGGTGCCCCTCCCACAAAGAAGTCAAGGTTCTAAGACTTCTAAGCAGTTAAATGATTATAACACAATCTGAGGAAGATGAGGATGTTGTGTGTGTTTGTTTGGTGGTTTGAAGGTGGCTGAGTGAAATCAGCTGACAGCAAGGAGATGCAAAATACCTTCTGAAAGGTTGCTAGGAGTATTTAGAGGCATGAGGGCGATGTCAAAACCAAGCACCTGAACAGCAGCTAAGGGACTCTTTCCTGGTGCTCAAAAAGAATATATATTCAGACAGTATTATTCAAATGAGTTAGACCCATTTATTGGCAGTAAAAAAAAAAAAACAGTAGGACGATTCTTAAACTTTCAAACAGCAAGATTTGAAGGCTACATTTTCCTGACACACAAAACAGCATGCCCTCAGAAACTTATGAGGAACAGTGTAATAAAATGTAGTAAAACCCAGTACATGGATCACCATTCTTTGACTTGAACACATGAAAGTGAATCAAAACAAGAGATGACAGATTGCTGTACATTTAAACATAAAATGAGCAAAGCTTCTTTCATTCAACTTTTCCAGTACTCTTACATAATAATCTTTATTCTTATCAATATTTGACTATTCACCTTCCAGATTAACGGCAACTAAAGAGGGCACTGCATATGAAGTTCAAAACACACCAATACCCTCAGAACACAGAAGTCATGGGAGAAATTAACCACAGCTCAAATTCCTTAAAAACGTGCAAACAGCAGCATTTGTACGCTAGACACAAAACATGAACTCAGAAGCTTATAAAGAACAGTGTTTTAAAATTTGGTAAAACCCAATGCATGAAGTGGCACCAGAAATGCAGAAAAAAGAACAGGTTGTGTGTGTGTGTGTGTGAGAGATGTGAAACTCTCCCTCACGAAAGGTCGATCAAGTCTGCTCTAGAAAATACCAAACTTGAGATGCATTACTTTAGAGCTGGCTTTTTGTCCATCAAGCTCAAGGCATAGCTTCTGAAACACTTCAAAGGTAAATTTCAAGTGCTTGGGATAGGTAAGGTTAAGAGTGTAGATTACTCCCATCAGCAAAGCACAGGATCTGGCGACATCAATCCCCTCCAGGATCTTGGATCCCTCAACTATGATGGTTGCACGCCCATCACCAACGATAGCAATCTTCATCACTTGCATTGCAAGGTCTGCGTCGAGCTCCTCCACATCCTTGTAAGAGAAATTAAAAGATGTCAGGATGTATGAAATACATAGCTCAAGCTCTTCAGGATGACATGCATAAGGGAATGCAGGGTGACCATGTACTTCAACGCCTAGCCCACAGGAGACTGGTGCACAAGATTGAAACCAAAAGATGACTCTACTTTTAGAATTTAGTTTACACATTAAAGCACACTGGGCCCTATCATACTAATTAATCCTTTTAACTAATAAGAATTTTTATTTTCCTCCCCATTATATTTATGATGCAAGCAGAATGTAATTACAGATAATTTCAAGAATTTTTTCAATGTATTCCCTTCTATTGAACATGATAAAGGCCTGTACACAAATGAGTCAACAGCATGACAGCGAGGACAATAGACATAATTTATCAAATTTAAGTCAAATTCTTAGTTATTTTAATCGAGTAAAACAACAATAACAAGAACAACAAAAAAAATTAGGTGAAATTGCATTAAGTCAAACCTACCTTCAGTGCAATCCAGCTTCACGTACTTCTGCTGTTCGTTTTACTTGATCTGGACCAACATTTCACCTGGAACATGCAAGAGCGTTTGACATTGTAAACCGGTGTAAATGAGGAATACTGTATTGGATGGATGTACGTCACATCGTTTACGCAGTAATATTACAATATACAGACAGCAATAACGTCAGCGTTAGTCACGCTGCAGTCGACTGTAAACTGCACCATACTTTATCTCCAGTGCCGATTAACGTTATTTAACCACACGCTTTTTATTAAGAAAAAAATAAAGAAATGTTTCATATTCGGCAATGGTCCTGGCAATAAATAAGTGTGCGTTCGCTCCACAGCACGTAATATTGTAAAATCTGCTATTGAATTAGCACCAAATTATAAATGCTTAAGTATGATTTAATGTAAATTACCTTTCAAACACACTGGAAGATAATGGCGGCGTCTTCGTGATTTCAGCAGTGACGAGGCGGGGCGGAGTCTAATTAACGTTACAGCTCTATGGAGTTGTTTTAACACTGATGAAATAACTCTGTGAAATAACTCCAACACCAAACGCCATTTTACTCCGAATGTGTTAAAATTACTCTTTGGGTGTTAAAATCAACTCGGAAATGTTTAACACCGAAATACTGCGGTGCACACAAATGCGGGGGCAAGCTAACCGGAGCATCTCGCCCGCTACCCGGAGAGATAGTATGTTACATCGTTCTTTTAAAGTAGGCTATCACTAACAGAATACCAAGCTAATGCAAATATGTGTAATTAAGCATAAAATTACTTACCATTCAACACGACCACAACACTGGATGAGCCTTGAACACGTGCTGTTAGACAGGTCCGCTTCAGCAGAAGAGGGGAAATGTGGGCTGTTTACACGTCATCAAGTTGTATTTTACATCGACAGAAGTTAAAATTAAATTAAATTTAAATTATTTTTTGATTAACGGATCATTTTAAACTCAGACAAGTCATGATTATATATTGAATCAAAAGGCATAATTTGTGTGTCACCTGAGCTCAATAAAATAAAAATTGAAAGTAAAAAGTCTAACAGTATTTATGAACTTGATTTTTCTTTTTACAACAACATATATATTTAAGTAATGGCAAAAGGTCCCATTAATTACTTTTTAGAGTGTACATTCTATATCATTATAGAATGGCAGGGGTCTCCAATCCTGCTCCTGCTTCCTGCAGACTTCGGTTCCAACCCTTCTTGACCACACCTGTCTGTAGTTATTCAGACAAGAAAGCCTGAACACCTCGATTAGCTACTTTAGGTATATTCGATTGGGATGGGAGCTGAATTCTGCACAATGGTAGCTCTCCAGGAGCAAGGTTGGATATCCCTGATGTATGGTTTTGGGAAAAAAAGTTGTGACTAGACCAGGGGAGGCCAACGTTGGTCCTGGAGAGCCAAAGTCCTGAGTTTTGCTCAGGACTGAGTGAGTCAAAAATTAACCTACCTGTATCTTTCTAGTAATGCTTAGACCTCGATTAGCTTGTTCAGATGTGATTGATTAGGGTAGGACCTGTATTCTGCAGGACTGTGGCTCTCCAGGACTGACGTTGGCCACCCCTGGACTAGCTAGTTAATTTCTCCACGATGAATTGTACTATGGTAGTTAACCATCAAGTTGTACAGGAAATGTACCCTAGGTCAGTTATTATGCTGAAGGTCACGGACAAGTTAGCCTAAAACCCGAAATATACTGCAGTTTTTACACTTAGAGGGCCTCATTTATATAATGTTGCGCAGAAACCATCCTAAATTTGATCTTACGATCATCTCTCAGATATGTGTATGTATGATTCATAGAATGAACGTATGCACAGAAAACGCATGTACGCCTCTATTTCTGATGTGAAATCTATGAATAGCAAACGATCTTGAACTTCCGAGCAACTATTTCAGCTCTCTGCCTTGTAAACAACTTCTAATTAATGTCATTAACATATAAAATATCACCAGCATCGTCCAAATCATTTAATTTAGAACAGCAAGCTGCAAGAGCAGCTTACATTTTCAAAAAGCATGCAGTACTCCGACAGGAAAAAATGTGTACGCCTGCTCAGACCCTGACGTGTCGCTAAGCACTTTTCCACATCAATATGAGCGTTGGCGTGGATTTAAGCGTACGCAAACTATAAGATCAAATCTGAGGATACGCATGCTTTATAAATGAGGCTCATAGTGTGTGTGACGTATGTCAGCATAGTAGTATATGTAATTATTTGTACTCTGTACGCTCAAGTTGCACATGTTCCTAGAATTGTTTTGAAGTAATTAGTTGGTCCACAAGGCCTAGGATGTAGCTTCACAGTCAAAAAGAACCTGAAGAGATAGATAACAACAACAAACTTCTCTACACAACAACAATAGATGCCCATGTGGATGAGCACTTCTGTAGGGGCTTAAGACATACACACAACTCTAGTTTAAAGAGTACAAAGATATTTTCATCAGTTCTAACTTCTGGAAAGAAATAGTGCAGATACTGCACAAATATAAAACTTTGGCTGTGTGCACATGCCAAGCATTTGCAACAAAACCGAAGCATACATTGGGGTTCAGCCACATACATAACACTGACGGTCCATTCACAGATCAAACACAAATAAGGAAAGAACTTTCCAGATCTGGTTAGCTCTGATTGCTTGGCTATTTACAGGGGTTAAACTGTGATATTTTGCAGACAAAAAGTTACGTTGTCCATCGCCAATACTGTATCAATATATAAATTACAGCTCACACAGAAGTCACTTTAAAACCAATCAGATTTTGCATGTGAACATTTGCTGATCAATGGTAATAGTGACCACACTGTAAGATTATTTAGATTTTTATTAGTTCACTAGACTATTTAAATTACAAAATCAGGTAGAAAAGTCTGAAGTACTGCTGGACCACTGTCTGTTAAGGGCCCTTAAAATTGCCCCAATCTTCCTCCACATTATACCACCCCTGGTTTTGAAGCTCACACTATTTCTATCCTCAAAGACCTTTCCATTATCAATAAAAACCCATGGAGAAAATGAGTGGGATGTTTACTTCCTGGACCGCACTTTTGTGTTCTGTTTTCATTTGTTGCAGTCTCTCTCTCTCTCTCTCTCTCTCCCGGCACTGATAATCATTTCCTGCATGTTGTAAGAGGTCATCGTTACAGAAGCATCGCAGCATTGTGTTTTATCAGTGCATTCAGAGCTGGCGCTATCAGTGGCTGATAGCATTATTCTGTGTGTATGTGGTTTAAGGCGAGGTGGGAGCACTGTAACAGAGAGATATTTATTTGTGGGCCTCTTATCTGAGCTGTAATTAAAAATTCAACGTCATCTGCCAGTATATAGATCTTCACACGCACATACACACAGACACACACATGACCAGTTTTATTGCATTTAATCTTTTTTATATATATATATAACATGCCAAACACCTGTTGAAAAGAGAGAAAGAGTCAGAGTAATAACGAAAAGGCCCATATGGTTGGTTTTGAATGTCTTTATAGGTCCAAATACCTTCACATGCTTGAGCTTTGCAGCTGCACACACACACACACTGGGCTATTTATACACAGTTTCCTTTTATTTATCCATTGCATTGTTTAGCGCACATCTGCTGCAGTCATGGAGCACAATGGATGGGCCACACAACACACAGAAAGAGTCTACAAACACTATTTGCTAGAATCAGACTAAAGTTGCGATGCTGTATTATGAGACGATACCAGATGTTGTTATCTGTTTAACAAAACCAAGTGAGCTTTTTAGTGAGCATCCAGAATTCACTGCAACAAGCTGAAGGTATCAATACAAATTTAAAATAATGTTTTAACCAATATTTGTTTGTTTGTTTTTGTACTTAAATCACATTTTTAGCTTGCATGCTAAAATCAAACTAATAAAACTGTTGAGTTTCCTGTGCATTCTGTGTGAGAATCACTATTTATATTGCACTCAGAGTTGATGTCTATGTGAAATGTTCCAGACTGATCCCTTATGTCAGCTAAGATGCTGACTTAAAAGCATGTGTAGACAGCAGGGGAGTTCACCCAGTTTTTTTTAAAACAACCTACGCACACTCTCTCTCCTGGGCTCTTCTCTGGGAAGGGGTATGGTATTTGGAGCTGGAATAAATTGAAAATGTTGAGGAAGAAAGGAAATGTTCGAAGCCTAAGACACACAAACACAGCACACATTTTTAGGTAACTAAAAAATGAAATACCATAGACTTTCAAAACTTCCAAAACTTGTTTTTATGAAAGGGTAACAACAAATATAACCCCAATAACTAACCCCAACACTACCCATAACAGACAAGTATGAAATCATTTTTACTTCATGATGAAATGTACCTTTGAGGACGAACCCAAAGGAAGGTTTTGCCACTGGTTTGTGAAACAGGCCCCACCCCAAACTCACACCATTTGTTTAGTCCGGTTCAGGCAAAATAAACACTCAGGTTTGGCTAGTTACCACAGAGTAGCAGGTTAATCCCTGCTGGTAAATGTTATAACTATACTATCAGACCTCACAGCACCTTTATCATGTCTTTCTCAATAGATTAAACATATATTTTAACACTGAAAAAAGTATAGAGTGCACTTGGCCTTAGTAACCCCCTCAACACACATTTAACAGATCAGATACACTCCAGGGCCGTCTGTCTGTGATCACCAAGACTTGATGGTGTTAAGACACTCTGTCTTGAAAGATTAAATAGCCTGGAGTTCCTCAGGCTTCTGTTTGCCACAAGACGAGTGAAGGAGAGAACTGACAGGCTAAGCGCTTAAAAGCTTCCTCAGCAGGTGTCCAACACACACACACACACACACACACACACAGAGAGACACACCAGTAGACCTTATTTGGGGTAGATGACAAATTTAATATTTCACAAAAGAAAACAAGACTGTAAGGGATGGATGTACAATCCATTCAGTTGGTTTTACTCTCTAATTGCACCATTTCACTTAATGTTGAAAAGACTATACTTTTATCCCCTTCTATCACTAAAAACGGTCCACACACACACCTACCCTGAAATGTTGTCAGCCCCTGTATGCCCTCATTTCCTGATACTGAAAGGTCTTAAAATGGCTGACTGAACTGTAAACAAGATCAGTATCGCAAAACACACACACACACCCACAGAATGCTACATCCCAAAATGAGACAAAAGACCGCTCTGTAAAACATGTAGTGTGTATTTGTGTTAGAGTGGATAGGAGACCTACAGAAATACTCTGTAACAATGCCTAAAACACACACATATGTATACAAATGTTTGGAGTCAATGGCAGTTATGGGGCCTAAGGGCATTCCTGAACACCCAGCTATGAAAAACAAACACACTTTTAGACTACAGGAGGCTGGTGTTGTTGCTGGGTGCTGCTGGGGAAGATTGTACCATTTTGGTTCGAGTACGTTCTTTCCTGCCCAGACAGGAAATGGTCATTTGTCATTGCCTCAAATAACAGTGTTTACTTCCTGTTGCCTTCAGAGTTTTCTTTTCTTTTTGAAGGACAATTGGAGAGAAATCTGCTCTGAAGATGGAAGCACAGAGACTGGAAATCACAAAACACACAAAAAAGTGTTTTTGATTTCACTGTGAAATCACTTTTTTCTTCTTTTTTCTTTTTTTTTAGGAATCACCATATTTGCAGTATGAAAAAATAAATAAAACTTCAGCTGAGTGGGTTCTTGAGCATATGAAGAAGAACAAGCAAAACGATTTTCTGACAGCAGATCTTATAAAAACACATTTATCATGCCATGAAAATGGACGTGCCCATGGTGGCTTAAACTAATGAGTAATGAGTTCAGCCAAACCAAAAACAAACATTCTGCCAATGTAAAGAGACATTGATAAATGCTGCACTGCACTCCCACAAATACATTTTCCCACTGCAACATGGGCTTTCTATATTTTTATAACAGTAGTATTTTGGTATTTATTTAGCTCTAAATATCTAAAATTAGATTTTTTTTTATATATGTACAAATAATTATTGTCATAAAAATGCCAGTGGATTCCATGGGAATGTGGAAGTCAGGAACATTGAATATTTGGTCTTTTTCTCATGCTCATTTTAAATGAGGTAATCAGTCTGAACTTGTGTAGAAGGACAGATCCATCTAGGAAAAGTAGTGTTTCTGAATTACATAATGTGTATGTGATGTTCAAATCAATGGTTAAAAGATGGATTTGTGACTTAAACAATCAAAAAGTACAGTTTAGCATGCATGAGTAGCTTTTTTACTCTCCTCTCTCTTGCACAACCAAATATCAACCATGCAGGCATCATCAATCAGTCCTCATGTATAAGAAGAGAGGGCCAAGTACTGAACCCTGAGGTATCTCGATAATAAACAGAGTTTAACATTAATACAAGACATTAACTTCAATGTGAGTTACTGTCTTACATGTACATTTACACTTTTTCTGACACATTTAATTTATTGCTTTTATATGCATTGTTTGAAGTAATTTAAAGGCTTTCTAAAATGAAAATATCAATAAATCAACTTGCAAAAGCAGATAACTTCCTCTCTAATGTTTAGCAACTGAGAAGGACATTGACAGTGAGCTTAGCAGATGGAAATAGGACATACTTGTATTTTCTGTGAATTGTTGGTGACACAGTTGGTGAAACTGACATGTCTGATCACATTACAGTGAAATCGAGCTCTAGAAATGTCTGAAGGTGACAGTACACACGCATGCCCTTCAGCCTGCCCATAATTATTCCTCAACTTTTACCTTTGACATTAAATCCCAGTCTCCTCTCTGGACAGACAACAGACGCTGACTGACCAATGAGGGTCATCTCATCTCTGTAACCTCTGACCTCTACGCACATATCAGTGAACCCAATATGTGCCCAACTCTGACCCCTGACCTTACGCGACTGTTGCAGATAATGGACAGGTAAGTTACTGAGGAACTTGCACACTGGCAGAGCAACACACACAGACTCACGGCTGAGCAAGTCAGGACAGTCTAAAATAGACACTAAGGTAAACATAATAAATGCAGCTAAAAACATCACTAAACATCATCCAACCACACCAAAAGTTCGAATCCATATTTAACCCTGGATAGTCCATTGTTATTAAAAACTCAGTGAACATCTTCAAAACACTCTCGCTGTGAAAACACAACTCAACAGGATGAAAAAGTGGAAGTGTGGAATAATGGTTAGCGGATACATGGAAACACACACACACAGGAATCCATGCATTCACAACCAATATACAGCACAAGCCCTGGCCCGCTGCACCCGGATATAGTCTGACACACAAGTCATGAGACGCACACCTGCGTGTATATCAGGAAGCAAACACACACACACACACACACACACACAAACAATATGCATAAACATACTTTCAATCAGGTAGGTGTTTTCCCTGGGACTGGTTTAATTTAAGAATGTCAACTCATAAGTCAATTAAAAAAACATAAAAAAGTGATTCTTAAAGACTTAAATACAACTTTTTATGTTAATATTAATGAATTATCGGCTTTTAATATCTGTAAAAAAAAGTTTTGGTAACACTTTAGGAATGCATATTCACTGTTAACTAGGAGTTTTCTAATCGCTGCTTATTGATAGTAAGTAAGGTAGTTATTATATCATGATTAACGGATCTAAAATATGGTCATGAAGAAAAAGGCATTGATTTACGCTTTATATGTACTAATAAAGCATCAATGTGCTATTCATATGCACGCATAACATTTTTAAATAGTGCTCCATAGTCTAAAGTCAAAGTTTATACAACACATATATATATTATACAATATATATATATATATATATATATAATCAAAGTCATATGGAGCTGGAAGACATATTGTCATGTAACAATGAAGAAAAAAGCAGAAAAAATGCTATGACTATGTAGCAACGTCAAAATCTCATAAAAATAGATATTTCTGTTTGTGAACTAAGAAGCATTGAAACTTTTAAACAATTACTGGTCAACATGTTTACAGTCACATGTTTTTAAAGTGCTGTTATGCGTTGTTACTTGAATATGTTGTTGCTACTCAAGGTTACGCCACATTTTTTGCTTTTCATCAGCTTAGACTTATTACCATTTTGCCAAATACAAAAATGTTTGATCACCATAAATATCTGTTAAAAAAGAAAGAAAAAAGTAACATGCACCATCAACAGACAAAACACAACAGGATGTGCTGTTTGTGTGTGAATAAAATCAGATGAATGAGGTAATGACAGACAGCAGCCTTGATTGGTCGACAGCTGTGTTCCGTGTCCTGTTACCGTTTTTAACACACACACCCACACCCATCCTCTTTTAAATTGTTCCGATGTCACCCTCATATATGTTGTTCATGTCAATTACACACAGACACCCATATTTTGTGCATTGCCAAAATATACAAAATACAAGACACTATGAGCCTCACTCATGGAACACAAACACAATGAACTTCTATGTAAATCATTTGTAAAACTATTTATACATAAACTGATACATACGGCAGTTTTATAAATAATTTACACAGAAATTCATTCTGTATACGTGGGCTTTCAGAAAGCGCTGCCCCATCTCAGACACAGGAAGACAGAGGTGAAAGTGTTGTTCCTGAGATTGACCTGATTCTGACTCACTGTGTTCAGTATAATTATAAACCAGCACTGCCCTCAGCATGTGCCATCACACAGCAAACACAATCTGCCCCTCAGGAGATGTGCTGATAGTGCTCAACTCTACACTCCAGGAAATTTATGAAACACTAGCGCTCTAAACTCAGTTTAGTGAGCTGACTACATAGACAACATTGTTTAAGGAATCACCCAACATAAAGGTTACTCCTTTATGTCATACTATTAGCTAGTCCTTCAGTGAGGAGGCAATCCCAGAAAAAGAAAAAAAGAAATGTAAAAAAGAAACGTGCTTAATTGTATTGAATGTGTAATTGTAGTGTACTTCAAATACTAAAAGTATACTAAGAAAAAAACAGACAAAACTGTACTTGCCGATAATATAGTATTAATGGAATTGAAAGCCACTTAAAGGTGCCATAGAATGCATTGATACAGTATTTTTAAATTGTTCTCTGATATCTACACAGAAGGTATGTGGCTTAGGTAAGGGCAAAAAATCTCCAGAAACGATTTTACATGTCCATTTACAACCCTAGGATTTCTCCCTAGAATGAAACGGTCTGTTATTGGCTTATTTGGCAGGGTCATGAATAATAATGAGCTCTGCTCTGATTGGCTGTTTCACAGTATGGCTCATCAGCAAGAAGGAAGCACAGGGAGGAAAATATATATTTAAATACTTTCTCTCGCAGTTATATCGTCGGGTAATTATACTGTATATAAAACGCGGGCATCAGGGAGCCGTTATTAATATGCGAGGCATTGAAACTGCTTTTGAACGATCCATCGATCGCGTTATAGTTCACTTTCAAGAGACGCGATCACACAAACCATGTTTACATTATGGAGCAACAGTACTTACCACACATTTCACAAGATCAGATGCTTGTCAGTGGTGCTCAGGATCTGTAAGTCATTCGCCATCATCCTCATCTCTCCTTACTGAGAGTGAAATCTTATGTACTGTAACAGGCTACCGCTAGCAAGGAGCTAACCATGTCCCTTTAGTGGCTCGCGTTATTTGCTTTCTGTGCCTTTCTGAATACAGACACCAACCCATCCCTGCACTTCACACCCCCTGCACGGCCTGGAACATAAAATTTATTTAGTTATTTTCGCTGTTGTCCGCGCTTGTTTATTTACATTACCTGCAGAGCTTCTGATGGTTCGGCCGGCTTAGAACAAGGGCGGGTTTATGCAAATGTTGGGGGCGTAGTGATCCCGACTGTTGCGTCACAGTCGGTGTTATGTTCTGATTCGCCTGTTTTTCAGTGGTCTTTTTTAATCACGAGATTTACATATGAAGGAGGAAACTATGGTGTTTGAGGCTCACTGTATGTCATTTCCATGTACAGAACTGTTATTATTTAAATATGCCAGGGTAAAGACAGTTTTTCATTCTATGGCACCTTTAAGTGTACTTAAAAAGAAAGTTTACATGACTATTTATTAGGTTTAAGTACATTTTAAAAAAAAATTCTTTGTATTTGTCAGAGAGTCACCGCAGTCTCCACCAGCGACACTCACCAGATCCCAATCCCCTGATTTCTGATCACCGCCACCTGTCAGCACTAATCAGCAGCACTATATCCCTGCACTCCTCCCATTCATTCACTGTCTGGTCTCAAACTTTCCATGTTGACTAACCTGGCCCACTTACCTTTTGTCTACTTACCAGTTGCTCCAGTGTTCCTATCCCTGTTCTCCACCATCTCCACGCTCCACTGTTACCTCCGGATCCCCTGGAAAAGGAAAAAGGATATTCACACTCAGAAAAGCCCCTAGAGTCATTCCCATTCCCCGCCTGCTTACCTGGACATTCTGCTCATCTCATTCCCCTCTGCTACTACTCAATAACCATGTTGATTGTATTGCACTTACCTCTGGGTCCTGTGTCTATCTGCTGACAGTATTAGGGTGAAGTTCAAAGTTTAACTTTGAATCACATTTTAAATGTTTTAATAATCCTTTGCAATGCTTTAAAGAACTACACTTATTTCAATGTGTTGATACCAAAGTGCTTGTAAAGTACTTGATTATGATTGTAACTGTAAAGTAATTCAATATTACATTTAAAGTTAAGATATTTTAAATGTAATAAAATACAATTGTTTTGGTACAAAATGTGTAACTACACACATATATTTGAATTCATGACTTACACGTTTCAATAGAAACAACATTAAAATATATTGTAGTTCATCTTAAATGCATGTCAGTACATTCAGAAATAGACTTTAAACATATTTCAAAGACAGAAGAAAAACTAAATTACATATAAATATGCACTTAAGTCCTTCTCAAGTGGGTCAAAAAAGCACTCTAACGTTACAGTTAACATTCAATTAAGCATTCAAAAATATTGCATTCAGTTCATACTTTTATCATAATTTGTTCATAATTTTACTTTTAATTTTAAAGTACTCTTTTAAAAGTATGCTAAAAAGTGTTTTTTTTTTTTTCACAAAGTTTGTGACAAGTTCACTATGCTTTCATTCAATGCCAAAGGGCTAAGGAAATTATGTTTGGGCGATATAATTTTTATCATTATTAATGAATCACATCTCTAGCTAAGCTAGGCTTACGTGCTAAAATCAAACTATAGTGGCATTTTTGTTGTTTGAGATATGGTGTGCTTCATGTGAGGAGCACTAAGTGCTTACAGGCCCAGATCAAAAGAGTTCACCTCTCTATGAAATTCTGGTCTCTGTATGTTTGTATAAGCAATACAAGGACAATTATTTGTCAGAATTAAACATATAAAGGGGAGAAGCAAACAATGTTTAAACATTTTAAACAAACCAAACTAATAGAAAACCGGACATAAATGTAGGGCAGATGTTTGTAGGAGCTCAGTTATCTTATATTATAAAAATATCGCCAAATACGCATTACGTAGCTCATGCTAAATATATGTAAGTGTGAACTCGTGAAATGTGTGTCTAAAAGCATGTAGATGCAGGCTACGTTATTAGTGCTTTGGCAGTGTAAAGCTTTTGTAGCATGTCAATAAAACTACTCGAGTCTGAATAAGAGAGAGAGAGGAAGTAGGTTTGTGTTGTTGAGCAGAAACAAAAGATGAAGGCTCATTCCTCTTTCTCTGTCTCTCTGAAGTGTAACCTCTCTGTGGGTAGTTTGAGAGGGACAGGTGAAAGGTCGTGACCTCGAAGTAAAGCTCTGCTGGGTGCTCTGAGGGTGTGGAAGAGGGTCACAGGTGAGCCCCGCAGGGCAAAACACAATGCTCACACACTTCTCACATACACTGCTCAGGGACATGTGAAAACAAGCCAATCGTCACAGCCGAAAGCTCAAATGACAGCCAATCACAAATGACTAAAAGCGTCCTCATTAAAACATGTGGAGAGCTTCAGGAAAGGCTTTTTGTCTATTCTTCTGATTCTAATTGACCAGTGCTAGATTCATAATAGAAAAAAGATGCTGTGTTAAGAGTGGCAAAGACACATTTAGGAATTAACAGCAGAACAGACCAAGTAGCCTAATTACCGTCTCTCTGAAAACATCTTATTATGGAACTTAAAGCACTTTTTTTGCATTTGCCAGTTTAACGTGCAGCGTGAACTACGAGTGTTGAAGTATAAACACTATTGCTCTGTGGGCTTTTTGAAACACTGCTCTGTTTGTCCGAGCTGCTAAGCGTGTTGACATGAAGCTCAATCAGTGCTGTGAGTTTGGGGTGGAAAGGCCTGTCAGCTCTCTCACAGAGGGAATGTGTGAATTTCAACCGTTAAGATTGGGACGTGGTAATCGTCAGCTACACCTTCTCTTGTAGGCGTGGTGTTTTACAGTTAGGATGGTGCTCATGTTATGGCTTCAGGGATGAATGTTGCAGTGAACAAGGAATTGATCAACATGCATCAAATTATTGTTCCTTCAGAAATCATTCTAATATGCTTTGTTTGAAATAGAAATCTTTTGTAACAAATAAATGTCTCAATGTCTTTACAGACACTTTTGATCAGTTGAATGCATCTTTGGTGAATGAAAGTATTGATTTCTTAAAAAAATCTTGACCACAGAGTATTTACTAAAAATTTTGAAAATTATATTCCTTGAACAATTGTGTCCCTTCAGAGAATACAGTTATTAAACATTTATCACTAACAACAACATTAAACCATAGCCAATAAAATATTAGGTAGCTCCAATAAAAACAGTAGATAGAACAGAACGAATGAATGAATGAATGAATGAATGAATGAATTGTTTTACAAGGATACAGCATGTGCTAATAATTTTAGTGGAATGTTGGTTATGATGTAAGAGCTTATTCTTAATGGAATATTTGGTGGCTAGGATGTTTTCTTCTTCATTTTATTTTTTTAACCAGTCAATCAACTACACATTTTTATTCATTTCTTTGTTGGATAAAATGTAATTGTTTGTTTATTTATGAAATTCTCTTTGGTGTCACACTTCACCTTTACTTTATTTTATAAAAAGGAAAACAATTTTTGGTTTATGTCACTAATTAGAGTTCTAGTTCACTGTAAAACTTGTTCAACAGCCAAATTGATATTTTAGTTTCAAATTTAAATGTAAAAATTTTACATTTTAAATTTAGTTTTATTTATTTTACCGAAATATTACTGAAATTCATTGCACTTAACAGAAAACGTCATGTGAACTGTTATAGTTATAGTTTACTAGCTAGCTTGCAGGTAAATATAAGAGAGCAGAGTCAGTGTTATTAAATTAAATTAAACGGTTTTCATCAATTTCATCAACATACAACAACTGAGTGGATTTTTATTGTATTTTAGGAAATAATGTTTTAGTGAACTCAAATGAAATAAGTGTACAATATTTATAAATATTGGTTTCTTAAATGAACTGAGGCAATCGGTTTTCTCAATTAAAATGAGTTATAACTTATTGGGGTATATAGTGTTCTGCAAAGTAAAAAAAATAACTGATAAAAAGAAGAATTATATATATATATATATATATATATATATATATATATATATATATACAGTGCCCTCCAAAGCTTTCAGAAATAACATTTCATGCAATAACAGGTGCATTATGTATTGTTGTGCAAATCAAGCCTATGACCCATTTGAGGGCACTGTATATGTATATGTATGTGTATATATATATATATATATGTATGTATGTATATATATATATATATATATATATATATATTCAGTTCAAACACACAGTCTGGATCTGTTTATAGGCATAGGTAAGTGTTTTTATGTGCTGTTGAAAAGCAGCTGCACACAGTGTATATGTTGTGTATGTTTCGTAAGCACAGCAGTTATGTGAGAGGTGTCTAGACAAGACCTTTTGATTACAGGTCATTCCACAACTTCAACGTCCTGCAGAGCTTTCCCCTGGAACATAATATTTCACTCAGCATGTTGTTTCTTTAACTTATAATAGAACTTATGTAATACACACACACACATCAGAAAAGTGTTTCTACATACAGTGTACTCACACTGAGAAAGAAAGAGAAAGATCCTCTCTGATGTTCTGATGCCAGCAAATACTGTTCCCGATAAGGCTAATCAATATTTAAAAATGTTGACTTTTATTTATATATATATATGTATATATAATTTAGTATTGGCCTACTTTATATTGATTATACTAAACAAAAGATAGGGAGTATTGGATAGAAGAGTTTTCACTTTATGTTCTTTATGTTTATGTTCTTCGACTTTCCCTATAAAGTTTTGACTTCACATTTGGAGCTTTCAGAAATAACATTTCATGCAATAACAGGTGCATTATGTATTGTTGTGCAAAACCTCTAAAAGCATGCTAATGGATTGCTAATGGGGTTTCATAATTCATCATTTGGCACCAGTCCTGAAGGGATCAATTAGGAATCCAAGAATTCCAACCCAGCCTCACTGCAAAAAAAAGCGCCTCCGTCTACACTTTCTGTAACTCAAAAAAAAACATGCCTATACATACAACCCACTGCATTTTCATCTGAAATGAACACTGGTGGCAGTAAAACACCAAGAGGTTTTTCTTTTTACACAAATTAGGATTATATAGGCAGATTATGGATCAATAAAGACTTTTCTTCATGAGGTTTCAGAGCACCTTTAACATGCATGAGTTCTAAACTATATAATTCATCACATTGCACTTGCAGATTGCTCAGATATGAGTCATGAGCACATCACAAAAGAGTTCAAAGCCTTGTAGAAACAATCTGACATTGCATAGTTGCTTCACCAAATGCTTTTTTTCTCATCTTGCCCACTATATAGGGTTATTAGAGGGTGTGTTAATTTCATTAGTGACAAAGCATATATTTATATAGCGCTACACTGGATATTTAATTTCCGAACGGCTGCGATACGTGCATGAATGAACCAATGTGTAATCAGATTACTGTACCAATTATTCTATCTAAAAGTATTGTATTTCTTACTAATTTTCTAAATCTCATATCAACCTCGACTAGTTGAACAATACAAGGATGGACGTGAAACTGCATATTTAATTAATAGGATAATATAAATTACATTGGCCTAACTTATTCTCGTACTGACCAAAGTATTTAAACGGACAAGGTTGCATTAAAACACATTTTAACATTACATGCAAAATGTTGATGTTAAATTCACTATTGTTTCTTGTTATACAGAATTACATAAAAGGAAAATGAACAGTATTCCTTTACTTTACTTTGTTTTTCCCCCAGGAAAAAGTAATTAAATTACACTAATTAATTACTTGGTAATGCATTATTCCCAACACTGATAATTTGTTACTACAGTGACGTTCATCTGTTTGGGAGAAATTGAATGCGCTTTTTAGCACATCCACTAGACGTTTTACAGTACTTTGAAACTGCCACGAAACAAGAATGTACACTTCAGTGGTAAGAAATGAATGTATTGATATCCTACTTAAAGTCAAGTAATTATATCTGTGAATAAATGTCATATTTTATAAACCATTGTGTTGAAGTTATTTTAATTTGGTGCTGAAGAAATGTAAAATCTGGGTACCCTGTAATAGACAGATTTAATCTTACATATGATAGTCGATATGCTCAGATTATTTTTATTAATTAAACAATAGATACAAACAAACTATGTTTTTTTTTTTTTAAATACTGTTTAGGCGTCCATACAGATCATTTCCATGTATCTTATACTATACTGGGTCGTGAGTGTGCTGGATGATTACTGACGTACAGCAGGGTGATCAAATTGGAGTAAAAAGGTTAGGGAAGCGTTATAATAACGTTAATGTCACGAGTCCGGGCTGCAGTTCTTCCCCTCTCCACTAGAGGTCAACATCTCCCGTCCTCCCGGACTCCACTCCCCTAACTGCACACACCTGCCGCATATCATTCACCTGAGACTCATTATTACACCCTCAGCTGTTCTGCATTGCCACAGACTATATAGGCTCCTCTCTCTCACCACTATGTATGGGTGAATTAATTGTTATTTTGTGTAATTGTAATTGTATTATATTAGTGTGTGCTCTGGTCTGGGATACATGCACTGTGTTGCCGTCTCGTATCCCATTCCTTTTCTGCTTTGTTTTTTGCCGTGTTGGCGTTTTTGTTTCGTTATTAAAGAGAGCCTTACCTGCACTTGGACCCTGACTTCGTCTTTCCACAGCGCTTCTCTTAGAGTTCCGTGACAGAATTCACCCAGCTAACATAGGTCCAGCAGGGAGGTTGCTCAACATCCGCCAGGGAGACCAGAGCACTGAGGAGTATGCCAGGGACTTTGTTGCAGTGGCTCGTCGGTCGACTATTGAGAAGACCTGCCTCATGGTCTTTTTTTACGGAGGCCTGGACGAGCCCTTCAAATCCCTGATGCCATACTGGACCCCCGACGAGTCACTGGAGGACTACATCAATCGGGCTCTGTACTTGAGAGGCTCAACCTTCAGAGTGGAGGTAGCCGTGGAGCCCGCTCACAGTTCTCCCGGCGCGGCGATCCAAGGGGCATCAGAGGCCTCATTGGCCGCACCCAGTACCTCGCACCAGTTCCCAGAGCGTCCCGGGCTGATCCGCAGCGTTCAGGAACCGCCGCTGATGTCGGTGCGAGCGGCGTGGTTTACTCGCGCCCCTCCCGAGGCAACGGTGCCCGCTCACAAGGCTTCCAAAGCAGCGGTGCCCGCTCACGATCCTCCCGAAGCGGCGGTGCCTGCTCACGAACCTCCCGAGGCAGCGGAGCTCACTTTAGGTCTTCCCGAAACGGCGGTGTCTGCTCACGAACTTCCAGAGGCAGCAGAGCTCGCTTCAAGCCTTCCCAAAGTGGCGGAGCCCGCTGATGTGCCCTCCGAGGCAGCGGAGCTCATTTCAGGCCTTCCCGAAGCGGCGGAGCCCACTGATGTTCCCTCCAAGGCCGCGGAGCTCACTTCAGGCCTTCCCGAGGCAGCGGTGTTCTCTCACAACGCCTCAGAGGCTGCGGTGCTCGCTCACGATCCTCCCATGGCGGCGGTCCCCACTCACGATCCTCCCGAAGCAGCAGTGTCCGCTCACAGTTCCCCTGAGGCAGTGGTATCCGCTCACAAAGCTCCCGAGATGGGGATGCCCGCTCATGATCCTCCCGAGGCAGCAGTGTTCGCTCACAACGCTCCCGAGGCTGCGGTGCCTGCTCACGATCCTCCCGAAGCAGCAGTGTCTGATCACAGTTCCCCTGAGGCAGCGGTATCTGCTCACAAGGCTCCCGAGACGGGGATGCCCGCTCACGTTCCTCCCGAGGCAACGGTGTTCGCTCACGAGCCTCCCTGGATTAACCCACCATATCCGCCCTGGCCTCCTGCTCTGCCAGTTCCGCATTGCCACAGACTATATAGGCTCCTCTCTCACACCACTCTGCCTGGGTGAATTAATTGTTATTTGTGTAATTGTAATTTTATTATATTAGTGTGTTCTCTGGTCTGGGATACATGCACTGTGTTGCCGTCTCGTATCCCATTCCTTTACTGCTTTGTTTTTTGCCATGTTGGCGTTTTTGTTTGAATTAAAAGAGCCTTACCTGCACTTGGACCCTGACTTCATCTTTTCCACGGCGCTCCTCTTAGTATTCCGTGACAGTTAAGGGAACGTTATAGTAACGTTATAGAAATCAAAAACTAACATTCTATTTCCATTAACCAAAAACAAACCTTCACAAACTAACGTTCTGAGAACGTTAGAATAACGTTTTAGGAACATTCTACAAAACATCCGGGCTAACCAAAAACAAACCATAAAAAAATAACATTCTGGAAACCAAAAACTAACGTTCAGAGAACCAAAAATTGTTAGCTGGTCTGGGACGTCAGGTTGCCCTTGGTCATGACAACAGACAGATGCTGCATTTTGGTTGAGAATGAACATAGGGTTGACGTCAGTATTTGACACCAATTTGACATTGACTTAAAGTTGGATTTTGTACACAACCTAAAAACAACAAATATTACTGTCAGCTGACGTCAGTATTGGAGATCTAATTAACTGACATTAGACATGGAATTGACATTGAATTTTGGTCACCTGACATCGCAACCACAATTTAACCAAATATCAACGTCTTATGATGCTGTGTGCCTGCTGGGATAAGACTGAGCTGGAGAAATGACTACAATTTTCATTTCAGTTAACAGTAGGCTCTATAAAAATATTCGATCATTTGATTTCAAATTAAAATGGACATTCTTTTAGTATTTTTGACAAGGGTTTTTGATAGAGACATGTAATATGCATATCCTACTAAGGGTCTTTAGAGGTGTCATTTCTGCATATTAAACTAGACTGAGAACATCTAAACAGCTAAAACATCACATCAGCTTCAAATTCCTGCAGACATTCTTACTGTATGAACTACGATTGGCCTTCAGTAGCTGATGTGAGGTCGCTTTGAACTGTGTCAGTGTCTCATCAGCCGCAGTGGTGTAGGGTTTGTCCTCATCTGCGCTCTGGTCTTTCCTGCTTCTGCTGCAGCAGGACGCTGCTGATGAACAAGTCGTCTTTAAAAGCTCTTCAAAAGCTGCTATTGAGCGGCGCTGGGCAGCTGCCAAGCTCTGTGGGCAGACTGCAGGACTACAGACTAATAGATGAGGAGGGAATTCCACCGAGATCTGAGCGCTTTCACTGGGAAGAGGGCTATCGTTTTGGTTTCAAAATAACTTCCAGAAGTTCAGTATGCGTTTTCTTTTTTTGGAAACTCTGGGAAGTTTCAAATGTTTTCAGTGTTTTTGTATTCCCCCACAGCTCTACAATACTAATAACCCTCATCTGCAATAATAACTGGATTTTTACATTTTCTAAAGAAAATTATAGCCGTGCTTGTTCTGTAAACTCTTGCCACTATGATGCTGGTTTGTTGTGGGTGGTAGACAGGGCATTACTATACAGTTGCTAAGGGTTTTTAGGTCACTGCTAACTTGACCAAGAGCCCAGACAGAAGGACAGACAAGAGGAAAGACAAACGGATGAACAGCCGGACAGATGTATGACTGTAGAGTCACACTAGTGCTGTGAATCAGTTTTGTCACGGTGCTGTGGTGATCTAACCCACATTCTCATCACCATGTCTGTATGTGGTTCACAGAAAGCCAAGCAAATGTCATAAAGTGGGTTCATATCTGATTATGCCTCCTCAGAAGACAATGCAGATACTGAGATGCTGAGAGGGTGAGAAATGAAGGAGAGTGGGAGATTATGAGTGAGAGTTTGAAATGTGAAATATCAGAGACGAATCTATGTTTGTGCTACTGAATTTGATTTATTCTTTGCTGAGTCTTTAGCCATTTTTAAATAAACAGCTAAAGATGGATACGCATAGGCTAAATGATTAAGTGTAGGCTAAATTAATAATTAATATTTAAATAATTTATATTTTAGCCAGCAAACTCTGCTTTTTAAGTCATAGGTACTTGTGAATTATTAATCTTAATGTTCATACAAAAACATTTTAGATCACCAATATTCCTCCAAATGTTTCTCCAGCCAGCCTTACAGAGTCATCTGGACACACACACACACAAACACATAAACTCATCTAAAGGATTATTAGGAACACCTGTTTAATTTCTCATTAATGCAATTATCTAATCAACCAATCACATGGCAGTTGCTTCAATGCATTTAGGGGTGTGGTCCTGGTCAAGACAATCTCCTGAATTCCAAACTGAATGTCAGAATGGGAAAGAAAGGTGATTTAAGCAATTTTGAGCGTGGCATGGTTGTTGGTGCCAGACGGGCCGGTCTGAGTATTTCACAATCTGCTCAGTTACTGGGATTTTCACGCACAACCATTTCTAGGGTTTACAAAGAATGGTGTGAAAAGGGAAAAACATCCAGTATGCGGCAGTCCTGTGGGCGAAAATGCCTTGTTGATGCTAGAGGTCAGAGGAGAATGGGCCGACTGATTCAAGCTGATAGAAGAGCAACTTTGACTGAAATAACCACTCGTTACAACCAAGGTATGCAGCAAAGCATTTGTGAAGCCACAACATGCACAACCTTGAGGCGGATGGGCTACAACAGCAGAAGACCCCACCGGGTACCACTCATCTCCACTACAAATAGGAAAAAGAGGCTACAATTTGCACAAGCTCACCAAAATTGGACGGTTGAAGACTGGAAAAATGTTGCCTGGTCTGATGAGTCTCGATTTCTGTTGAGACATTCAGATGTAGAGTCAGAATTTGGCGTAAACAGAATGAGAACGTGGATCCATCATGCCTTGTTACCACTGTGGTGGTGGTGTAATGGTGTGGGGGATGTTTTCTTGGCACACTTTAGGCCCCTTTGTGCCAATTGGGCATCGTTTAAATGCCACGGCCTACCTGAGCATTGTTTCTGACCATGTCCATCCCTTTATGACCACCATGTACCCATCCTCTGATGGCTACTTCCAGCAGGATAATGCACTATGTCACAAAGCTCGAATCATTTCAAATTGGTTTCTTGAACATGACAATGAGTTCACTGTACTAAAATGGCCCCCACAGTCACCAGATCTCAACCCAATAGAGCATCTTTGGGATGTGGTGGAACGGGAGCTTCGTGCCCTGGATGTGCATCCCACAAATCTCCATCAACTGCAAGACGCTATCCTATCAATATGGGCCAACATTTCTAAAGAATGCTTTCAGCACCTTGTTGAATCAATGCCACGTAGAATTAAGGCAGTTCTGAAGGCGAAAGGGGGTCAAACACAGTATTAATATGGTGTTCCTAATAATCATTTAGGTGAGTGTATATACATATAGTAGGAACGATTAATTACATCCAAACGTTTTTATTTATATAATATATGTGTGTGTACTGTGTATATTTATTTTGTGTGTGTGTATGTATATATATATATATATACACATATACACATGTATGTTTTTTTTTTTTTTTTAACAGTGATTAGAAAGAATTGTTCACCCAAAAATGTAATTTCTGTCCAGTTATTCATTTTCAAGTTGTTGAAATTTTTAAGAAAATCCTGGCCTTCAATACAGTAAACGTGAATGCATATTGAAAAAAAAAAAAAGTATCATATAAGTATTCAACTCACTATGACTCATGCACTATATTCTGTCTCCTGAAGACATATGAGAGCTTTGTATTAGAAACAGGGCAGAATCATTCACAGATAAACTTCCTTGTGATTCACTGAGCTAAAGTTCAATCAGTCCGACTCGTGAACGAATGATTCAGACTGATTTTGTGAACTACATGTACTGATTCCTTGAAAATAATTAATTTACAAATCAGACATTGTTACTTCTTTCTTCTATCGTGTGGCTTCATTAGTGGACAATGACTACTTTTTGTGTTATTTGTTTATTTGTAAAGTCCTCATTGACATTCATTATATTGAAAAGCTCAGTCAGGATTTCCCTCGGTAGAAATCTAATGATGTGTAGCGGCAGAACATTCTGAAGAATACAAAGAGATCCATCATTGTAATTACAAAATGACTCTTCCTTCTGTATACAAAATAAATGCCATCGGTACATAAAAAACAACACAGAGATGTCATCTTCAACTATTACATGATCTTAAACAACAACAACAAACAAACCCAAGTGTCTCAAAATAAATAAATGTAACATAGATCATGTGCTAAAACATTCAAAATAAAAGTAGTTTGATAAGACAAAATACTTTATTGGACAGACAATGAGTGTGTACTTGTTTATAACTTGACCTTTGTATTATAATAGAAGGATATAAAACAGTACACAAACCCAGAGCCTTCCCTTTGAGCGCTGATACTGATATACGATCAGCCGCACCACCCACTGAATAATAATGAAGATTGTTATAACAGAACATGCGGATGATGACTGACCGGTGACCCGAGGGACTGGCCTTTATTCCCAGACTTTCCCCGGACGCTTCACTTACCGGCACCGAGAGTGATGTCATCACGGAAAAGAGAAAAGAGACACAGCGCACTTTCCTTATTACTGATGTTTACATATCATATTTATCTCAGAGGTTTGCCCTAAAATTCCTTACAAGTCTTCGGTTTCCAAGTCAACTGACATGCAGTAAAAGTATAGTGCTATAAAATGTATGTAAACAGCTCAGGTCATTTGGTATTGAAAGAATTTGCTTGGTTACACTTTATTTCTATAGTTCTCTTTATACATTCTACTAACTATAAGTAAGTTTGCAACTGCATGTCAATTGTCAACTCACTCTTATTAGTGTATTAGTAGTTACGCTTAGTCAGAGGTCAATTTGAGAAAACAAACTCCCTCCAGTTATAAAGATTACTATCCCACTGCTATTGGTAAAAAGTGTTTTTGTGACTCACTGATGATGACTTTCTGTTGGTGGGATAAAAACTTCCTGTATGGGATGCTTGTTTATCTATGTGTGGGTTAGTTACTCTGTTCCAGAACCTAAGGTGGCTTGCATCTGACCGTAAGTGGCCTGTAAAGTGGACTTTGCTGGCTAGTTGTCCATGTTCAGTTCTGGGCACTGCAACAGCATAGGAAATATGGGAACATCAATATATCACTTTACAGGAAGTGGACAGAGAAATTAATTCAGCATCACATCAGAACTTTTGAAGATTTAATTAAATAAAGCAGTGAAAAGGAGTTAGCATGTTGCTAAACTGACAACATGATACTCTAATAGCCTAATCATACACAAATAAAGACTAAAATAGTATTTTAAGTTTTTCAGTATTGTTAATGGCCGTTTCTCAATATGCGTACTTGTCTGTACTTGTGTTCTTGTGGACTTGTGAAACGTCATCAGTCGCTGCCGAAGTACTGTTCCAATTCAAAGTTCACATCTAGCCAAGTCCAGTTCAAATCCCCGGATGTGTTCTTGATCCGCCCCTTTTACCGAGGATGCATCGAGAGGTGACTTGTGCGGACTTGATACGGGCCATAACCCAGAATTCAGTTCGTCCTTCCGTCCTCGAGAGTTCGTTCTTCCGAGTCGAACTTGGCAAGTCCAAACTCGAAAGGACGGAAGTCCAGACTCTGCGAACTTGGTATTGAGAAACGGCCAATTTCTTTCAACTTGTCCACCATCTTGAATGATTAATGTACACTGAGTTTGTTAAAAATGCACTGCCTTGTGAAAAAAGTACACTTTAGGATACTTTTTTTATTGATTTTTTTTTTTAAAGAGTACTTATTACGAAAAAATACTTTCAAAGAATGTGAACTGAATGTGATGTTACACTTAATAGCATGTGTAGTAGTGAGTGGGGCGGGGCCGAGAGCCGTGGGAGGGGAACGAGGCCGGTGGAGGGAATTATAATGAGCGACACCTGCGCCACTCACCGGTCTCGAGTCCCACGGAGGAGCTCCGGAAGGATTTGAACATCTGATGTTGGTACAGCGCTCTCAGAGGAAAACAGTTTGAAGAGACTGAAAGTCAGCAGGATTCATCATCTGTGGTGCAGGTATCTGATTCAATAAAATACAAACAACCAAAACAAGAAAAAAAACATTTGTGAGCATGTTAATATCAGGAGCATCTGGTAAAAGGTTTTGTAGCCATAGACACAAAAAACAAAGATATTTTATATCTGAGAAACTCATTATTATTGTTTAGCACGTTATTAAAATCTATTTTTGAATAGAGTAAGCTTTTAATAATAAACATGTTCTAAACATACTTCGACTCGTAGCATTCATCATGTTACAGTATGCACTCATATTACTTTTATTGTTTTATATAGAGCATGAAAGCATCATTGCGCAGTAAGAAATTTTAATACAATGAATTGCCAACCATATTCAAATATATAGTTCGGGATAAACCCAACTATGATTTTGTAGTCATATAGCCTAGTATGTATGATTTTATAGTAGCCTATGATATTCTGTAGCCATAGACTCACGCATGCTTTGTACTATAAAAGGATGCACTTTGTACTATAAAAAAGGATATTTTATAACTGAGAAACTTATTATTATTGTTTAGCACGCTATTAAAATCTATTTGTGAAACAAGGATTAATAATAAACATGGTCTAAACATTCTTAGATGGTAGCATTCGTCATGTTGTCGTTTGGGAAAACCCCAAATAAACGTGTTCAAGTTTGTCACAATAACATGTTAACTAATGCAAAAAAGGAACATTACTTACTCATCAGATTGATCTCCTCTACTGGATGAAACATTGTTCTTATTTTGAGGGAAATCCAACCTTTACTCAGAGCGTCTTCTTGCAGAAACGAACAGTGGCCACGATGGGCGATCTCTTCACTCTTTGTTTATGTTGGGCATCTCCATGCGCGTGGCTCACGTGGTTATTTACATATGAACGGCGCGTGCCGCAAGGGGCCAGGATCGCGTAAGAAATAATGAGTTAGACGGGAAAGACTAAACATCGTGTTGGTTTCACACGGATTACTTCATCACAGAATATTTGATTTCGACATGACTTACTTCATTTAAAAGTAGACACTTCAAGCTTTTTATAGATATAACTCCAATGTCTCTGTGTTGAGTATTTGCTGAGTTACACTTCATTTTAGTGACACGTTTCTAAAAGCAGTTAGTGGAGACAGAGAAGACAGAGAGCTTACCCTGTTTGTTTTCTTTATTTTATAAAATTACGAAGTTTTGTTGTTATTATGCGTGAATACAAATGAAAGTAGATCCTTTACTGATTTGATTGATGTATTACTCTTATCTGTACGATTAAAACTCGCTGAGTAATTTAAGTTCCTTTATAGGGGCTTTCAAAAAACATGCACCAAAACGCGCCAGCGCGTTTGTTGGGACGACATTTCAATTTAGTTTGTTGAAGTATTAAAATAACTCAAATTAAATAAAACTAAAACTTAATAAAAGACCTATACAGACATAATAAATATATACTGTATGTGTGTATATTTATATATACATAATAAATAAACACAGTACACATACAGTCATGGTCAGAATTATTGGCACCCTTGGTAAATATGATCAAATAAGGCTGTGAAAATTAATCTGCATTGTTAATCCTTTTGATCTTTTATTAAAATAAAAAACTCACAAAAATCTAACCTTTTAGAGAATAAGAATTTAAAATGGGGGGAAATATCATTATGAAATAAATGTTTTTCTCTAATACACATTGACCACAATTAACGGCAGCCTTTTATCCAAAACTTTTTGAAACCTCCATTTGCTAGTTTAACAGCTCTAAATGTTCTCCTATAATGCCTGATGAGGTTAGAGAACACCTGACACGAGATCAGAGACCATTCCTTCATCCAGAATCACTCCAGACCCTTCAGATTCACAGCTCCATGTTGGTGCTTCTTCTCTTCAGTTCACCTCACTCATTTTCTACAGGGTTCAGGTCAGAGGACTGGAATGGCCAGCAGAAGCTTGGTTTTGTGCTCCGTGACCCATTTTTGTGTTGTTTTTTGAGGTTTGTGTTTGGGTTATTGTACGGTTGGAAGATCCAAACATGGCCCATTATAAGATTTCTAACAGAGTCAGTCATTTGTCTAAACAAGATGTCCAGGACCTCCAGAAGAAATATAGGCCCACAACATAAAAAATACAGCAGTATATTTCATTGTACACATGGGGTACTTTTTATCCCTGTGTGCACCAAACCCATCTTGAGTATTTGCTGCTAAAAAGCTTATTTTTTAATTTAATCTGACGATAGAAGCCAGTCCCATTTGAAGTTCCAGTCGTGTCTGACAACTGAATATGCTGGAGATTGTTTTTGGATGAGTGAGGAGATTTTTTCTTGAAACCCTCCCGAACAACCTGTGGTGATATACTGTAGGTGCTGTTTGACTTTTTTTTTTCAAGGTTTTCTGACCCCGAAACTCAACCTTTCTCTACAATTATCCAGCTGTGGTCCTTGGAGAGTCTTTAGCCACTCAAACTCTCCTTCTCACCGTGCATTAGGACGATATAGACACATGTCCTCTTCCAGGCAGATTCATAACATTTTCTGTTGATTGGAAATTCTTAATTATTGCCCTGATGGTGGAAATGGGAATTTTCACTGCTCTAGCTCTTTTCTTAAAGCCACTTCACTAATTTGTGAAGCTCAATTATCTTTTGCTGCACATCAGAAATATAAAAATATGTTTTTTCTCATTGTGATGGATGATTAAGGGAATTTGGACTTTGTTTTCCCTCCTATTTATATTTATGTGAAACAGGAAGCCATGGCTGGATAATATCATGTTCATAACCCCCCTGGAATGCTCAAAATTGTAAATATGAATGGGAATACTTCAGATATATTTTACTCATAAGAATTTCTAGGGGTACCAATAATTGGGTTCAACGTGTATTTGAGAAAAACATTTATTTCATAATGAGATTTCCTTTGAATGCAGTATAATGCACTGTATGTAGGTAGCACGTTTTGTTAGAGAATTGTGTGTGTGTGTGTGTGTGTGTGTGTGTGTGTGTTTGTGAAAGTGTGAAAGTGTTAAAGAGAGAACTGGAACGAGTGTTTATATTATCTATCTTCTAATATGCTGTCTCAGTTTTATTTTTGGTTATGGTTATGTATTTTAAGCCAGTAACTGTCATTGTGGTGTGTAATCAGTGCCATATGTCATCAGGGAAACATTTCAGCATGTGAAAATCCTTTTCTAAATATTTATAGTAGTAATGATGTTTTAACTAAGACCAGATGTGTCACAGATGGCTGCATTCAAATTAGGAAATGTAATTTCTTAATGAAAGATGTGTTTGTAATAAGCTCTTGCTCACAGAGAGTGACCGTACAGTGTCCTGCTACTGATGCTTCAAATGATGAAACATGATCACTGCACAAATGAAGCAAGGACCTACTGAGAGACAGAGACACTTCAATTTACATTAAAACAGACACACAGTTATGAGCTGTAGTTAATGACATCATCCAGACTTTATGTTTTGTCTACTACTGCATCTTACAAAGACATTGTCTATCCTTTACAGCCAACTGACGTACAACTACATTAACATCCAGCCAGACTTGCCAATGTTGTCTGAACTGAAAATGACCAGTTACGAATATTTTTACTGTCCACAATTTGCATTATTTCCAAGTGATATTTAAGTGACATTTCATCCTATATCCAAGCTTAAAGGTGCACTCGGTATTATTTTGATAAATACAAATGTTTTACTCATAAAGAAATGAACCATACTGAAAATGTAAAAAGTTTGGCCATTAAAGTGTTATATGTGACCCTGGACCACAAAACCAGTCATGCAATTTAGTTTTGATATATTTACAGAAGGAAATTTACAAAATATCTTCATGGAACATGTTCTTTACTTAATGTCCTAATGATTTCTTGCCATAAAAGAAAAAAACAATAACTTTGACCCATACAATGTATTTTTGGCTATTGCTACAAATATAACCCAGTGACTTAAGACTCCATATTTTTAAGTTGTGTGCTCCAGGGTAACATATTTTATATGATTATGAAAAATGTAGTATTGATGTTGGTACTCCTCCAAGCTCTGAAAAACAACTGATATAATTACTACTTTCATTACTTTCGCACCCAGACAGATGCTGCTCTTCATCAGGCTCATGGCAGTGAGACTGTAAGCGTGTGAAACTCCTCTGATGGTAATGAGGATCATCACACACAGGAAATGAAGGAAATGCCACAGCGGCTGTGTAATGCCATCTCTGCCATCTTTTTATACCAGTCTGTTTATTGATAAGGGTGGGTGTGGAGGAGGCTGTAAATTTAAGATGGGAAAAAACACACTGACCAAAACATTGCACTGTGAGACTCACATCATATCTATATTTATCTATATCTATCTATCTATCTATCTACATATATATATGTATATATATATATATATATATATATATATATATATATATATATATATATATATACACACACTCACTGGCCACTTTATTAGGTACACCTTGCTAGTACCGGGTTGGACCCTCTTTTGCCTTGATAACTGCCTTAATTCTTCGTGGCATAGATTCAACAAGGTGTTAGAAATATTCCTCAGAGATTTTGGTCCATATTGACATGATAGCATCACGCAGTTGCTGCAGATTTGTCCAGTAGCCCCTCACTGCAGAAAAAAGATCCAGGGGAAGGGGTTGGATCCACATCCAGGGGGTGGAGATTGGTAGGTTTAGGGGTGGGGATGGGTGGGTTTAGGGATCAGGGGGTGGAGGTATATGTAAGGTGGGAGGAGTTAGATATAGATCCAACCACGCCCCCTGGATCTTTTTTCTGCAGTGAGGTCAATCTCGATTTGTCGGCTGCACATCCATGATGCGACTCTCCGGTTCCACCACATCCCAAAGGTGCTCTATTGGATTGAGATCTGGTGACTGTGGAGGCCATTTGAGTAAAGTGAACTCATTGTCATGTTCAAGAAACCAGTCTGAGATGATTTGAGCTTTGTGACATGGTGCATTATTCTGCTGGAAGTATTCATCAGAAGATGGGAACACTGTAGTCATAAAGGGATGGACATGGTCAGCAACAATACTCAGGTAGGCTGTGGCATTTAAACGATGCTCAATTGGTACTAAAGGGCCCAAAGTGTGCCAAGAAAATATCCCCCACACCATTGCACCTCCACCAGCAGCCTGAACTGTTGCGACAAGGCAGGATGGATCCATGCTTTCATGTTCTTTTCGCCAAATTCTGACCCTACCATCTGAATGTTGCAGCAGAAATCGAGACTCATCAGACCAGGCAACGTTTTTCCAATCTTCTATTGTCCAATTTTGGTAAGCCTGTGTGAATTGTAGTCTCCGTTTCCTGTTCTTAGCTGACAGGAGCGGCACCCGGTGTGGTCTTCTGCTGCTGTAGCCCATCTGCTTCAGGGTTCGACGTGTTGTGCGTTCAGAGATGGTATTCTGCATACCTTGGTTGTAACGAGTGGTTATTTGAGTTACTATTGCCTTTCTATCATCTCTAACCAGTCTGCCCATTCTCCTCTGACCTATGACATCAACAAGGCATTTTCGTCCACACAACTGCCGCTCACTGGATATTTTCTCTTTCTCAGACCATTCTCTGTAAACTATAGAGATGGTTGTGCGTGACAATATCAGTAGATCAGCAGTTTTTGAAATACTCAGACCAGCCCGTCTGGCACCAACAACCATTCCACATTCAAAGTCACTTAAATCCCCTTTCTTCCCCATTCTGATGCTCGGTTTGAACTTCAGCAAGTCGTCTTCACCACATCTAGTTGCTGCCATGTGATTGGCTGATTAGCAATTTGTGTTACCAAGCAATTGAACAGGTGTACCTAATAAAGTGACCGGTCAGTGTATATATGTATACAAAAAATAATCAAATTTAGTTAAGCTATGACTTGATAAGGATTCTTGAAACTAAGGATTCTTGAAATTAAGCAAATCTATTGTTTTTATATAAACATTTAATATGTTCATTTCACACATAGTGCATTAGTGATACATTTGAGTACTATATGTTTCCTAATTGAATCGTTGTCTTTAGCATTGTTAGCATAATTTTGAGCTACAACAACCAGTGCAATGACTTTGTGAAAAAAGAACATAGATATATTATCTCCTTTTATAATTAGATAATTAGGTTACACTTTATTTTGATAGTCCACTTTAGACGTTCTACTAACTATAAGTAACTTTGTAACTACATGTCAACTAATCCTCATTAATTTGCAACTACATGTCTGCTAACTCTCAGTAGGGTAGGTTTAGGGTTAGTAGAATAAGTTGACATATACTTGCAAAGTTTCTCATACTCAGTACAGGTGCATCTCAATAAATTAGAATGTTGTTGAAAAGTTAATTGTTTCTTGTAAGTTATTTCAAAAAGTGAAACTTTCTTGTTTTTATTACATGTAAAGTAAAACATTTCAAAAGTTTTTTTGTTTTAATTTTGATTAGAGCTTACAGCTCATGAAAGTCAAAAATCAGTATCTCAAAATATTAGAATATTTACATTTGAGTTCCAATTAATGACCATCCCTACAGTATAAATTCAGGGTATCTCTTGTTCTTTGAAACCACAATAATGGGGAAGACTGATGACTTGGCAATGCTCCAGAAGACGAACATTGACGCCCTCCACAAAGAGGGTAAGTCACAGAGGGTCATTACTGAAAGCTGTGGCTGTTTACAGAGTGCTGTATCAAAGCATATTAAATGCAAAGTTGACTGGAAGGAAGAAACTGGGTAGGAAAAGGTGCACAAGCAACAGGGATGACCGCAAGCTTGAGAATACTGTCAAGCAAAGCTGATTCAAACACTTGTGAGAGCTTCACAAGGAGTGGACTGAAGCTGGAGTCGGAGCATCAAGAGTCACCACGCTCAGACGTCTTCAGGAAAAGGGCTACCAAGCCACTTCTGAACCAGAGACAACATCAGAAGCGTGAAGAAAAAGAACTGGACTGTTGCTCAGTGGTCCAAAGTCCTCTTTTCAGATGAAAGTACATTTTGCATTTAATTTGTAAAATCAAGGTCCCAGAGTCTGGAGGAAGAGTGGAGAGGCACAGAATCCACGTTGCTTGAAGTCCATTGTGAAGTTTCCACAGTCACAGCCCAGTGATGATTTGGGCTGCCATGTCATCTGCTGGTGTTGGTCCACTGTGTTTTCTGAAGTCCACAGTCAATGCAGCCATCTACCAGGAAATTTTAGAGCACTCCATGCTTCCTTCTGCTGACAAGCTTAATGGAGATGCTGATTTCATTTTCCAGCAGGACTTGGCACCTGCCCACACTGCCAAAGGTACCAAAAGCTGGTTCAGTGACCATGGTGTTACTGTGCTTGATTGGCCAGCAAACTCGCCTGAACTGAACCGTCAAGAGGAAGATGAGAGACACCAGACCCAACAATGCAGATGACCTGAAGGCCACTATCAAAGCAACCTGGGCTTCCATACCACCTCAGCAGTGCCACAAACTGATCACCTCCATGCCACGCTGAATTGAGGCAGTAATTAAAGCAAAAGGAGCCCCTACCAAGTATTGTGTACATATACAGTAAATGAACATACTTTCCAGAAGGCCAACAATTCACTAAACATGTTTTTTTTATTGGTCTTATGAAGTACTCTAATTCGTTGAGATTAGAATTAGAATTGGTGGGTTTTTGTTAAATGTGAGCCTAAATCATCACAATTAAAAGAACCAAAGACTTAAACTACTTCAGTCTGTGTGCATTGAATTTATTTAATACACGAGTTTCACAATTTGAGTTGAATTACTGAAACTTTTCCACAACATTCTAATTTAGATGCACCTGTATGTTGTATGTTGTGGACCCATCAAAATAAAGTGCTAGAAGATATTAAGCAGACAGTCTACTAATACTCTAATGACTGCTATAGTTGACATGTAGTTGCAAAGTTACTTACTGTTAGTAGAATGTCTAAAGTGGACTATCGAAATAAAGTGTTACCGATAATTATGTTTTAAAAATATATTCTATATTTTATAATTATTATAAAATTATATAACTATATAATTAGATTTTTAGTGGCTAGATTTATACGCTAGTTTTGCTGGCCCCATGAACTTCCATTCTAAATAAATCACTGTAAAGATTATTTTTGCCTGTTTTAACAAACTGATCCAAACTGAGTTTTTTTTTTTTTTTTGAGGTAATCAACAGAATGTCAGAGATTTCACACCACACAGATTCTGATTTCAACACGCTTGGATGTTTTTGGAAGCAGATGACAGTGACCCAAGAAAATCACAGCTCAAAATGCCACTACAATTTCAGCTTTATTTCATACACCTGTTAGAAAAGCTTTTTTCTTTTCTTTTTTCCACCAAGCAATTAGTTGCATAACTCCTCACTATCTTAATGCACAGTCCACACACAAACACTCTAATGTCACTTTAACATCTGCCTCCCACAATAAACACTCTTAGCGTCTCAGTTCAGTGCACATCAGCCTCTCTGACATCTCGCTAGTTATGACCTCTTGTGTAGGGTTTGAGGAGTTTCTCCACACACAAGCTCTGTTTGATCACACATGTGTTTGAGTGAGCCTTTATTCAGATTAAAGAGGGTCTCATCTGAACCTATATAGACTGACTTAATCCCATATTTGGGCCATTTCAGTGAAAGCATAATCACTGTTATCTTGTCATGATTTTAATGGAGCGTAAAGCCAGACAAAGACGTCCTCTCACCTTCAGAGTGTGTGTTATGTAAGAGATGATGACCATTATGGATTTATGAGGATGTGTTAGAGTTAAACAATAGCTATTTTGTGTTTGGTAAGAGTCTTTTTAGGGATGGTGGGGATGCACACCTAAGCAAAGGTAGTGTGACAGCGCCAATGTGTGTAGTCACAAAATGTGTGCAGCCTTTAAAATAAAGGTGGCTTGACATCTGTTTGTGCTTAAGGCTATAAACTCTCACTTATAGATGGAAAAGTCACACCTGACACTGTCTAGAGCAGTCCAGCCCAGTCTCAAAATAATGGTTCAGCCAAAAATGAAAATCCTGTCATCATTTACTCACCCATTCCAAACCTGTATATTTACAAGAAAGTTTTTTCTATACAATAAGATATTGTCAAGTCAAGTGGTCACCTTTATTTATATAGCGCTTTTAACAATGCAAATTGTGTCAAAGCAACTAAACAATAGGAAAATAGGAAAATAATGTGTCAATAATGTAAAATGACTAGATTAAACACTCAATTTTCAGTTAAAGGCATTTAATTATTGAATTCAGTGATGTCATCATCAGCAAGCCAGAGGCTTGAAGAACCAAAACTCCATCGGTGACAGAATGGAGAAACAAAACCTTGGGAGAAACCAGGCTCAGTCGGGGGGCCAGTTCTCCTCTGGCCAAACGAACCAGCAGTTCAATTCCAACTGCAGCAAAGTCAGATTGTAAGGGCTCAACTGGTTCCAATGGTCTTTTCCCGATGGCTGTCTAAGTGGCGGGGTCGTCACTGGGGATCTGTCTCAGGGGCTCATCTAGGTGTCCTGGTATCCGCTGACGTTCAGGTCTGTAGAGGTCGTCTCTGGGTGCTGATCCACCATCTGATCTGGATACAAACTGGATCTGGTGACTGCAGTGACCATCTGGGCTGGATATGGACCGAATTGGGTGGCTACGGTGACCTCGGAATAAGAGAGAAACAGACTAATATTAGCGTAAATGTCAATCTTCTTACGATGTAACAAGTACATCGTGTGTTATGGGAAGTGTTCTCGGTTCAGGTTGACCTAGTTAATTCAGCCTAGCAATCCTTTAACGGATTTGAATATTAGAAGCATATTAGTGTGTTATGTATACGCCAGGTTAAAGAGATGGGTCTTTAATCTAGATTTAAACTGACAGAGTGTGTCTGCCTCCCGAACAGTGTTAGGTAGATTGTTCCAGAGTTTGGGTGCTAAATAGAAAAAGGATCTGCCCCCCGCAGTTAATTTTGTTATTCTAGGTATTATCAAATGGCCAGAGTTTTGAGAACGTAATGGACGTGGAGGACTATATACGATAAGAGCTCGCTCAAGTACTGAGGAGCTAAACCATTCAGGGCTTTATAAGTAATTAACAAGATTTTAAAATCTATACGATGTTTAATAGGGAGCCAGTACAGTGTTGACAGAACCGGGCTAATGTGGTCATACTTCCTGGTTCTAGTAAGAACTCTAGCTGCTGCATTTTGAACCATCTGTAGTTTGTTTATTAAGCGTGCAGTACAACCGCCCATTAAAGCATTACAATAATCTAACCTTGAGGTCATAAATGCGTGAATTAACATTTCTGCATTTGACATTGAGAGCAAAGGTCTCAGTTTAGATATATATTTAAGATCAAAATAGCAGTTTTACAAATGCTAGAAACCTGGCTGTCAAAGGAGAGATTGTTATCAAATAGCACACCTGTCAGACTTTGTTTCCCTGTGTCTTGTGTTTCAACATGCTCCCTGTGTTTCCATACCCATATTTGGTCTTCCTGTTCCAGTCCTCGTTTCATGTCTTCATTAGTTAATTAGTCCCCAGCCTTGTGTTGTTAATTATCTAGTTTAGTCTCCCCTTTATAAGCTCTGTGTTGCCCTGCCTCTGTGTCCAGTCTGATTGTCATTCCTTGTTCTTCCATGTCTCCAGTGATTCCTGAGTTTAATAAAAGTTTAAGTTTGGAAGAAGTTCCTCGCCTCCTCGTTCCCTGCTCCAGAGTGTGTTGTGACAGAAGACTGGACCAATACCGAAGATGAGGCTGAAGTTAGTTCCCCGCAACTTTTGCCCTTGGAATGTCAGCCAACCATTGCCCAAGGTGATATCAAGCCTGCCGCTCGTGGCGAACGCAAGACCGTCACCGTCAGCGGCCAAGGCCAGTGCCTGCTCCTCGCAAGTGCCCTCCTATGAATCCGCTGGTCCCGTCCAGCTCTCCTTCGTCTCCGCTGGTCCCGTCCAGCTCCGCGCTTCCAGAGCACCCCCAGACTTCGATCTCCCCAAGAAAATTTGGGGGGGGGGGAGGGGGCTCCCTGAATCCCTGACTCCGCTATGGCCTCCCCCGTGTTTCCTGATGATATTTACCAAGGGTAACATGTAAAGCATGAAAAATAACGGCCCTAGTACTGAGCCTTGAGGTACTCCATGCTGCACTTGTGATCGATATGATACCTATTCATTCACTGCTACGAATTGATGGCGGTCAGTTAAGTATGATTTGAACCATGCTAATGCACTTCCACTAATGCCAACAAAGTTTTCTAGTCTATTCAAAAGAATGTTGTGATCAATAGTGTCGAACACTATGCTAAGATCCAGTAGCACAAATAGAGAGATGCAACCATGATCAGATGATAAGAGCAGGTCATTTGTAACTCTAATGAGAGCAGTCTCAGCACTATGGGATGGTCTGAATCCTGACTGGAAATCCTCACAGATATCACTTTTCTCTAAGAAGGAATATAATTGGGAGGATACTACCTTTTCTAGTATCTTTGACAGAAAAGGGATATTCGAGATGGGTCTATAATTAACTAGATCTTTGGGGTCAAGTTGTGTTTTTTTAATGAGAGGCTTAATAACAGCCAATTTAAAGGTTTTGGGGGCATATCCTAATGCCAATGACGAATTAATAATAGCCAAAAGAGGATCTATGACTTCTGGAAGGACCACTTTTAGTAGTTTAGATGGAATAGGGTCTAACATACATGTTGTTGGTTTAGCTGATTTAACAAGTTTAAACAATTCTTCCTCTCCCATAGTAGAGAATGAGTGGAATTGTTCCTCAGGGGATCTATAGTGCACTCTGATGCGATACTGTAGCTGACGGCTGCATGGTTACAATTTGATCTCTAATAGTATCTATTTTGGAAGTAAAATAGTTAATAAAGTAATTACTGCTGTGCTGTTGGGAAATGTCAACACCTGTTGATGCTTTATTTTTTGTTAATTTTGCCACTGTATTGAATAAATGCCTGGGGTTATGTTTGTTTTCTAGTAAAAGAGACGAAAAATAATGAGATCTAGCAGTTTTTAATGCTTTTCTGTAGGATAGGGTACTTTCCCGCCAAGCAATACGAAATACCTCTAGTTTAGTTTTCCTCCAACTGCGCTCCATTTTCCGGTCTGCTCTCTTTAGGGCGTGAGTGTGGACTCCTTAATCTTCCTTAAGCGTAAAGGAGCAACCGTATCTAAAGTGCTAGAAAAGAGAGAGTCCATAGTTTCTGTTACATCAAGTTTTTTCTGCGCTGTTGGATATGCTGAGGAATTGAGAGAAATCAGAAAGATTACTTACAAAGCAGTCCTTTGTGGTAGAAGTGATGGTTCTACCATATTTGCAAGAAGGAGTTGAATTTACAGCTTTAGCTATATGGGGTTTACACAAGACTAGATAATGATCTGAGATATCATCGCTTTGCTGCAGAATTTCAACACCATTAACATCAATTCCATGTGACCGTATTAAATCTAGAGTATGATTTCGACAATGAGTACGTCCTGGCACTTGTTGTCTAACCCCAAAAGAGTTCAGAATGTCTATGAATGCTGATCCTAATGCATATTTTTCATTGTGGATATTAAAATCACCAACAATTAAGACTTTATCTGCAGCCAGCACTAACTCTGATAGAAAATCACCAAATTCTTTAATAAAGTCTGTATGGTGCCCTGGTGGCCTGTATACATATTGTTGGCCATGAATTGACTTATTAATTAATTCCCTCGTTTTAGGTCACATTGGGTATATCAGTACCATGTTTCAGCTGCTAATTTGTTCACGGCCACAATTTAACTAAATTGAAACATACTGTTGTACTACAGTTAAATCTCCCTAAAACAAGGGAACAAATTAATCAAACATTCCCGTGATTTACCATAATTAAAACATGGCCACAGAGTAACAAGTTGTTGGAACAAATGCGTAGGGTATGTACCTGAAAAAGAAAACCGACAATACACTGCAAAAATTATATTTCTAAATTGAAAATAAAATAACTATTTTAGTATATTATTTCAGTCTTTTTACTTGAAATGTAACATTTCATTCAGTGTTCTTTGCAGTTTCTTTGTAATCATTTCATAAATGTACTAGCAAAGTTAAAATTGTTTCAAATTAAATCATACACAATTGTTTTGCAGTGTAGAAGAAAATACACGAATGCCTGCTATAGTGCTTCCTTGTGGCAGAACTGAGAATGCAACATGTTATGAATTGCTTTATGATACACTTCATAACACAATGAAACTGACCTTGCATGACATGAAGCATTTGCGCATAGAGTACATTGACCTTCATAAAATGTTTTTATATTAACAAGAAAAAAGATACCAATGTTTTATACCATATTTAAGATAAGCTGTTAAAGCAGTTTCTAACATTAACTAAAAGGGAGTGTTGTTGTTCTCTGGCTTTCCTTTGACCTCAAATCAGAGGAAAAGCCAGGCTTGACCCTGAATGATGAAATCAGCCCTTCAACGGCAGAGAGGAACGAAATTAATGTGACTAATCAACCTGTTTCCTCAGCTACTTTTCACCTCTCTATTCATTCATATCAGTGTTTCCTCAACATATTTATATTCTCATCTGACCTCACTCCCTTATTTTGTCATTTCATTCATTTTCTCTGATCTCATCTGTTTTCTCCATCAGCTGAAGGGGGTTTCTCCTGTTCTCCTCATCCGTCTGGAGCTTCCGAGGGGGAGATTGTCTGTTATTCCCATCAGCACAAGTTCGGTCTGGCACACAACGTTTAGCTTTAACTTCCAACACTTAAACGCTCTTACAATATATTCTGTCACCAGGCACTATACAAACAGGCCATAATTCAAACATCTTGCCTCTCCCATGTGTGTATCAGATATTAATAAAAATGACTGCCAATATGATTGGATATTGCAGTTGTTAGTGAAAAGCAGCATCAATAGCATGTTCTCAATGAAGACACACTCGCCAATCTCTTTTGTTCTTATGTTATCTTTTTCAGTTCCCTAAATACGTTCTGTGGTGATCTAGTGGAATCACAAAATAAAATGCAAATGTGTCTTTACTCGTGAATCCTGCTATAGGCTACATTCATGACAACCAGCTGCAAGTTTGCTTTATTAAAATAAGTTAAAATATGAAGGGTTAGAACCCAGAATCCCATGTAAATATGGTAATATTTGCTCCACCAATCATTCATCCACTAATCCACAAAATCCCAGGAAAGACAGTGGCCGGTGTTTAAATGAAGTTAGTAAATTATGAAATGGGTCCCAAGTTCATCCGAGCACTTCAATGGGCCAAAAAGAATAATTGTTCCTTCAAATCACTGTAACGAGGACCTACTTTTCCATCAAAGATCATGTCAAATAATTACTGCCTAACCTAATTAGTATTCACAACCCACCAATTCACATTTTTGACATCACATCCAGGGGTGTTCCGAGTTCTGTTGTTACCAGTGTAGTTCAGCGATTCAATGTTTTCTGAAAGCACAATTTCAATGAACAATCGCAAACAGCATGACGGTGTTGTGTAGATGGAACTACAGCTCTCAACATGTGTTTAGAATTATATACTGCTTCTTGTAAGTATGATATTTGGACTTAATTAGATCACGGTCTTGTCCTAAATAAGCAAGCTAACATATCTTGCATTCCATAAATATGCTAATTTCATTCTACATCTCTTAGTTCTCTCTTTCACTGATCTGTGCATCCTCACCAGCTTGTGTGCTGGTAATCTCTAATAATATAGCCAGTATCAGTTACTAGTGACCTCCAGCAAGCAGTAAGAAACGTGATCACATTCAACTTTGTTTTTTGAAATGTCTCTCACTCTTCATTTGGATCAGTGTTAAACTCTGAAATGATAAGGGTTGACTTACTGTACTTGGGAAAAAGTGTTTAAAACCTTTAAATCTAATCTTAAAACAACACTTTTTTCCCCCCTTTATTTATGAACGACTTTGAACAGATTTAGAGAACTTCAGAGTAAAGTATAAAATTATAACAGTATAGATGAGATATTCCTCCCTATACAAACACATCTCCAAAAACTTCCATCATATATCACCCTTCATTTCGTCCTGCAGCAGTGTGTGTTTGTGTGTGTGTGTGTGTGTGTGTGTGTCAGCATCCCCTGATGATAGAACTAGATCTTTTTAAACTGGGCGAGTGCGTCACACACTCAGGGACAGGTTGTCCCACGGCCCGCCCCAGATTAGACCCGAACTGCCGGTAGCGCTAAAGTTAGCGATGTAATTAGCACACAGGCTAATTAGCCCAGAGACATGCAGAGCACACACACATACCAGTGCACACACACACACACACACACTTGACGACAGTGATGGGGGGCAGCAGGAGCCATGATACACCACTTCCATGTGTTCTTGACAGCAAAGCTGATATTTATAACAGCATGAATTATTACATGAATTATATATGATATTTAGCATTAAAATGATATCAGCCACTACTTATTTATAGTTATTTCTAGTGACAACATCATGGTTAGTAGGGCAGTGGCATGGCATTGTCTAGATCAATTCATTTATTTAAAAAAATAATTATTATTATACATAAATTAAAATACATTTATACTGTTCTGTGATGAACAGTGTTTTTAATTTCTGCATCAAAGTTAATTTTGATATTTTGTCTAGGGCATAACAGCAGAAATGTCAAGATGGCACAACTGTCCCAATACCATAATGAAGAAAAAACATCATATATATATATATATATATATATATATATTGTGTGCATTTGATTTGTTTACATTTACATTTACATTTAGTCATTTGGCAGATGCTTTCATCCAAAGCGACTTACAATTGGGGAATACAAAAGCGATTAATCTTGAAGAGGCAATCAGACAGAGGAAGTGCTCAAAACACCAAGTCGCAGTCATTGTTCAAATAAGTACAAGCTAGTAGGTGGAGAGAAAGATAGAGGGAAAGATTAAGTTTTGTTTTTATTTTATTTTTTGAGTTTAGGATGAAGTCAAGTACTGCCGAAAGAGATGAGTTTTCAGTTGTTGCTTGAAGATTGACAGGAATCTGGCGTTCCGGATAGGGGTGGGAAGATTATTCCACCAGCCAGGAATGGTGAACGAGAATGTTCTGGAGAGTGATTTTGAGCCTCTCTGTGATGGTACCACAAGGCGTCACTCACTAGCAGATCTCAGACTTCTGGAGGGGATGTAGGTTCGTAATAGTGAGTGGAAGTAGAAGGGTGCTGAGCCTGTGGTAGTTCTGTACGCAAGCATCAGTGTCTTGAACTTGATGCGAGCTGCCACTGGTAGCCAGTGCAAGGAGATGAAGAGAGGTGTGACATGGGCTCTTTTGGGCTCGTTGAAGATCAGTCGTGCCGCTGCATTCTGAATCATTTGTAGAGGTTTGATTGTGTTTGATGGCAGTCCAGCCAGAAGAGCATTGCAGTAGTCCAGCCTAGAAACGACAAGGGCCTGGACAAGAAGTTGTTCAGCATATTTTGTCAGAAAGGGGCTGATCTTTCTGATGTTGTGTAATGCAAACCTGCAGGATCAAACAGTCTTTGCAATGTGCTCTTTGAAGGTCAGCTGATCATCAAAGATTACACCAAGATTTCTGACCGAAGTTGATGGGGTAATCATTGATGAGCCGAACTGAATCGTGAAGTCATGCTGTAGAGTCGGAGTGGCAGGGAAGACAAGAAGCTCCGTCTGTTCATTGTTTATATAAAACATTGTCTTATTGTGTGTTTAATTTTACATTTAAAATATCCTCTTAAAATATCAGGTAGTTTGATCACTTATCAAATGTCATGTGGAACAACTCTCAAAAAACGTTTATGACTATTTTATGATATTCATTTTTTATTATATTTGTAAAATTAATAAATCTTTTATACGTCTTTTCCCTCTACCAATTAGATTATATGGTTGGACCCAATTGACCCTTCACAGGGAGTTCCATTGACAGGTGATGTGACAAATCATAACAGATTTTATTTTTATTTTTTCTGACAAGCAAACCAAATATTAGAGTAAATTGAACTTGAACTTGAAAAATAGTGTTTACTGATGTCTTTCTGTGGTTGAAACTGTATACCTTCTTATATTTATATTTATTTAATGCTATAATTAGTATAATGGAAGAGCTGATCGGTTCACGTGTTACTTAGTAACAGTAACGAAGGGGGGCGGGTCTTTGCGAAGGGTCAATTATTCAATAAAATTTCTTAAACAGAACTCCAGTAGCAAATATATGGGCCATCTGCTGTCCTGTTCTGTACATACTGAACAAAAAAAACAAAAACAGTATCAGCCCAGCACCCTGTCCTCTACTGACCTCTCCATCTTGTTTCTCTTTCTGTCCCTCATGCTGGTCATACTCTCATTTTTAAACCTCCTGCATATTTGATGTTTGAATCTGACTGATACTTGAGTTCATGTATGTCTCTCTCTTTCTCTTTCTATGGTGACTAAAATGCCCATGTTCCCACATTCTCTCTTAATGGTGTCACTCAGCCAAAATAATTCCAACAGATGAAGGGAAGAGGAGAACTAACGAATCTCAAAACACAAGCCCCGGGAAATGCGTGTGATGGTAATCAAGACCACAGCCAAAGAATGCAGAATGAAAAAAAATCAAACAATTACGACTCTGTTGGTCAGTAGGAAACTGACTCAGGTGCAATCAGCCCTCATTCACACATTAAATAGAGCTCTTTGTGGGTTCATGGTGCAGTATCTCTCAGCATCTGAGTATCAAGTGAATGAATGCACCTCACACATTCTCTCTGAATCATTGAATGGTACATATAAAAGAACACAATGGGAACACATTGAGGCATCGGGTAACAGTGCTCCCTAATATGGAAAAATGCACACTTGATTGGCCTACAAGAAGCATGCACATTTGATTCAAATTCTCATATTCTTAACCAATATTAAACTAATCAGCTCTGCTCACATGCATGTTCATTTATGTACTGCCCTTTCTTGGTATTAAAGTTGTCCTACTTTAGGTTAAGCTTCTTTTACTGACATTTGAACAAAAATATAATTTTTAAAAGGGACATCGGATACAAAATTCACTTTTACGTGGTGTTTGAACTTAAATGTGGCAGTGTGGGTACACAATCACCCTATAGTGATAAAAATCCGCCCAGTGCTTTTTTTTTTTTAAACCCCCACAAATCATAAGCACTTACTCAGAACAAGCCATTCACAGATTCTGGGCAAAGTGATGTCAGTTCGCACATGCTCCTACCACAACTATTGATTGACACTGGTGTTTTATCATACCCGCCCTGAGTGAGTTGTCAACAGTTCACCATTGTTTCGACTCCGGAGCAGGTGTAGACAAGAATGTGTCCTAAGCGATTGAGGTGTTTTGTTATTGGATGTAATAATGAACATAACAGTCGTCATTTACTCCCGACATCTGAGCCACTGAAGATGCAGTGGATTAGCTTGCGCCCCTCGATCTACCTAAATACGTTTATGTTCACGTGAATCATTTGTGATCCAGCTTCACCTACAAAAGAAGTGAGTATAAGGTTGTTGTTGTTTTTTTATCTTTGCAAATAGCCTTTCCAAACAATGTGCTAGTTAACAAGTTCCACTACGAATGCGGCTAAAGTTTACCGTCTCTCAGAGAACAGCTCGTCACCCCACAGAAGAGAGGGGCGGGGTGAGCAGAGCTTATTAACATTTAAAGGGACATGCACCAAAACGGGTCGCTGTGAACAGAGTTGTTTTTGACTAGGGCTGCACGATTAATCAAAATTAAATCGCAAAGGCAATAAATCGCGTTTAGGCAGAAGCTGTGAGAAGAAATCCAGGAATAAACAGAAGAATTAACTGCTTTCATTGATTCAACGTGACTAATAAACACACGACTATGACAATATATGGTTTATCTGAGTTCATTTTATTTCAATATTTATTATAATAAAGTATATAATAATGCCATAAGTTAAACATATCAAGGTTCTGCAATATATCAATATATTGTGGAAACTTAAGTTCCCGTAGAGCTGCTTTGCAACGATTTGTATCGTAAAAAGCGCTATACAAATAAACTTGAATTGAATTAATGCAATGCTAATCAACACACTGCTTAGAATGCTATGAAATATTGTGTGCCTTATTCTGTGTAAGAAGCCACATCATCTTACAGAAGGATTTATTTCAAACACTCGGCTGACGTTATGAAGTGAGTTTGAAGTAAAAACGTTATTAAATGTGGTATTTTAATGTGCTTTCAGATGGAGTAGCATTTACTACACAGAGCCGAAGTTTGCTGACAAGCAACACAAACAGCTTTCATTATCGTGAACGATTTCTTCTATTTCATTATCACGCGATTATGAATGTGATTTTGCGTAGCTTGTCAATGAACTACGGCTCTGAGTAGTAAATGCTGCTCCATCTGAAAGCAGATGATGGAGATTTACTACTGGTCACAGAACCGGCTTTACTGACAAGATTTACCGACATGCACCGAAACGGGTTGTTTTTTAACAAGGTAAAAATTATATTGTTTTATACTACTATTGAGAAATTATGCTATAGTTGTTTACCTTCACCTAAGCCATAAACAACTGTGTTTACACGGATACTTGCAGACTCTGAGACATGCATTTTGACATAATTTCACACCTATGTGTCATTTCAGGCACACATATACACAGAAGTGAACTGAATTTAGTGTTCATGTGCATCTGCAATCACAGAACCGGCTTTAGAAAAGCCAGTTCTGTGATTATAGGCCATAAGGTGAACTAGGAAAAAGTGTTTAGAAAGTGATTTTCGTTCCCACACCAGGGCACTACTTTTTCAATGCATTTTTGCATAGACAATACCCTTTTGGACTTTAGGTTAAAAGTTCTCCGCAAAATATCCTGCTGTTTTATGTCACAATACATAAACGTATATAATTGTGAATTGAAAAAAAAAAAAAAAAAAAAAAAAATCTTATGCTGCTGGTTTTACTTGTAACTTTATTTATATTTATTTTAGCAACGTAAAATATCTTTCAAACTGACATTTATACATGTACCTAAATATTTGCGACCAGTATTGGTGCATTAGTATACTCAAATGTGAATGCAGACCATGAAATATGGAAAATGCATAGACAAAAAACTTCAACTTCACAGAATGTCACCAAGCATGATTAAAGATACACATTGTAAATTTAACTGTGATGTTTTATACATTCGAATTTTCAGTAGGCACTGTGTAATCACAGAAAGATAAAAAAAGAAGTACAATTTGGTCCAAGTTGGCAGAAATTACTCAAAATGCTACCCCGCCCCCTTTAGTTTTCAATAATGCCAAAAATGGACAACTCTGCACTAGAATCATGACAGGTCAAAATCAGCCTAAAATATGACACAGCACATCTTTACTCATCAGTTTCATCCCTATCACTCTCATCAAAGCTTCATCCCATGTCCGTCTTTCCTCTGTTTTCTGGGAAACATTTGCACAATATTGTCACTGACATTAAGGTGACCAGATGTGCCACTTCTCAGGGACACGTACTTTGATGTCATACAACGATCATTCTGCGCAGCGCAAACAACCAACACCTGGTTATTTCAGGCAGTTTAGAAATACTGTGCAGAACGTGTCCCTGTGAAAGTGGCACGTTTGGTCACCTTTACTGACATAAATCAGTACAACACAGTCTTGGAGACATACAGGAACATCTTTCAGTCATTTGCCTTGCTTGCAACTGCAGTGGACTACCTGCAACACACTTTCAGGGGCAAGATTTCTAGTCACCTAGGTCACCGTCTCATTACAGCTGCTTGGAAGTTTTCCCTTTTGCAGTGTTGGTACAAGGCAGGGGTAGGCAACATCAGTTCATCAGTCCTGTCCTGCAGAGTTTAGCTGTAAAAAGTAACCTTTAGTAACTCTGAAACATTTTTTAAAAACTCACCTGCTTGTAGCCTTAATAGTCCTGAAGACATTGATTAGCTTGTTCAGGTGTGTTTGATGAGGGTTGGAGCAAAATTCTGCAGGACAGCAGCACCGACGTTGCCTATCCCTGATACAGAGCATCACTTGTCGGGGCCATGGATAGTTCTGGCAAAGCTGACGATGCCGTGGAGCACAGATACATACAGGCTTTGTATCTTCAGCAGATGACTGGCCATACTGGTGGCTCACATATTTGCAAATTAGTTCAAAGGTCGACTGGTCCAGGGTAAAAGTGCTACCCAGATTTGTAAATACAGTCAGGTAATCCTCATGCTTTTGCCTTTGCCATAAAAGGCGCTTGTAGGATCACAAACTGAGAAGGTATGGATCACTGTGAAAGTTCAAATACACGGTGTATCAGCTTCTGCGTGTTATAAAGTATGATTATGACTATCATTATTATGAAATCCATTGTTGTGAGAAAAAAAAGATGTTGTATGTATGTTCTAACCAAGGCTGCCAAAGAAACTCATGGTATTTAAATTACCTCTAATTTGAAGAATCAAGGTCTTCATGTTTTTCACAAGATTTAAAAAGATCCTTCTTAACTGCATCATTGTCAGCACCTCCTGGTTTACAGTTTTTCTGTGCAGATGATTATCTCACAGAAGATCTTGTAGCTGGCATTGAAGGTTGGCTAATTTCTGAAAGAACACATATTAAAAACAGAAAAGATATGTTATGTACCACAATTATTTCACAATGGCTTTTATTTTAAATATAGTATAAATAGTAGCAAATCAAAAGCAATTCACCAAGTAATTTAAGAAGCTTTTGTTTTATTCTTCAGAAAGAAAATACATTGGTTATGATTTATTTCTATTTTCTTTTACCTTCATTAACCACTACACATTTTATCATATTGAATTACTGTACCAAGAGTTGTGCAGTCAAGACTGTGTTTACAGACAAACCAACAATATACAGACCATGAAGATGGTCAATGCTTTACTTTTGAAATGTGCAATATTGTGAGCGAATTAATATTTTTTCAGAATCAGAATTAGCTTTATTGCTAGGTATGTTTGCACATACGAGGAATTTGTTTTAGTGACAGTAGCTCCACAGTGGGACAGAATGACAGCGACAGGACAGGACACAGATAGTAAAAAAAAAAAAAAAAAATCAATATTTAAATATTAAAATTAAAAATAATGTACAAATATACAAAAATGGACAATGTGCCAAATAGCACAAACACAATATACAAGATAGACAATTCAGTATGTACAGGTATGTTAGGTGCAAATTAGAAATGTAATAAGTATGTGTGTTAAATAAATAAAAAGTATGATAGTGTTGTGTGTTTCATGTTTATTGTTAAGTTTTCAAGTGTTCATGAGATGGATTGCCTGAGGGAAGAAACTGTTCCTGTGTCCGGTCGTTCTGGTGCTCAGAGCTCTGTAGCGTCGACCAGACGGTAACAGTTCAAAGAGGGAGTGTGCTGGGTGTGAGGGGTCCAGAGTGATTTTACCAGCCTTTTTGCTCACTCTGGATAAGTACAGTTCTTGGAGACTGGGGAGGGTTGTACCAATGATTCGCTCAGCAGTCTGGACTACCCTCCGTAGACCGTAGTCCAGTCTACCCTGGTACCCTAGGTCTGGAATGATAGTGTTAAAGGCCAAGCTGAAGTCCACAAACAGGATCCTCACATAAGTCCCTGGTCTGTCTAGGTGTTGCAGTATGTAATGCAGTCCCATGTTGATTACATCATCCACAGACCTGTTTACTCTGTAGGCAAACTGCAGGGGGTCCAGTGATGTCCTTCAGATAAGCCAAAACCAGTTTTTCAAATGACTTCATGACCACAGATGTTAGAGCCACAGGTCTGTAGTCGTTATGGTGGAGCGTTTGAAGCATGAGGGGACTTCACACAGCTCCAGTGGTCTGTTGAAGATCTGTGTGAAGATGGGGGCTAGCTGGTCAGCACATGATTTCAGACAGGCTGGTGTCACACCGTCTGGGCCTGGTGCCTTCCTTCTCTTGTTCTTTTTGAAGACCTGGCGCACATAATCTTCTCTTATCTGCAGTTCAGCTGTGGGGGAGAGAGGGGGGTTGCAGGAGGTGTGAATGGTGTTTTTTCAAACCTACAATAGAACTCATTAAGATTGTCTACCAGTTGTTGATTCTCCACAGTGCTGGGGGATGGTGTCTTGTAATTGGTGATGTCTTGCAATATAGTAACTCACTGCTCTTCTAAAGCCCTAAACACACTGTACGATTTCGGGCTTAAGGCCCCATTAACTGTTGCAGCAGAGCTACCATCCTGCTAGTCTCAGCCTCAGACGTCACGCCCACGGAATGTTGGCTAAACGTCTGATGCATATGGCACACTTAGCTGGAAACACTTCAGGAGTTTCGAAGTAGTCATCGGATTGGTTGAATTATACAGGATTTCCGAGAGACGTGTGTGTCGCAATCTTTAACGTTCTGCCTGGAAACAAAAATGCCACGGTGCCAAACCCCCTCACGAAAGAAGAAAGACGTCGTGTTTACAACTGTGACGACGAGCGCTTGTCAGGATCAACTAAACGCTGCATTTTCAAAAGTATGTGAGAAATTTAAAGTTCGCGGGATAGAATCTTTAAAATATGTCAGAGAGTTTTACACACCGGTCTGTTATTGTGGCGACATTTTCACGCCTCTAAACATGTCGCCGCACAAAACAAAACGTGATTGGTTGCTTTACCTGTCAATCGTATGGCCTCTTGGGCGGGCCTTGGCCAATCAAAGCGGGACTACCATCCTGCAGACTTCAGTTCCAACCCACCTGTCTGTAATTATCAAATAGCCTTGAACAGCTTGATTAGCTGCTTCAGGTGTGTTGATTGGGGTCGGAGTTGAAATCTGCAGGACGGTTGATCAAGGTTTGAGACCCCTGCAGTAAACTGTCAAGAACCTGCTATACTGTCTGTAACAGGACTTAAACTGAACTGAGTTAGACAATGACATCACTGAACTCAACGATGAACTGCCTTTAATTGAAAATTGAGTGTTTACTATTGTCCTTTTGCGTTATTGACAAACTATTTTCCTATTTGATACTGTAAAGCTGCTTTGACACAATCTGTATTGTTATAAGCGCTATATAAATAAAGGTGACTTGTGGTATCGCACCTCCAGAGACAGAATGTTTATGCACAAGAATGCTATTGTCTTTCATCTCAGCCTATCACTTTCAGCTTCTGACCTGTAAATAAATAAATAATAATAAAAAAAACTATAATGAAATTAATATGTAAATAACCATTAAATAAAAACTGTGTTTGCAGTTAAACAATACTGAGTGTTCTGGCTGTAGCTGTATGCAAAACATCAACATGCAAACCTGACTCTGACTGTTCAATAAATATTAAATAAATAATCTAATTGAAAATTAGACATGGTACCCAGCATATGGCATAACAGTTCAAACGTGTGTGTACTTGGTTTTTACGTATCTGCAGACAACGTTTCTGCCTGTGAAAGATGGTCCTTCTGGTGTTTGCCTGCCACAGTAATGTTCTTGTCCATTTTCTTAAAATTTATGCACAAAGCAGAGCAAGCCAAGTCACTGGTTGACGCCGTATCTGAATGTATCCACTGTGTGTGTGTAAAATCTTTAGTCTTTTCTTTGTTTATGGATGTGAGATGCTTATAGCGTTGTTTATAATAAATATTACATAGTTTTGAAGGAGGTCTGGCCTTAAGTTCCTCTTCTTCACTACTCTGTCGTTCTGAAAAGCGGCCACCTTATGGCGCTTTTCCACTGCATAGTACGGCACGGTACAGTTCAGTACGGCACACGTTTGGGGGGTTTTCCACTGGGTACAGTACCTGGTACTTTTTTTAGTACCACCTCGGCCGAGGTTCCAAGCGTACACCGTTACCAAAATGTGACGTGTAAACTCTGCTGATCACTGATTGGCCGGAGAGAATCGTCCCTGCCTGCGTCATTGAACTTGCGGCACGAGACACAACAGAGACCCGCTAGATTTAAATCAGCACAGCCAGCAAAGGACTGAACACAACTGTTTGAATGAGTGCACCTTTTTTAACAACCAAAAAATGTCTGTTTCGTTGTCTGTTGAGGAAGTACAGACGTTCCTCTCCTTGATAGCCGAGGAGCGATCCTGCTCCACTCTTTATTTAACTCACATGTTCCCCATTTCCTGGACTGATGCTTTTGTGTGTATATAAGCCCTTCAGTTTGTTTAGTCAGTGTCAAGTTTTGATCGTGTGTACGCCCTTCTATCTATTTATCTGTTGATTGCCCACCTTATCTTCATTGCTTTGCCAAAGTTTAGTATCACTTGTCCTATGATTTTTTAAGTTGTAGTTATTTTCTTCAGTCATTGAATTTGCTTGGTTTGTTCAGCTGAATCATTCTTTTTTCTTACTGAAGTACACTCCCCAATCGGGTCCTCTCACAGAGGTCATTCTCTCTTCTCATTCCTAATCCCTGACAGCAACAGTAGCTCAAGCTTCGTTTTTCCACACACACCTGGTTGTGAATTGATGCTGCAGTAACAGATGGAGGTCCATAAATCACAGGAATAAAGATGAGTGTGTGGCCCATAAAGAGAGCAGCGGTGTGGGGAGGAGCAGATAGACGAGTCCCTGGTCTGGTCTTCAGATCATCCAGGAGGCCACAGGCCTCTAGAAGAACCATAGATCACACAAACGGCAGATAACTTTTTTTTCTGGGTCCTCTTGGTTGAGGCTATATGGAGTGATAATGACTGCTTCAGACATCATTTGCGCTACAGTGATAATGACTGCTACAGACACAAATATGTCTGTGCATATGTGTGTTTGTGCAAATGTGTATGCAAGTGTGATGGTATAAATCTGTGCATAGGTCAGATCGGATTTTTTGCTGAAATTTTTTTGTGCTGTTGTTCACATTGTCATTTAAATGCGACTACCATCAGTCTCATGTGTGAACCTTATACGGCCCTGAAGTGACCCGCATGTGCAGAAGAAGACGTGACGTCAGACGCAGCGCACTATGTTTGCGGAAATAAAAATGGATGCTGCTCGTGTGTTTAGCAATTTTTAAGTTAATGTGCAATCGGAGCCTAAATAATTAAGTCTGCCATTGTGATTTTAATCTTCCCGCCTCCTCCAGCACAGAATTGTGACGTCTGTTGCATGTCAATGACGTTAAAAAAAAAAAAGCGCATGAAATGCGACATGGCCCGTTCAGACTGAAGTCTCATTGCAAAACATCGGATATATATCCGATTTAGGATCACATATGAAAGTTGCCTGGGCCTGATTTGAAAAAATCAGATTTGTGCTGTTCAGACTGTCATAACAAAATCAGATATGGGTCACATTTGGGCAAAAAAGTCCAAAGATTTGGGCCACTTTAGCCTGCAGTGTGAACTAAGTCTTACATTACTCAGTAGCCCCACCCACAATGAAATTCACTGGACCAAATCCCTACACCAAGTATATATAATTACCATGTGTTTTCATTTATTGTGATTGTGATTAATTTATTCAAATGAAATGTGTCACAGAATCCTTCTCGCATCACACCTGGATAAGAGTTCACTATGTGTTGGTTATGTTAGGGTGTTATGTTTTAGGGTTTTGCTTGCAGGTGTTTTTGATTTTTTTTTTTTTGGTCTACTCAGCATAGTTTGCTTGCAGTGTAGAATATGATTATATATATATATATAAAATATATACACATAATACATACACACATATATTAAATATAAACAATTACGAAAAATATTTAAATGATGTAAAAGTACAGTATAAAACAAAATACATTACAAACGGTTATATTGGGAAATGTGTGATGAATTCCTTTGAAGCAAAGCTCTAGTTTCAGCAGCTATTACTCATAGTTTTCATAAATCTCTGATGAATAGAAAGTTCAAAAGAACATAATTTCATCATTTCTTTGAAATTGATGTTTTGTAACATCATAAATGAATTTACTGTTACTTTTATTCTGCAAGCACGCATCAAGTTGATCAAAATAATTCATTTATTTAAAAAAACGATTTTATCAATCCCAAACTTTTGATCAGTGGTGTATATACTTGCAAATAAATAAATAAATAGAAATAATAATGATGATAATATTAATAATGTTAGTTAATTTTCTCATTACTCCCAAAAAGTGATTTGGAATTGGCTATGCTGAGCTCAGTTTGAGGTTCAGTTATGTGTCTGATCTGATCACTGCTGTATTTAATGCTGCTCTCCATTAGATCAGGGGGACTTTCCAACCTCAGCACAACCAAACCCCTATTCTGCTTCCTTTATCGCTCTCGTCACGGTTTGCTGTGGTGTAGAGACCGAGATCTCCAGCGTGACCCGACCATAGCACTCAGCAGAGAAACATGTTCTCTTCAGGGTGAGTTTGTTCCTCCTCGAGCCCAGATTTAGAGTCAAAGTTTCAGGCTGGACTCACACAATACCGGCTTTCACCATCTGACTTCACGCATGACCGCAACATCTCAATGACGCCTTCGGCAGGATAATCTACAACCTCACACACACACACAGCCGTCCGATGGAATGACATTCACACACACTCATGCAAACACAGCAGCGGCATTCAAATTAATTAATATAAAGAAGTGCAGTTCTGCATTTGGCGTTTGTAACTGTAGCTCACTGCTGCCCCCAACTGGCTCTAAATGCAGTTGTTTATCAAATGTCTATGATAAACATAAAGTTGCCTGATTTGTCGGAATCTACATGAGCAGAACTTCACATTAAGAACACATTTAACCCCATGCTGCAAAATTTCCCCAAAAACAGTGTAGAAAAAGTGAAAGATGCTGCAGATTCTGTCTGTACGGCTACATTATGGTCAGTATGTATGTGGCGTATTCATGTCATAACAACAATACCTCACCCAGGGGCTGTTTTTGCTGTGGTTTCATTCTCTTCTCACTGACATAAATGTCTAGACGCTGTCTATACTTTTGTACATTCCTGAGGGAAAAGTCACCATCAACAATAAACTTATTTGTGTCCAAACAGACATGAAAGAGAGCATTTTATAGCAGAATAATGACAGCAACAGTTATTTCATTTTCATAATGCTGTGTTTGATCAGATGCCAGGGAACAATGTGTCCGAGACTTGATGGAAACGTCAAGCGACGCTTTGAGTCTATATTTTGAAATATTATTGCAGACTGTTTTAATTTATTCAGAACTTTTTTTTTTCTGTGATCAAAGCTGCATTTTCAGCATCAATACTCCAGTCTCACACGATCCTTCAGAAATCATGCTGACTTGCCGATACAATAAAAAAACAAAACAATTCTTATTATTATAAATGTTGAAAATAGTTGTGCTGCTTCATATTTTTCAGGACACTATATATATTTTTTTTTTGTTGAAGATTCATTAATGAATAGAAAAAAATGCATAAACAGCATTTATTTGAAACAGAATTGTTTTTGTAACCATGTAAAAGTCTTTACTGTCACATTGTATGCATCCTTGCTGAATAAAAGTATAACAAAAATCGCTAAAAATAAATAAATCAAATACTGACATCCACATCTATGTATATACTATATTTTATAATATTAACTATTGTAAAATATATACATTTTGAATGTCATTAATGTCAATGTTTTTACAATGTGGTTATTTCATCCATGTGTGTGTGTGACCTCACCACTCTTTTTGGTTGTGCAGCTTTAACCAATGATCATGCTTTCATTTATGTCTGTAATCGTTCCTCTCAACATGAAGGTGTGGTGTCTGATAGCCTGATCTGATACAGCTGTGATCTGCGCTCATGGCCTTTAGCAAGTTAAAGTTTTGAGCTGATAAATTAAACCCATATGATGAAGAGGAGCCATCTAGTGGTAACTTACTAATAACTGCAATGCAATGCTTGATTTCCCTAGAAGTTTATTTTCTGGCTATCTTTGCATGCTTTTATTTGTAGGGGGATAGAGGACATTCAGCACGCAGCTCTATAAAGGTCAGTTCTGATTCGAAAACAGGTCACATTCACCACTTCAAAGAGCTCCTATCATAAGGAATCAAATGTTCCCTGATCATCTGAGAGTAAAGAGCTCATGGTGCTATGAAAACACTGCAACCTTCTCAAAATGTCCTCCTCAGGGAAAAAACAACTAGTTCTGAATTTTAAAAACTTCTGAGATCAGAGACATGAATTTATAAACAACACATTATTCACTGAGGTAATAAAGAGGAATCAGGACAGATGCAAGTATTTCTAAACAACAATGTGCTCAAAGCCTGTGCTGTTTCTGATTGTGTGTAGCACCTACGGTGCTGCAGATCATTAAAAAGTAGTCATTTTAGTCTGATCACAATAATTTGCAAATCATATTTCAGCAATGATGGTTTTATCGTAGTAAAGATCGTAGTATTTTGCAGAAGAAAATATATAAAGAACCCCTGAAGAATAGGAACAAGAAGTGTCTCTCGCTGTTTAACTGTGGTCGGGAAGTTCACCGTTTGATTACCCTACATGACCAGAGTCAGGGGACAGCTGTCATACACTAACAACCACAATCTATGCTAAGCTACGCTAAAAGTGCTACCTCCAGACCCGGAGATCGGCTGAATGGATTCAGAAACGGTAAAACTCAGCTGTTTAACTCTTGGGGAGGTGTAAAATGAGCCTATTTCCAAAAAAAGTGGAGTGTTCCTTTAAGCATGCTTCCATTCTTGAGATCAGATTATATATGGTGTCTTATTGATATGTTTGTTTCTATATACCTCCTGTAATTTCAAGTCAATCAGATCATTGCACACTGAGATATGGGTCTCCATGTGTTCACACTGTCCGGTGGCCATTTTGAAAGCCGTCTAAAAACTTTCACCAAAAGGGGAGCCCCTTAAATGTGCATTTTTTTTTCTCTAATATGTATTTAGCTGAACGTGGACTAGTCTAGATGTTGCAATGTGCTTAGATGACACTTCATTATGAATATATATCTGATCGACTTTGTTGCTTGATTTTAGTCTTCTGTTTTTCTTCGTGATTTAACTTTGTACCTTCAAAAAAAATGATAAAAAAATAGTTAAAAATTGTCCTTAAAATAAAGAAGAATTTTTAATAAAACATGATGTGAGCTTAATGGGAACAGGGGTTATTAAGCACAGCCAGACTTTTTGAATTTAATGATGTATATCTTAATTGAAATGCTTTTGTCATTTAAATTTTTTTTTGATATTTTTGTGTGAGAGATTAATATTTTTTGTTTTTATACTGAAACCAATATCTTGTGCACTAAACATGTCTCAATGTAGATTTTGGTGAGCTTAATAGCTTCATTTACCCTAATACTGTAAAAATATTTTTATTTTGCTGCTTAAAATGTTTTTTTTTTTCTTCATATTATAAAAACATAAACACTTATTTTGGTGTGTTTTGTGATATTCAACCTAAAAGACCTAAAAAACACCCAGACAATAATGTTGAACTTATCAGTCTTGTGTAATTAAAATGTTTTAAAAAATATGTCAAACATCTCGATTCAGTACAACCATGAATAAGACAGAATAAAATGTATAAAAGCTGTAAATCGACACTTATAAATAACATTCTAGACTGAGTTTCTTTAAAAAATAAATAAGACTACTAGTAGAAGTAGTGTTAAAACAGACTGACAGGCACAGGAGCTAGATAAAATATGATATTTTCATTTCATATGAAACATATCAATAAGTCTTTTCCTTGTTGCTGGTGGTGTTCTGTTGTGATCTAGTGTGCACTGACCAGGGAGGCGATGTAGACCCAAACGGAGGTACGGGTGCACGTAGACGGCCAGGGCAAACTCTACATTTGGGGCTTCGACCTTATGAACCCCTGTGCTGTGAACGGCTTCAATAATTGGCCGAATCTCTGAGAAAGGAAGGTGCAGGGGAAACCCAGATATCTGAAACCGATCAGTGAGAAAACAACATTATAGGGGTGATTCACTGCTGACAATAAAACTTGGCCGCCTATGCAGTAAAAAGGCTTTTTTTTATATCTGTGCTACATTACAAGAGAACAAGGGCTACAGAGTTTCCCTTTGGAAAACTATACTGCACTGGGCTCAATCTGACTTCCAGCTGGAAGTACAATCTGTAGTTTTAACATAAGATCTGGATGCAGATAACATTGAAAAAGAGCACACATTGTTCAATTACATATGAAGTGAAGTGACATTCAGCCAAGTACGGTGACCCATACTCGGAATTCGTGCTCTGCATTTAACCCATCCAACGTGCACACACACAGCAGTGAACACACACACACAGCAGTGAACACACACACACACACACACACACACCATGAACACACACCCGGAGCAGTGGGCAGCCATTTATGCTGCGGCGCCCGGGGAGCAGTTGGGGGTTCGGTGCCTTGCTCAAGTATGGTATTGAGGGTGGAAAGAGCGCTGTACATTCCCCCACCTACAATTCCTGCCGGCCGGGGACTCGAACCCGCAACCTTTGGATTACAAGTCCGACTCTCTAACCATTAGGCCACGACTTCCCACTACTGACATTGCAACAACACAAAGATGCTCGGAAATTGGCTAAATCATTCTTTACCATCCAACTGAGCATGTCTGGCCCTCATGCTGACCTGTAAACAGCTATATTAGCTGATATTTATGCTGCATGTAAAGGGCTTTTCACACTGAACGTGAAATTTGGTGCGAATGTTCGGCGAGATGGCGCTTTTGAATCAAAACAATAGACCCCTATGCACTGTAAAAAATCCAACTTTCGAAAATTTCTACTAACCAACGTAAAAAGTAGCCTGAACAAAGAATTTTTAGTAGAAGTCGGTTTAATTTTTTGTGTGAACTTAACAAAAATACTCTAAACATGTCGCTAGCAAAGGTTTCGTTTACCTTACTTAGTACTAACTATTAGTATGTGTGCACAACATATCCAAATGTTCTCCCAACTTATCTGAACAAACAATTTAAGGCTTTGAAAATAAACATAAATCTAAAGGAAAGAGGATTGTTAAAAAAGATGAGCATTGCTAAATGCTAAAACGTCTTTGGTTGCATTAGATTAAAGTTTTTAGGTTGTCGGTTGCTAGTTGAGTTAACTTAAAAAGTTGATTGTGATAGGTTGCCTTATTTTTTTTTTGAGTTAGGTCAACTTTTTACAGTGAGGGGCTATTCACACCAGCAATCATTCGCAGCGCGGAAAAGCAAAGATCTTTTTTCCGTCCTGTGTGTCGTTTTTTTCCCCCCATAGCTCCACGATGAAATGGGCCATCCAATCAGATTTGAGCTTAGATCACGTGACCGGAGCAGCTGCTGTTGCACAGAAAGGCAAGAGTGGTGGCGGCGTTTGGAGAACTAGTGTAAACAAACATCGAAGAAGAGTATTCCGAGTGATTGTGAGAGAGAAGAGAGTGGAAGCAGAGCTCTTGTTATCTTTGGTATCTGAGAACAGATTTATTCTCACATGTTCTTAATATCATTTATATTAATTCTCCATTGAATTACGTGATCTGAAGTGTCCGTTTTCTTCCACGTGTGCGAGTATTATGAGTCAGAGCGCATTTACTCTCTAGATCTTCCGTATAAAAAAAAAAAAAAAAAATCAAGTGAAATTTCTACACATGAAATATGAAAGCAAACAGACATGATTATGACGATATATTTTCTGTATGTGTTTTGATACATAGGAAAAATACATTGCTGGTCAGCGCCACCTAGTGTGCAGGTGTGAATTATGCGATTAATCGTTTCGTTCTCGGTGTGAAAGTTATGTTCATCGGCGATTCGTCCCGCTTTTTCACCTCGCTCAGTGTGAAACGGCCTTAAGGCTATTAGCCTGTGTAAAGTGTGATTTCTAGCAGAAAACTCACCCTGTATTCTCCCAGAAGGCTTTGCAGCTCGAGGCAATGTTCTTCAGCCACCTCTCGCCCTCCGCTCAGCTCTAATTTTGGCAGGAACTGACGTAATGTAGAGATGCAGTAGCGGTTCCAGCGCGTGGGGTGACGCGGACGCCATTCCATGATCTTCTCCCTCAAAACCTTCTCTATCCTACAGCACAGGGGCACAGAAGCTCAATCTCATTTCATCAGATATGTGTAGCTAAATGACTGGTGTGCGTTTGATTAAAACTAACCTGTCTTGTAACTCAACAGCAGCTGCTCTGTCCGTGTGTCTGTAAACCAGGACCTCCGGCTGAAAAACATGACTCAAAATCAATTCTGACTCCACAGTTTGGCCCAGAATTGCGAGAAACGGCTGCAGAATAGACGTTACTTCAGAAAGTGATTTTAAGATCCATCAGAATCATTGGGATTCTTCAGCTGGGTTCAGTTAAAGGGTGACCTGCTAAATGAAGGCCTGTCATTGGTGGAGCCATTCTCACCTGCACACTTGAGAGGCCGGGATCAGGGAACGAGCGCGAGAAAAACGGTTTCCAGAGATTTGGCTTAGAGACGTCAACCCATTCTCACAGGTGCAGCGTAAGGCTGGATATTAAACCACACCTGAGACACACAGACAGATACAAAAATAAAAACCAATAAAATTACTATACAATATTGCCTTTTATCACATCACATAAAATAAATGCCAGAAACAAATAAATGACTGCTTTGGAAAAATTATGATTTTTTTCAATATATCTGAAAAAGTATTTTATGCTTAACCAGGCTACATTTATTTAATCAAAAATACAGTAAAAACAGTAATGTTGAAAACAGTTGTGCTAATTCATATTTTTGCAGAAAATACACACACATACAGCATATATTTTGGAAATATTTACATGTATATATTTATATTCATATAATTTATATTATTTATAAATATATGTAATATATAAATGTAAAATTTTTTTTAAATATATACATGCACGTGTGTTTGTGTGTGTGTTTATATATACATAATTAATATACACAGTACACACACAGACACACATAATATGTAAACAAAAACTTTTATTTTGGATATGATCAATCGCGATTAATCATTTAACAGCACTATAAAAAATATTTTTTTGTCATCACAAAACACTTGATAATGAAATAGATTTTTCTGCTGTACCTTTTCTCTGATGGTGTCTCCAGGAACCAGCTGGGGTTCAATAGAGATGAAGAGGCTGAGGAAGGTTCCTTTACTCAGGCTGCGGACGGCGTCATATCCACCTTCACTGCCCACACTGCGCTCCTTACTGTATCCCAGCAGCACTGGAGGAGTGGACACCTTAAACGTCCCATCAATCTAAACATAATACAGATCATATAATAGATCACAATCAATCAAACCTGAATATTTTCAGCTTTACTGATTAAAAAAATAAAAAACACACTAGAAAATCAAATTTAAAAGAGATATATTCCGTCAACCTATCAGAGGGGAGCAGGATTATTTTAGAGCATATTTCCATTATACACAAAGTAGAAACTGTCATGTGCTCTGTATGAAGTGTTTGGCGTCTTGCCCGAGACTGCAGGTAGATGGTGCTGAAGGGAATCTTGATGGAGCCGAGACAGTGCCGCTCTATACGGGTATGAATAGTGTTCCCTCTCTCCCGCTCATCCTGACGGAGTTCAGACAGACAGGTCAACATTAAAATGACTCTGGGAACGATCCATAAGCACATCAGAATGTTTCTCACCTCCACCACATCATAGAGGACCTCATCGAAGATGTTGATGAAGACCTCATCTCTGACCGACTGCAGACTGGTGGAGCTGTAGTCTCCGTTTGGAGCACTGAGATAAAATATTTTAAAATATTGATGCATCATTCAATACTGGAGTATAATAAAGAAAAAAATTACCCCCATTTACCTATGTATGCTTTTTTTGCTTATCCACCTTATTCCTAAACTCGGAAGTAAGCCTATGGGTGAGACTTCCAGTTCATTAGCCACTATAGGAAAATAACAAGAATAACAACGTGCAGTAAATGGTAAAACTGCTTGCATTACAAACCAGTTTGTTCATAATTAAGATAATACACTAAAATAATATGGTAAACCCCCAATTTGCAGTACCAAGCAGCAAACCGAGTGGTTTTGTACAGCTAAAAATAGCTGGAAGCAAATGAGACCGGAAGCAAGACCCATAAAATGTACAAATGGCCCCGCCCATTTTTAAGTGAAGAATAAGGTGGATAAGAGTGCCATTAGTTTAACTCGGAGTCCCTGCCTATGTAGAGTATTTCATATGAGCCACTTATGAGGTTCTGTTTCAGTTTGGTGGCTGCCTTTGAAGACAGCTGCCTGTGTAAGCAGTAGACAGCAAGACAGTTCACTCGGTTCAGGAACAGAGCTATAGGGATGTAGAGTTTATGAAGTTATACTGGCTTTTCATGTCAGTGCTGTAGGTTTTAGTCTGACCTGAATGGCAGAACAATCTCCTCGTTCCAGCAGGGGTTTGGACCCTCAGCAGTAGATGTCTGCAGCACTGAACGCTGGAAAGACACCTCCACAAACGGCCTGATCAGAGGCTACAGTACACACACAGTACATGAATACATACAGTTACAGTCAAATAATATTCAGATAAAGGTTCAGGTCTGGTGCAGTCGTGCTGTTACCTGTCCAAAGGGCCATTCACTGCCCTGTTGTGGTGTCTGGGACGACACATGAGCTGTAAACAACTCTGTGAATAAACGCCCAGACAGGGTTTGCTGAAAATACAACAAATAATGTGATCGTTTAGTGTCTTCTTATTGGTCAACTTCTCTGGAAGTGTAGATACAGGTACCTGGCGTTAGGTCTGCAGACGGGGATATCATATCCTCTGATGATGTTGACCAGAAGTTTGATGTCTCCATCTGAGAGGTTCTGAGCCGTCACCTTCTTCCTCTCCTTCCTGCAAGGCTTCAGGGGCCGTTTGGGCTTGGCCAGTTTGAACAGGTTCCAGCCTAACACCCTGAAAGAGTGCCAGCGGAGAGTCAGTGGAGATATCCCATAACACACTGCGGTATTAGTGAGGGATCGGAGTTAATGTTCCACATCAACAATAGACATTGAGACAGGACTTCATCAGCCTCACATACAGTGCATTTGTTTAAAGTCTCTATTTCTGTCCTGAACGCAAAACACATATCTATTAACAGATGTTGATGTTGAACACGTTTCTGATGGACAGCCAGTCAGTACATTAGTGATGGAGATTCATCAGTGACTCCTTCTTTAGGTGACTTCATTATGCCAGTAGATGGGGACTCTTTATGAGTGAGTCAACTGAATCATTCACTCAACCAATTCATTCAAAAAACGTATTCATTCTGGAAGTGCCTGGGTCTCATTCACTAACTGTGCATATGCACCAATGTGTGTGTGCCATCTGAGTATGACCATTTTCATGAACAAATGATTGATCAATTTACGTACTGAGAGTATCAAAAGGCTATAAGAGAGAGGTTGTGGAAAGCCCTTACATGGAGATGTTTATGCAAATATGTGTGTTTTATGCAAATTACTAGCCTGGGGCAAATTCTTTTATGATAAGTTTTCCTGTGTGTGTAAATATAAACAATCTACATATTTATTGATTAATGAGACCCACTATTTTTATAAGTGAGTCATTGAATCGTGCACTTATTTGTTTGAAAAAACTGATTCATTCAGGAATGAGTCACCACTGACTGCTCTAAATTTGTTTGGAATTACTTTTGTAATTCTGGCAATATTGTGCTTAAAATGCAAGTTACTCAATATTCAAGTTTGTGTTTACTGAACTGCTGCATAAAATCCATACACATGATCACGCTGTTGCTCTGAATATCACTATGGCCGTGAAAGCTAAAGTGGAGGAGATTATCTTTCAGTCTGTTCCTTACACAATTTTAATGATTTTATAATGTTTTCGAATAGTTTTGTTCCATTTGGGGTTTGACAGTCCCTGGTCAATGTATAATTGAATTGCATGGAAAAGAGCAGCATGAACAATCAGTTAAACGTCTCCTTTAGTCTTCCACAAAGGAAAGGAAGTTGTATGGGTTTGGAATAACATGAGAGTGTGTAAATAAATACATAATTGCTCTAAACATTCACTATCAGTACTCAACAGGAAATCAAACACACAAACACTCTCTGAGTGTGTGATCTCCACATTAACACACACACACTTTACACTGACTAACTCTACAGAGAATGGCACCTCATGAACATGCAGAACTGAGAGGAGGAACACAAGAAAAATAAAGGAATACGGGAGACTGAAAACAGAACAGAAAATCCTCAGAACATACCCAGCACCTGGAACACTGAATATACAAACATACAGGAGAAAAAAAAGATTAATAAAAGACAGGAACTGTCAAATAAACATCACTTCATACTGACTCAAGATTAGACAAAACCTTTCCTTCTCTGCAGTCTGTGCACAATCCAGTCATTAAAGACTGCTGATGGCATAAACTGCAATCAAACATGCTAATCATCTATAGAACCATAATCAAATGTAATGAACTGCAGTACATGAACTGGATTTAGCTTCAAACAAAAAGTCAGCATGTGTCTAGAAGTGGGTGGACTGTTAAAGATTCAGAAAGCCTGTATTTAAAGTCAGCAGTAGTGAATTAGCTCAACAATAGAGCGGTTTACCCGATGTTGGGAACCTCGTCCTCAGAAACCACATCGGACAGGATGAAATGACGCTTCGCTATGAGGAAACGATTAATAACTGACTCCCGCACCTGAGACAGAGAGACAAACAGAGAATTTGAGAGGGAATTTGATTTTAAGGGCCCTTTGCTGCAGGCCATACATACCACATTTATCATAACTCACATAACTGCACGCTGCTCTTATATCATTAAAACAAAGACAACAAAACAGAAGATATTTAGGGTCAGTAACTTTTGTTTAACATGAATGAATACTTTTATTTAGCATTGATATTAATAATCAGAAATGTTTCTTGAGCAGTATATTAGAGTGATTTCTGAAGGATCATGTGACACTGAAGACTGGAGTAATGATGCTGAAAATTCAGCGCTGCATCACAGAAATAAATTACATTTTACAATATATTCAAATAGAAATAGAGAACACTTATTTGAAATTGTGATTTCAAAATCTGTTTATTACTGTATTTTGATCAAATAAATGCAGCCTTGGTGAGCATTGGTGACATCAAAACCAATGACAGCACTCCTGAATACTAGACTCTTATTGGTTTTCTCTACTGTGGTGTTGAGCAGTCAAATACTTTTATTTATAATGACTAAACTGCTTATTTCAGTTATTTAAAGCTACAGTTCGTAACTTATTTTGGTTAAAAATGATCCATAATCAATATTTGAGCAAGTACATAACCAGCCAGTGTTCAAAACTATCACCTTACTTTAACCCAATTCACAGCGGTTAGCTTATAATAATGTTTTCAAATTTGAGTGGTACTGGTAGGAATTCGCGGGAAATTCAAGCATGTTAAAAGAATTTCTTAATATGACATTCGAATGGTATGACAATTAGAGATTAGACTGTACAGAAATTGAAATCTACACGCTAATATACACTACATACACATAATCACACAATACTGATGTTGTTAACATTAACAATTTGAGAACAAAGTATAACAATAATAATAATTTGCAGTTTGATGTGATATGAGCTAATCGATCATTAGATTTAAATCACCATTGTTAGCGCAATTTATTTTAATGCTTTTTTCCTCAGCTGGTCAGAACAAACATGGCAGATTTGTTACTTACTTGTTCAGATGACAATATACGGTTAAAATTCTTATTTCGTTCATACTTCCAAGACATAGACTAGAATCTGTGATTCCTAAGCACAGTATCCACACCAGTGCAGTGACTGACAGCCACACATACACCTCAAAACATGAGATTAATCCGTTCTGGAGCCGCGCCAGTGCGCAACCCATGTAATGAAGATAATTGTGCAAATAATTGCAATTGCAGGTTTTCAAACAGAGATGGCGACAAAGAGGCAAAACTCACGGACTGCAGCTTAACTAAACGTTGAAAAGAATCTTCAAGCTTTGCCAGATGCCTTTCTAGACATGCTAGAGGCGCAGTGTAGTTTGGTGATGTGAAGACTTTAAATTAAACAATGGAAAACTATTTTTATGGAGGTACATTATCACTTAATGACATTTTTCTGGTAAAGAGCTGTATAGAGAATTCTGAGAAATGTACCGAAATTAGTTGCATTATAGAAGTATTGTTGGGGTCATTGGGGTCGAGGCGACACTCAGCCGCCCACTTCCCCAAGTTCGTCATGTCGTTCAGTCCAGATGCTCCAATACATGTTATAGCGTCCATCTGCCTGAGACCACTGAAGAGAGAGAAAACAGCACATCTTATCCAGTATAACCGAAAATAATGCGCTAATGGAGGGCTAGATCTCAATTTGGCTCTCTGACCTGTACATACCCCTTCCAGGCTGACTGAACGGGGGAGCGAGGGGGAAATCATCTTCCCCTAAAGCCCATGACACGCAGCAGGAGAGCTTCCCTGACGTCAAACAGGGTTTGCGTGTTAGTGCCATCGGCCTCGAAAGAGAACGGAACACCTACCACAAACAAGATATAAAACAACCTGCATCCTTTCACTTCATGACTCATGACTGTGACGCACAAAACAACCTGTTTAGGAAGGTTTAAAGAGGTGTTTACCACTGCCGACCCCCTCATGGGTGAACGTGACTCTTTGGTCGCTGCTAAACTCCATCTCCTCAAACGGTGCACTGCCGGTCAGGACGGAAGATTCTGGAACTGGCACACACACCTCAGCCACTGAACAGACATTTAGAAGTTGATTTTAAAATGCAAAATCCTAAGTATTTAAAATAAAAATAAAAGCTATGTAAACACTTGCATTTTTACAAAACTATAAATGTCCCATCAGGTAATGAAAAGTTGTATACACACTTGTGGTCTTCATTCTCACTTGAACACTTGGGCCAAATACAGGTCAAGTGTAAAGACCGCAAGTGTGGGTATTGGGACAAGGGGCTTGTCTCTCTCACCAGTGACTCCAATGTGATTCAATATGCTCGATCAGCCAAAAAGCCACCAAGAAGTTACAAAACACACCACAAAAAGTAAGCCGACAGACACTCAACAACGGTCAGACATTGGATGACAGCTGACCATCGGCTTGGTCTGTCATTGCCTTAAAGGGTTAGTTCACCCAAAAATGAAAATTCTGTAATTAATTACTGACCCTCATGCCCTTCCAAACCCGTAAGACCTTCGTTCATCTTCGGAACACAAATTAAGATATTTATGATGAAATCCGAGAGCTTTCTGACCCTGCATAGACAGCAACGCAACTGAAATGTTCCCAAACCCAGAAACGTAGCAAGGACATTGTTAAAATTGTCCATGTGACATCAGTGGTTCAACAGTAACCAGCAGATGCTATGCTATTGCAAGGGTCTTCTGGGTAATGGCTAGGGCATTCAAGAAAGTTTCTAAAGGCTGGAATAAACCACTTTTGCCTCTATCTGCAGCCTGGATGTGTTGACGCTAGCTGCCGAAAGTCAGAGCGAGTCTGCAATAAGATTGGGCAATCAGAGCTGACAGATTGTGTAGTGTATGATGGACAAAGACTGATTTTTTAGCTTCAGATTATGATTCGGACTAGTAGGAGAATATCAAACAATTAATTTGTCATACATCTTCTAGTGAGGCACACGTTTCTACGTGAGTTTGTTGTGTTCAGACCTGAAAGTCTGGTAGTGTGTGATCGGCAAGTCAGCATGTAAATATAGCCTAATGCATGGTGTTTTAAAATCTGTTTGAGCAGTTTAAGACATATGGCATTGCTAAGAGATTGATGAAATACTGCAGGTGGTTGCCAGGGCATTGATATATGGTTGATATTTTTTTTTACCCAATTTATTGTCCACAAGGTTCATGCATATCAATAGGACAAACAGTGTGGGACAAGTTATGCCAGATTTAAGTTTAATACTAAAGTTTAAGGATCAAGTTCAAATCACTTATCTTAAATATGAGCAAAAGTAATAGTGGCGACGTTCACACAGCAGCAGAATACGGTCGTCAGTCCTGTATTTGAGCCCTTAATACAGTTACGTTCACACACAGTTCGGTTATTTACGGGTGTGACAACCGCATTCTTTAACCGAACTCACACCCGTACATTTTCAGGACTCACAACCGCATTGTCAGAACACACGCTCTGTGTGAACGGAACAGGACTGAACAACTAGTTGTCCGTCACGTCATACACCGCGCGAGAGAGACGCTCTGCCGCACAAACGCGCGTCTACTGTGTGTTATGTGTCTTCATGTGTGGTGTCGGTAAATTACAGTGTGAACTCGCGGCTCGATTGGACTCTTGTCGTGTCAGAAAGTGATAAGACTTTCAGTTCTATGGACGGCGCCATCTTTGATTTTACTTTGGTAACTGTCGCTATGGTTACTGGTAAGGAATACGGGCTTGACTCCCATTGCACGTTCATACAGACAGTATTCCAAACACAACTGTAAGCTGCTGTGTGAACGAGACATTTCGAGACTCACACCTGTAAAGAAAATGCGGCTGTCAATTCCAAAAACTGACAGTGTGAATGTAGCCAGTAATGCTTACCTTAGCAAACACTTAGTTATTTAACTTTTTAAAAACAGTCACTACCTGAAGGTCTGAGGTAAGTGTATCAGTGTGTGTGTGTGTGTGTGTGTGTATACACGTTTATGAGGACACAAATTTGTATAATGACATGGGTATGACATAAGTATTAAAACGAGAAGGTAATTTATGAGGACATTTTCAATGTCCCCATATTTAAAAGGCTTATAAATAAGTCAGAATGAGTTTTTTTGAAAATCTAAAAATGCACAAAGTTTCCTGTAAGGGGTAGGTTTAGGTGTAAGGTTGGTGTAGGGCGATAGAAAATAGGGTTTGTATAGTATAAAAACCATTACGCCTACGGAGAGTCCCCATAAACCATAAAAACCAACATGTGTGTGTGTGTGTGTGTGTGTGCGTGTGTTATTCACCGTGGGCACTGCTCATTGGGGGTGACGGACCCAGAGATGGTAAGTTCTGAAATCAAAACCGGTTCTCCAGGTTTCCTGCAGATCCTGGCTGCCTTGTCCCGCACCTGCTCTTCCAGGTCGCCCATGTCTGGTTTCTCTGGAGGTTCCGGCTTCTCTGGCTCCTCGACCAGCTCTTCCTCACTTTCTTCATCCTCCTCTTCCTCCTCCTGCTGCATTTTCTTTTTCTGCTTTTTCTTCAAAGCTTTCTGAAGGAATCAGAAACATGTTGAGAACATCTCAGTCTGGTTTCAAGATTATGTCTGCAAAAACAGTAGTTGCATCCCATGTGTAGTAGTACCTGTTTTCTCTTCCAGGATTTCCATTCCTCATGCTGTCTTCTGTATTCGCTCATCTTCCTCTGACTCCTCCTGCAGCTCTGACACCTCCGCTATGATGCCATTCTCAAACTCCTGCTCGTCTTGCTCTCGGTCCACCTTCTCCCTCCAGACGTCACTCGTTTAATGAAACGAAGCACAAACACAGAGTCCAACTCATTTGAAAGAAGCTGTACCTCCTGATGAAGAGTTTGAAGGGCGTGTTGGTGAATCTTTGGAAGTCTCTCAGAGCTTTGAGCTCCTTCCACACTCTAATGATGCTTTTGAGGAGAGCTCTGTCCTTCTCCTGCTCCACATCACGCAACTGACGAGTGTGTCTGACGATACAGGAAGAGACCAAGAATCAATTTAAACGTGATGAAACCACGATCATAAATTTCTTACCTCACTTCCTGTTTGTACTCTGCTATCCTCTGCTGGGTCACCTGACTCAGAGCCTCTCCTCTGTGTAGCTCTAGCATATTATGAATTGCGTTCCTCAAGCTGTTCAATTACACACACACGCACATTCAGGATGAGTCTGAAGAACAGGAGGTTGAGCACAGGAAGCTTGGTTTTGTTGGCACACTTCTGGGTTACCTTATCAGTCAGGAGTCATGTGAGGTTCTTGTGCTGTCTGGTCAGGTGCTGATCGTACAGCTGGGCCAGACGGGCTGCCAGCACGTGTTCACGGCTGAAGAGAGGATGATGGGAGAAGATGAGGCCGGATATATCTACATCCAGCTGGTAGTCTGCCTGGGGGTTGCCCATTCCAGCTATGTAGAGGTTCACATGCTTGGTCTTCAGAGCCTGGGAAAGAGCAGACAACAGTGGAAACACCATGTCATTATGCAAACATTCAGTTATTATGCACTATACGTTTTCAGAAATAGCGTACAAAATAACACTTCAAAGATAGATCTTTTGTTATTTTTTCAACAAAGGATCAGTGAATAAAGGAAGCTTTTAGGACAAACTTTTAGGAATTTACATTTATCCCACTGCTTTAATTGCTATTTATCACACAACTCTGTGTTAAAATAACTGAATGGCATCTATGCTAATAATTGTATTTTTATCATCACTTCCTAGCCCCTTAATACTTATCCTGAAGTTACTAGTCTGCAAGATCTAGCTCCAGCGGAGTGTGATTTTGCTGTCCGACATCCACAACACAAAACCTGTGCAATGCGACTACTGAGCGGCATCTGAAGGATTCAACACCTGCATCTCTACAATCTTCCATAACAAAGGAACTTATACTGCTCTGATAGACACTACATCTACCTGCACTACACTGTTCAATCCATCTTTAATGTAGTAGCAAATATGCTTAACTAGTGCCATTAAATTTGAACTGTATGGCTACAGGAGATAACAATTTAATGTAGCGTCAAGCCTAATTACTATTAATTTTACAAAACTTTAGAGGTATGATCATTTAAAACAATGTAAATGTTGCCTTGGGATCGAACTGAAATAAATTTAAGTTGAAGTATTAAAATTAATAAAACTAATATAACTAATAAAACTAATAAAAAATGGCAAATGCACATAAAATTACTAAACTGAAAAATGTAGGACGTTTAAATACAGTTTGATTTTGTGATTCTGTTATTTTCTAGCAATAACAGTAAAAAAAAATATTAATTAATTAAAAATCCAGAAAAAGTAACAGGGTTGCAGATTTAGCACAAATTCACTTTTACTCAGTAGGGGTGAACTAGTCTGAGGCCAGATGTTTTTTTTTTTTTTTTTAATTACCGCTTATTTTAATTCCAAAAAAAATAAAAATAATAATAATATTTTCTAAAAAAAATTTCATGTGTTTACAAACCTTACATACAGTTTGCAGCATTTAGCAATTTTAGAATAACATAATTATAACAATTCCAAATTCTAAACTGTGTGTCTAAATTTATACGAGCACTTGTTGACAAAAAAAAAATAGCTTTTTTAATAGTTTCAGGTTGTATGTTGTGCCGTACCATGGAAAGTGCCTTGCAATCACTTTTCTTTTTTTCTTTAGGTAACAGGGTTGAATGATTGAGCTTGGCATATACATTTAACACTACTCTTTTTTTGCCTGTACTGTGTGCAGTGTATTGTGCATGAGGACTCTGTATACTTCAGTTTGTCACTGTTCATCAGCCTTGTGCTCTTAGTGTCTGCTTGATGTTTCTCATTTTCACTCTTTTATGTTTCAGTGGGTTGCATTACCAGAGCACTTAATGTCAATTAGTTCCACATGTCTGTGAGTACTTTCAAAATGTTCACTTTTATTGGCAAGCAGCATTCATTACACACAAGTACCTCTAAGATTTATAAAACACACATGGCTGAATGGGTGTGTTATTGTTCTATTATGTGTGTGTGTATTATAAAGTCTATTACATATCTCCTGTTTTGAGTCGTGTGAGGCGTGACAGGCACATGTGACCTCACTGAACTGTCTCACAGCAGATCCGTGACATTCATCACACATCTGGATCCCATCTCCGTTCTCACACCTCTCATCTCCACACATATTATTGGCAGTTCATACTGCCTGGAAACAGGCTGCATGGAGGATATGACACCAAAAAGCGCTAGTAAACATTAGAGGATTGCATTTTAGCATTCAACATCATAAAGAACCAAAAATCATAGAGATTTCACCCTTTAAGAGCAATTTCTAATTCCTGAAATGTTTTAGAGCTGAGCAGAATTAAAAAAAATGTAATTATATATATATATATATATATATATATATATATATATATATATATATATATATATATATATATATACACTATTCACTACATACATTTTCAAAACTTGCTGAGACTTTGTGGTGTTTTCCTGACCTACAAGATATTTCCATGTCTTCCATGAATTATTAAAGTAAAAAAAAAATGAATAATTTTTTGTGGGAAAGAAAACATAACTGATTATTCCTCTCCAGACCAGTGTTAGAGGTCCAGTGCCTTGGGATTACAGAAAACTGTCTTCCAAAACCAGTGTATTTAATTTGAGTCATGTTTCATCTGAATTCCACAAACCTTGCAAAACTTAATCTGGCAAAAACTAGTTGTTCCTCTTCAGGAACTCGAGCTGCGTCAGGAGACGCTTTGGGGAGCGCCTACAGCATAACCGGCTCTGAATACCAATGAAATCTGTCCAAAGGATGGGAGGGACGAGGTGACGTAATGACCAGCTGGTATAAAAGCACGTGTGGTGAAACCGGCGTCAGCTTTTTGTCATTCAGCAAGCGCTCTGTGTTTCTGTCAGTCTTATTTACTGTTGTCTGTCTTTAGCTATGGCTAAGAAGAGCCAGTTTAAGGCTTGGATTATGGGAGAAGCGCAATACGAGCTGTGTGTTCCTCCCCGCAGATGTTTTGTGTGTGTGTTTGGCGTTCCCCGCGGCGCTGCCCGCTTCCGCATAGGCGGAGCGGAGGCGGCGCTCGTGGGGTTCGCGGCGGGATCTGATGGAGGGATCGGAGATGAGCGAGTCTCTATCTCCATCCTCACCTGTCAGATCCCATGACCACTCCTCGAGTTCGGAAGCTCTCCTCGCGGTTACTTCCCCTCTGGCAGCGGCGTCGGCGTTTCTCGTGTCTTCCTCCAAGGATGTTGACATGGGAAGCGTCGAGCATGTGCACCCACTCTGTCACCCCAATATGAGGAGCTTGTGGAGTGGCTTGTCGAACCGCAGAGAAGGTTTTCAGACTCGCCTCCACATCCGAGCCCGCCTTGCACGCCATGGTGGTGTTGCAGGCATGCCAGACTGACCTGCTCAAGGAGTTGGATGAGGGCGGGGTTTTCTCCCTCACCGCTCTCTTGCTCACGGGGCTGCTGGGTGAGAGCAGCACCTGCCGCGTACTGGCTTCTCATATAGGCAAGCTCTCCCGCTGGAGCGGGTCGGGGCGGTAAGAAGGGTGCGCGGTCAAGGACCTCCCAGCCAAGCAGGCGAAGAGGTCTTCGGCCAAGAAGCCCTGATGTGAGTGGGATCAGGGCTTATGAGGGTAGCCCCGCTGGGGTAGAGCACGATTCACCGCAGCGTACGGTGCTCATCTTCCCCCAGTGCCCTCAGGAAATCGTTCTACCAACCCTGCCACCTATGGTGCTTCAGGGCGCAGCGGTCTCCAGCGAGCGTACATCTCAGTCTCTTCCGCCTGGTACCGTAGCGGAGCTGGGATGCTCGCCACTCCTTCAGGGGTCTCTAGAGCAGTTAAGTTTGGTCGTTCCGTGCCGGTGCGCCGCTTCAGGGCACCGAACTAGCCGCTCCGGTTACAACAGAGGCCAGTCTCGAGAGACTGGTTCCCTTAGTAGACTATTTCGCAGCGTGGAAACTACTGACAAATGTGTCTCGATGGGTCCTGCGCACTGTAGAGAGAGGCTACAGAATCCAGTTAGATTCTCGTCCGCCTCAATTTTAGATCTGCATCATTTGAACCGCTCAGTCTGCAGACTGAAGTTCAAGATGCTCAGGTAAGTATCTCAGATCAAGTCCGAGGACTGGTTTGACACATAGCTCTAAAGGACGCATACTTCCATGTCTCCATCCTTCCCACTCACAGGAAGTTCCTGAGGTTTGCTTTCAGGGGCAAAGCTTACCACTATCGGGTACTTCACTTCGGCCTAGCACTCTCACCCCCCACTTTTACGAGTGTCTCGCTTGCTAAAAGTGTTGGGGTTAAGACTGAACCCCAAGGAAAGTGTGCTTTCTCCATTACAGAGAACCACTTATCTGGGGGTGGTGGGGATTCGACCACGGTGCAGGCACGTATGTCTCCTGCCCGGATCGAGTTAATCCTCACGACAGAGGTGGCTCAAGAACAAGGGGTTCTCCCTGAGGGGAAACCTGCTTCGCATGATCAAGGTCACGCGGCGATGCCTACGTGCCTTAGACACGTGGAGACAACCTTGAGATCGTTCTGCCAACCCTGCCACCTACGGTGCTTCAGGGCGCAGCGGTCTCCAGCGAGCGCACGTCTCAGTTTCTTCCGCCCGGGAACGTAGCGGAGCTGAGATGCTCGTCACCCCTTCGGGGGGCTCCAGAGCAGCTGGTTCGGTCGTTCCCTGCTGCTGCGCCGCTTCAGGGCACCGAACTAGCCGCTCTCACTACACCAGAGGCCAGTCTCGAGGGACTGGTTCCCTTAGTAGACTATTTCGCAGCGTGGACTGCCAAATGTGTCTAGATGGGTCCTGCGCACTGTAGAGAGAGGCTACAGAATCCAGTTCGATTCTCGTCCGCCTCAATTCAATGGGGTGAATTCCACGTTTGTGGGCCCCGAGCAGGCTCTGGTAATGGAACAGGAGGTACATGCTCTCTTTAGGAAGAAGGCCATCGAGGTGGTTCCTCCTCACGAGAGAGAGTCCGGGTTCTACAGCCGGTACTCCATAGTTCCAAAGAAGGATGGGGGGTTGCGTCGCATTTTAGATCGCAGCATCTCTGAACCACTCAGTCAGCAGACTGAAGTTCAAGATGCTCACGCTCAGGCAGGTCGCGTCTCAAATCAGGTCCGAGGACTGGTTTGTCGCGATCGTTCTAAAAGACGCATACTTCCACGTCTCCATCCTTCCCTCTCACAGGAAGTTCCTGAGGTTTGCTTTTGGGGGCGAAGCTTACCAGTTCGGGTACTTCCTTGCGGCCTAGCACTCTCACCCCGCACTTTCACAAAGTGTGTGGACGGCGCGTTAGCTCCGCGGCTACGGCCCACATACTCAATTATATCGACGATTGGTTGATTCTCGCTCAGTCAGAGCGGAGGGCGGCTCAACATCGAGATGTTGTTCTCGTCCACATGAAAGTGTTGGGGTTAAGGCTAAACGCAAAGAAGAGTGTTCTTTCTCCAGTACAGAGAACCACTTATCTTGGTGTGGTGGGGGATTTGACCACGATGCAGGCACGTATGTCTCCTGCTCGGAGTCGATCCTCACGGAAGTCAGGAGAGTGACAGAAGGCCAGTCACTCACTGTCAAGCAGTTTCTGAGACTGCTGGGTCTGATGGCGGCTGCATCCAACGTGTTACCTATTGGCCTGCTGTACATGAGACCCCTACAGTGGTGGCTCAAGACCAAGGGGTTCTCCCCGAGGGGAAACCCGCTTTGCATGATCAAGGTCACGCGGCGGTGCCTACGTGCCTTGGACATGTGGAGACAACCTTGGTTCTTGTCCCAGGGCCTGGTGTTGGGAGCTCCTTGTCGCAGCGTAATGCTAGCGACAGACGTATCCCTCACCGGTTGGGGAGCGGTCATGATTGGGAGCGGTCGGTGGAGAGGTCATCATCTCGCCTGGCACATCAACAGGCTCGAGATGCTGGCCGTGTTTCAGGCTCTGAAATACTTTATCCCAGACCTGAGAGGTCACCATGTGTTAGTTCGCACCGACAACACATCGGTGGTCTGTTACATCAACCACCAAGGACTGCGGGCGCCCCCTGTACAGGTTGGCACACCAAATCCTTGCGTGGGCCCAGGGCAAACTCCTCTCACTGAGAGCTGTTTACATCCCTGGGCATCTCAATATGGGAGCAGACACCCTGTCGAGGCAGGGGCTGTTATCCAGGGAATGGATGCTTCACACCGAGGTGTGAAGCAGATCTGGAGAGTGTTTGGCCAGGCTCAGGTGGACCTCTTCGCCACTGAAGAGTCAGCGCAATGTCCCCTCTGGTACTCTCTACGTCATCCAGCTCCGCTGGGGCTGGATGCCATGGTACAGACGTGGCCGAGGCTTCGTCTGTACGCCTTTCCCCCGATCGCTCTGCTCCCAGGAGTTCTGGAGAGAGTGCGCCGGCCGGCTGCTATTAGTAGCCCCGTTCTGGCCGAGTATGGTTCTCGGACCTGATTTCCCTCCTCGACGGCTCTCCATGGGAGATTCCAGTCAGGAGGGATCTCCTGTCACAGGCTGGAGGCACCCTTGTGCACCCCCGCCCAGAGTTATGGAAGCTGTGGGCGTGCCCCTGAGGGGGCACAGCTCATAGCTTCCGGTTTCTCAACCGAAGTTGTTGAGACCATTCTCCAATCCAGAGTAGGGCTGGGCGATATGGCTGAAAACTGTATCACGATATCAGTGTTTCATATCGGTCGATATCGATAATTATTGATATTTTTTTTAAGGTGGTACATCAAGTTCGTGGTATTACCAGTCTTGGCGGGGATGACGGTCTTGCATAATTTGCAGACGACATTTGGTCTGACTACGGTCAGACTTATAATATCCAAAAAACTGCCATACTGGAGAGCTGACTTTCTCTTTTATTTACAATTTCCTCGCTCGCTGCGGCACTCATTTTCTGCTTATGAAGAGGAATCCAGCAGACCAGCCAATAGGGTCTGGCTGCAGACGTGCACTCTCAGCCGCGCGTGCGCACTTAGACACGAGACAACGATATGGCGCAACCAAACATGATACTGTTACATGATTGGCTGTTAGCGTGTCACTCCCTACGTTGCTAGGTTACCAGAGAGCGAGTGCCTTTGTTAATGCAACCAAACTTGCTTCGCAACCTTTGTTTTCTTCCGACGAAGAATAAAAAATATTGAACGTTTTATCGAACACATTTTTTATTGATATCGTTCACGTGTCTATCGCGATGCATATCGTTATCGTTTTATCGCCCAGCCCTAATCCAGAGCTCCCTCTACGAGGAGACTGTAAGCCCTGAAGTGGGGACTCTTCACTTCATGGTGCGGAGATCACCAGCTCGACCCAGTTAACTGCCCGGTTGGTACAGTGCTGGAGTTCCTGCAGGCTCGACTCTCCGCAGGGTTAGCCCACTCCACCTTGAAGGTCTATGTGGCAGCAATCTCGGCTTACCACACCCCTCTTGGTGGACTGACAGTGGGCAGACAACCCCGAGTTACACGTTTCCTCCGTGGTGCACTGAGGCAGTCGGCTCGTGGATGCCACTCAGCTATGAGTCTTCTGACCTACCCTCGCCTTGGGAGTCAGAGCTCATTCCATGAGGAGTGTGGCGGCCTCCAAGGCCTTTCTTGCAGGTGTCTCTGTCCAGGACATCTGCAACGCTGCGGGATAGACCTTGTCAGGTTTTATGGCCTAGACATACGAGCCACTCCAGGTTTTTCCGTTCTCTTGCCCTAGCTGTGCTCCGTATGGATACACACAGGGCAGGGATTTGGAAGTCTGGTGCCGTGGGTATCTCATTCCCCAAAGCGTCTCCTGACGCAGCTCGAGTTCCTGAAGAGGAACGTCTTAGGTTACGTATGTAACCCCAGTTCCTCGTTCATTCTAGAAGCTGACGCCGGTTTCACTGCACGTGCTTTTATACCAGCTTGTATGTGTTTTTATTTTATATTTATATCATATGATATAGTTAAGCAACATCCCAAGAGCCACAATATCAGCACAACTGCAAATATGATACTGATTTTATACAGTAGTGTGTTACTGAATGAATCCACATTTTTTAACAAATCGGTTGAACAAATGATTTAATGATCCTTTCATAAAGAAGAATGACTTAATGACTCATTGAGTTAGTTTAATATTTTAAGTAACTTTTTTTTATAATTTCTTATTTGAAAACTGACCTTTTTGTGTAGAAAACATGAATCTCACAGCGTTACTAACGCAACTGTTATTGCATTCATGCCACCACTGAGCTGCATTAAACAGTATGTGCAATAATTCTGAACTTATTCTAAATTACTTTATTGCTTAAATGTAGCAATTCAACATAAAATGATGATGTATACTTCTAATAAAGTCAGAAAAAAGAATGTTCAGAGAAATCAATTTAAGGTGTCAATTATCGACCTTTCATGGAAAAGATCATTTCTGTCAGAATATGAAAATTTGGTGAGTCAGCTGTCTATGACAGGCCTAAAGAAACCAGCACATAAACACACAAAATATTGTCTAATTATCATAATGTATAATTCAATTTCTGACCTTTCTGTAGAAAGTCTGCAGCGCAGGGTCCAGCTCATCCTCCAGGTGGAAGAGAGGCGGTCTGGACGAGGACTCTTTGATTGGGTCAGGCAGAGCAATAATACGCCCATCATCTCCAAACCACTTCCTTCCCTGCAGAAATCACAAACACTCACATTACAGACAATAACCTTGTAAACAAATTCGTTTTTTACAGTATCATTTTTATAGAAGTTATAATATAAAGGTTTCTGCTCTTGCCCAATCATGATTTCTTGAAACAGTTTCTTTAATTACCTCAGCCTGCTTCAGGATTCGGTTTTCCAAAATGTTCTGATTGGTCAGACAGACGGGTGGCCTCTCCCCCACATATAACCCTTCCTCCTTCAGGTAACGGGGACGCACATTCTCTGGCAGCTTACTAGAGGCAGGAACTGTGGGGCAAATTTAAATCACAGATTATCTGACCTATATGAAGGTTCAGGTGAAGAACTGCATGAGTGTTGCTGCTTCTGTTTCTGTACCTGGCCTCATGCTGGGAACAAACAGTGTCTCTCGCTCCCTCTGCAGTCGCCTGCTGTAGCCTATATATTCCGCTCTCCTCCCTTCTAGGAAATCCTGTGCTGACTGGTCAATGATGAACAAATCCTCCTCATCTTCTCTGACCAGAGGAGCATCTTCATCCTAAACAGTGAATACATTACATCATGAATGAAAGAATGAATGACAACCAGTAACAAAAATATGGACACTTTACAATAAGCTCAGATTAGTTATGTTAACTAATGCATTCCTCCACTACTCCTCTCTCTTGCGGGGTGCCACAAGGCTCTATTCTCGGGCCCGTTTTATTTTCACTTTACATGCTGCCTCTCGGGTCCATTATAGCCAGGCATAATATAGCTTTTCAATGCTATGCTGATGATTTGCAAATTTATTTGCCTATGAGACCAAAAAATGCTGACGTAGCTGGGTCGCTAATTGATTGCATTCATGACATTAAACTATGGTTAGAGCAAAATTTCCTTCACCTAAATGAAGAAAAGACTTGAATATATTTTATTTGGAGGGTCTGTAACTTCTGACTTTGATGCACTGACTTCAAAGCTTAGACCAACTGTCAGAAATCTCAGTGTGACTTTTGATAGTAGCCTGAAATTTGATAAACAAATTGACACAATTTTTTAATCGCTCTGACCTTGAGAAAGCTATTCATGCTTTTATCAGTTCAAGATTATATTATTGTAATGCACTTTATGTTAGTGTCTCACAGTCGTCCCTCAGTTGCCTTCAGCTGGTGCAGAATTCTGCGGCCCGTCTTTTCACTAACACACGCAAACGTGAGCACATCACCCCAATTCTGTATTCGCTCCACTGGCTTCCATTTTATTTTGGAGTTGAGTTTAAAATTGTATTGTTTGTTTTTAAAGCTCTCAATGGCCTTGCCCCACCTTATGTAACTGAGATGATGGCTTTTCGTCAGCCAAATAGGGCTCTTAGGTCAACAGATCAATTTTAGCTTGAAGTCCCGATGTCACGGTACAAACATTGGGGTGACCGGCTTTTTCTATGGCTGGGCCCAGACTCTGGAATAAGCTTCCCCCCGATATGCGCACCATTACTGACCTGCATGGGCCTTTTTAAAGCAACTTATTTATTTAGACTGGCTTTTAATATCTAGCAATGTTGTGACATTTTTGTGTATATGATACTATTGCAAAAATAGTATTTTTTGGTGTTGGCTTATACTTTTGTTTTTATTGCTCTATTTAGTTTTTATTAGAAAGCACTTTGGCTCACCTTGTAAAGGGCTGTATAAATAAATGTTGATTGATTTATTATTTTATTACTAAAAATGAGCAGTATTTATTAATCTTTGTAAACTTTAGTTGACAAAAACACAAATAGTCACTGTTAGTTCATGTTAGCTTAACTCCATGAAATATACGTTTACAGATAAAACATTTGATTTTAATTATGTATTACTACTTAAGGTTTAATTTATTTATTTATTTGTCAGTGTTAGTTCCTGTCAAATGCAGTTAACTAATATTAAAAAGTGGAACCTTACTGTAAAAAATGTATATACATTTCATTTTAATCTAAGAACCTGAGAAAATATAAACTCAAGTCACCCTGGCTTCAGACTCTTCTTCTCCTTCATGCTCCCTCTCCAATTCACCCTCTTCCTCCCCTTCTTCTTCTTCCTTCTCTTCATCTTCCTCCCCTGATTCTCTTCTCCTGGAATGTCTTTTCTTACGCCGCGGTTCCTGTTGAGGCTCTGGGTCAAAGTTGAAGGTGAAGAAGTTGTACGCCTCTTCAGCGGTGGGCAAACCAGCCTCAGCCTGCTCAGAAATCAAACACACATCAGGATTAGAGGATTTCTAGATTATTTCTCAATTAATTCTGTCAGTTCTGTCCATTTATACTTCACCTAATGTGGAAAATAGAATTTATACAGAACACAAAGATCCAGTGTAGATCGCAAATAAATGCAAACATTCTGAATGTACCATTTTATAATGTATAACCATTACATTACTTTTTGAGGGTGCTTCTCATCCTCGCAGAAGAAACAGCAGATTCTTACCCTTTTGTCTTCGGCTGCACGTCTAGCTGCATCACGAAACTTCAGCCTGGCAGCAAAGGATGAGTCTTCATCGGCCTGTAGATCTGGATCCGTCTGAAGGAGGAAACCATGACAGAACATGTCGCATGAGTGTGATTTGCATGTGTTTGCATGAGAAACGCTGTTAATCATGGCAGTCCAGTTAGATAAAATAACATACAGTATTTTTCTGGCTGGTCAGAAGCAGTTTTTAAGGAAATTCCATGCATGAATGCAAGAAGAATGATGAAGAATGTTCAAGAGAGTTCTGAATTCCAATAGAAAAGCGTTGAAAGAATAGTTGAAATTTTGTTACTAAGCCTATTAAGATCAGCATAGACATTCTCCTTAATATCTCATTTTGTGAATGGGTGGGTGGATAGATAATGTCAGGATGACACAAGGGTGACTGGCGACCCAATGTTTATATTTGGATGATCTAAAAAATTAGGACAGAAGCACTATTGAAGGAAAGTCTAGCAGAAATATATTAGTGCAGTACAGGAAATTGCAAGGGTGAGAACAGACCAACCTCCACCGCAGTGTGTTCCCTCTCCTTAGACAGATCCCAGTCTGATGGAACCAAAGCCTACAGCAGATAAGCACACGGCTTCATGAATGTGTTCAGTGAAGGAGCATAGTATCGCTACAAACGGCTAATATAACAAACATGTCTAGCAACTTCAGATGTGAAATACACCAGATATGAACGTATGTGTGTACTGTCCAAAAGTGCATCCCCTAAATAACAGGTGATAAACAACAAACAGAGCAAACAGCAATCATTGTTCAGTATACTGTGCATCATGTACAGTGTTTATACCTGTTTATCCTCTCTGACTCTTCCTAAAGACTCCTGCAGTTCTCTCCTCTTCTTCCTGATCTTCTCTCGTACATCACTGAAGATAAGAGAGAAAACTTCAGTCTTAAAACAATCACATTTTACGTTTTTATTCTTGAAATGGTAAAACAACCCAGAAAGACAAAGTTACCTGGGCGATGTTGACATTTTGGTGGCCATGAATTCAATTATTTATACGAGATATCTTCCCAAATTCATATCAGATTAGAAGTCAGGACTTCACAGATGAAACGGAGACTTTCGTGACTGTAATAAACTGTAATAAAATCGTGAATGAGTGTAACTTATCGTCTACAGCAGACATGGTTTATAAACATGTTTCCAGCGCACTGACGTTAAGTAAATCTCTTAATAACAGCAGACTGTTAGTCTTTCGAGGCAGGAAAGAAACAACACTGAAAACAAAGGCTTTCTAGATTTAACAGTGCAAACGATATTAATCCGCTGAAGGAGCAGCTTTTCAATGTTTATGTTGGTAGAGTTTTACCGTCATGCGGCGCTTCGCTGCCTAGCAACGGATGTAAATAATCCGCTGCAACCGAACCCAGAGCACATTGCGTCCGGTCCGCCCCACTCTATGTCAAAACGTTTTTCATTGGCCCACAGTCCCGTCAATAATCTAAATCTGGAAACGTCAGCAGACTTCAATGTGATCCTTTTTCGTTTATTTGACCGTACATGACAACGCTGACAATACTACTTTGCAAAAAATGATCTTAATTATAAAAAAATGTTAATAAAAAAATTTAATTACAGCGTATTTAATTATACATTTAATTATTACACGTCACTGAGATATAGGAAACTTATTTTTTAGACGAGGGTTCCTCAAGTCTTTCCCTGGAGGTCCAATCTGCCTCACAGTTTAGCTCCAACCCTAATCAAACACAGCTGATCCAGCTAATCAAGGTCTTCAGGATCACTAGAAACTTCCAAGCAGCTGTGAGTTGGAGCTAAACTGTGCAGAGCTGTGGCCCTCCAGGAATTGAGTTTGAGACCAATGATCTAATGAGTGTTTGATTAGGGTTGGAGCTAAACTCTGCAGGAGTGGGCCAGATTTGAGGATGCCTGATTTAGACCTTCTGAGTCTCAGTTATGTTATCTTAAACACATACAGTGTATTATTTCTAAAATACATCCTAATAAATATTTTACTTCAGACCAGTTCCAGTAACAATCCTTACACCCTGTTTTGATTTCAACTATTTATTGGATGACAGATTAGAAATCACTAAAACCCTTGGGAACTAGGATTTCTGCTGCAATGAACAGGACTTTGGTTTAGTGGAAGAACAAATCTGACCTCATTCACTGTATTTTTTTTTTTTACTTTTCTATCTTCTGACAGAATCATCTGTCTGTAACAAATTTTCCCACTATTACTTATCCAGTCGGTGACACATGGAGAGGATTTACGCACAACATGAGCGCACAAGTGCAGAATTACAGGGACATATTGGTCCAATCATCTTATTTATTAAACTTTTGAAATTAACCTTGAAACATATGTCTGGTTTTTCTTCTTCTAAATAGATTTGAAAAATATATATTTTTTTAAATGCCTAAAATATTCAAAACAAATATTATATTACTCTATCACTTATATAGCCACAAAGCTTTTGTTCAGGTCAAGATCTCAAAGCAGTCCAGATGGTTGAGCTGTTTCCTCTGACAGCGGACAAACTCTCTTATGACAAATTAAAATGAATTCAAGAAGTGACTCATTGAAACAATAAAACCAAGGGAGTTTCTGTTCAAATCTTTTGGTTAATTTGACACATGAATACACACAGCATAAAAATAATGTAGCATGATCTGTCATGGCAAACACTGTCATTCTGTATTTATTGGTCATCAAAAACAGCATATACTCTTTGTATAATACAATATAATATTTCACATGATTATACATTCTTTGTTTGTTTTGTGTCTTTAGTAAGCAAATATTTAAATTAAAAATGTAGTTACACTTCCAGAAAAATCACATAAATTTCACATGTGCAATCACATGAAATGTAAAACCCCTGTGATCATACGGGTTTCACATATTTACACCATAAAAATATCCCAGAACCACATTTCCCTTGTGAAAAGCACATGATTGTAAATGTGATATGTGTTTTTTGATTGTTGGTTTGGTTTGCTGTTTTTTTCTGTAAGGGTAACTACTTTTTATTAAAATTAAATATTCACTAAAGAAACAAAATCCACACACTTAAAAATGTTTACATATATTTTTAAGAGGGATCTATGAGTCAGAATATGTTCTGGGCCATATACTGGTATTTTCAAAATATGGAAGAAGTGGAATAAATGTGGAAAAAGTTAACATATTCAGCCCAAAACTGTTATGCATATAAAACAAAAAGAATCTCACTTTTATTTGTATGATAGGTAACAACATCATGTTCATTTTCAGTATTTTTAAAACAATATTGGTGACTTTCAGCAAGTTAGAGGTCATTCACACTGGACACATTTTTCTGTTCAAAAATATCACTATAACAGAAATAATTGAATGCAGGATTTTTTAAAACGTTTTGTACTTTTTTACTATACAACTTATTTTTAAAAAATGGAAACAGTGTCTAAAAATGTAACATTCATGGCGTGAGATGCTGAAAAACAGCATGACCCAATCCAAGATAGCACCATTAAAGGTTGTTACCGCAGCTGCTAGTAGTCTTCAGCCAATGTATCCATATAGTTTGTATCTGCATAAAGTAAAAACCCAGAGAACAGACTGTCAGCCCAGCCAGGGTCAGCAAACAGGCCGTTCTGGTCCTTGTAAAAGATCTCCAGCCACACCTCATCCTCTGGGTTGAGAAATATCACTGTTGAGCCAGACGCCACATCATGGTTTCCTGTGTTGGCATCAAAAGTCTTTATCCGGTACTGTCCGTTCTGAACCAAACCAATGGCCAAGTGCTTGTTGGCCAGTGTGATGTCATAAGTAAAGTAGTATATTCCTGGGTAAGCACAAATGAATTTTCCGGTCTCTGGGTTGTAGTGTCCACCCTCATTAAACAGGACTTTGTTGAATTTGATAGGCGCTTGCTCAGTGGGGTAGCTACTAGTGATGCCTACAGAGAAAGCGGATTTGGGAACCAAACTTCCACATCTGCAGATGCCTGGTTCTCCCAGAGGGCCTCGTTGGCCCTTGTCACCTTTTAGTCCGAGACGTCCCGGAGGACCAGGAGGCCCTAAATCTCCAGAATCACCTTCAGGTCCACGCTTCCCAATGAAACCTCTCTCTCCACGTTCCCCGAACTTTCCCGTCGGCCCGACTCTACCTCTGAGGCCTGAAACAAACACAAGATACTGTTGATGTTAAGCCAAAATCCTTTCAAACAACATTGTAATTGCACTGGCCCAGTCTGAAATTATTTATTTGACACTATTATTAAAAACCTTCATGCTCAGAATGCAACATATTTTGATGTGGATGTGGTTGGAAATGCTTAAATGCAATGATGTATATCTTTCTGGAACTCAGATCTCCCCCAGGACTAGAAATGAAAAAAAAATCCTTTGGTTGTTTATACTTGTCCTTAATAAGATGTTTATCTGTGTGTGATTTATCACAATTTGATAACCTGTCATTATGAGTCAGAAAAACTGAGGCAAATATCCAAACAATATTCTCCTGCACATGTGTCAAACTCCGGTCCTGTAGAGCCACTTTCCTGCAGAGTGTAGCTCCAAAACACCTATAACAGTGAAGACCTTGATTATCTGTTTCAGGTGTGTTTGATTAGGATTGGAGCTCAACTGTCCAGGGGCCTGTTTCAGAAAGGAGGTTAAGTGAAAACTCTTGAGTATGTTAACCCTGAAATGAGGGAAACTCTGGGTTTTCCATTTGAAAATAGGAGGTGTGTCAAACCGAAGAAAGCAGGGTAAGTCAAGCCTCGCTATTTTAATGTCAAATGTTTGTAAAGTCATTTAGCCTACACTCATGAACCTTTTATGCTTAACGCTTTACCTTGATTGAATTGTGTTTTTATACTTCATGCTATCACGTTCTTGTTTCTTTTTTCTCTTTTTCCTTTTTCATTTATTTATTTGCCATGGGATACCATAAAAATTAATAATAGTTCAATAATTTACAGTTTTCACCTCTGATATTATAACAGTTATTAAGTTATTGGCAGTTATTAAGAATTAAACTGACGCATTGATGGAAGTGCGTGGACATCTTTTTGGCGGGAGCTGTTGCCATGGTGAATCGTAATTCCGGAGCTCCACTGATCATGACTTGTCATAGTCGTGGTGCACGCGCTAAACTCAGAGTCAACGTACTCAGAGTTGAATGAACTAACACAATTCAGCCGTTCTGAAGCCAAAAACTCAGAGTTTCTCATCTCATGGTAAGTCAACTTAGAGTTCAAGTTTAAACTCAGAGTTGGTTGAACCTCCTTATTGAAACAGGCCCCAGGAACTGAATGTAGCTATGTTTCCATCTACCTTTTTTTTCTGCACATTTTGGAATATTGCATAAAAAAACGCTAGATGGAAACTCCAAGATGCGCATAAATTCTAAAACTTTGAGTAGGATAAACTTTTTTTTCATAAACTACAATGGAAACACATTTACCGAATAAATTCCTCCATGCGCATCGAAAAAGTCATGTGACTTTGCGCTAGGAGACGGTATAAAGCCCAATTCAGACTACACAATTTTTCTTTGTTGTTGGTTACGACAGTCACTGTCAGATTATGCGATTTTGACTCATAAAATATTGGCATGTCGTGAACAAGAAACCTGTTCAGACTATACAATACTACCCAACCATTCATCTCATGCCGTCATTAATGAAGTAATTTATTCGCAAATGTTTTAGATATTCCAGTTTTGCACATAAGTTTAATTTGAATCTTTGGATGGAAACATAGCTTGTGACACACCTGTTCTACTGCAAGTTTTCGCAACTGTGGCCCTTGAGCTCCACTTTCCTTCAGAGTTTAGGCTGGGTTCCAGACAACTTGAAAATTAGTTTTTTCCCTCCTCCTACTTGGAAATAACATCTAGAATGCTGTCGGACATCTGTCTTGGGAACTCAGGGCAGATCTATCAACCCCGACTTCAGCAAGATGCGACATTTGATTACTTTTAGAGCAGGGGTGTATTCCAGAAAGCATGGTTAACTTACCTTCAGCTAAACCCTGAACTTTGGGTTGATTAACCCCAAACCTTGGGTGCTTCTCAATTCTTATTTGTGCATACTCGTTTCCTTTCCTCGTGTCTTGGCTCCACCCAAGATGTAAATGTGAATTATTGTGACAGATGTGAAGGGGGAGGAGAATTTATACGTGCGTCACATTTAGTCGATCAAATACTTCCGCAAAATACATCTCTGTATCCTCGCTCATGAGTCCTCAGGAAGCCACCTCAATCCTTGCCTCCTTGTGGTGCAATTAGAGAATTGAGATGTCCTTCAAGATGGCTGAGCTCGATTGGTTTCAGGGTCATAGGATGGAGAACACGAGGAGGGATATTGAGAAGCACCCAATGCCAAAAACACGTCCGGGAGTAAGTTCATTCAACTCTTCTTCTTCTTCTGGCTTTTTATGGCAGTTGGCAAACAAACAGAAAGCTGCATTCCTGCCACCTACTGAGCTGGAGTGTGGATCATTGATGGAATAGTTCATTCAATTCAGAGTATGTTCCTGGTTAAAACTCAAGACATTCTCAACAGAGCGATGAATCAACGAGTCACTATGGAAACGGAAGCTAAGAAAAAGTGTGCCATACAGTTTCTTTCTTCTTTTGTTCAATGGTTGTTTGCATGCTTAGTGCATATCGCCACCTAATTGATGGTTGTGCAATCATTTTTATTTTTTCAGTTTAATCTTTAATCCTTGAGAATATGACTTATATTTTTGTTTGATGCTAATTATATATTAAATCATATCAGATATGTATTTTTATTATATAAATACATTACTTTGGCCATTTGTTGTGATAAACAGGAAAGTGTGTTCAAGCACCAGCAGAATAAAGTGTAAAGAAATAATTTTGGAGAGAAGCAGTCTATCAGTGGAAGTTAAAATCAGCTCGTAAGTGTATTTACTTGTCTCATTAGTGTTTAGTGCAGTTGCCGTTGCTAGGAAATGCTTGTTTTGTGTACTGTGTTGAGACTTGCTGAAATCGCGTTTGGTCTCGTACTGTATCGCGTATCTGTGTCAGCGCTTTCTTGGCCATTTGTTGTGATAAAAAGGAAAGTGTGTTCAGCTGAATTTAAATAGTGATTTTTTAGACGGGTATAAAAAAGGTTATTATACCGCGGAAGCGGTCGCCGCAGCCGTCGTGTAAAGACCGAAGTGTTTAAAGACCATCGACTCTACCATGAGACTCAACCACGCAGGGACACCGGCAAGGGATATTAGTATCGCTTTTTATTTATCCTCTTTCCTACTACTTGTTTCACTTCTGTTTTAGTTTTTATAACCAATTCTTACTCTGTGTTTTCAGATCAATACTATCACTACCACTCGCAAACCACACATCACACACTGTAGACAGCGCAATCCTAACAACCTGCGCACTTTGCCTATGTCTGCTAATAAATTACTTTATTTTTCTATTGGTCTGTGGAATTGTCAGTCTGCTGTCAACAAAGCTGATTTCATTACTTCCATTACTAGTCATTGAAGGCTAAACCTCATGGCCCTGACAGAGACCTGGATCAAACCAGAGGACAATGCTACACCTGCAGCACTCTCCAATAATTTATCCTTTTCCTACACCCCCCATTTGACTGGGAGAAGTGGAGGTACTGGTCTGCTCATCTCTAATAATTGGAAATTTACTTCTTTACCATCTCTGAGTATGAACAGCTCATTTGAATCACATTCGGTTACTATTACCTACCCTCTAAAAATCCATTTTGTAGTTGTTTCTCGTCCTCCAGGACCACTAGGTAACTTTGTGGAAGAATTTGATTTATTGCTCTCAACCTTTCCTGAGGATGGTACTCCCTTAGTTATACTTGGAGACTTCAACATCCACCTAGATAAACCTCAGGCTGCGGACTTCCACACTCTACTTGCCTCTTTGATCTCAAAAGAGTGTTAACTACGGCTACTCACAAATCAGGCAACCAACTGGACCTTATTTACACAAGACAATGCTCCACTGGTCATGTACTGGTTACTCCACTGCACACCTCGGATCACTTTCTCCACACTCTTAACCTCAACATGATTCCTGACACATCACATACCCCTCCACATGTCACTTTTCGACGTAACTTGCGCTCACTCTCACCCTCCCGGCTATCTGCTATGGTTTCATCTTCGCTTCCTCCCCCTAAACAGTTATCATCTTTTGATGCTAACAGTGCTACTGATACTTTCTGTTCCACTCTGATGTCTTGTTTAGATACTTTTTTAGGAGTTATGGTCGATGAGCCTAACTGGAAGGTGAAATTGTGATGAAGTGATGGGTTAGCTGAAACTATAAGCAGTTCTGTCTTAGCTAGGTTGAGCTGAAGGTGATGGTCCTTCATCCAGGAAGAAATGTCTGTTAGACATCCTGAGATGTGAGCAGCTACCGTCGGATCATCAGGATGGAATGAGAGGAGTTGAGTGTCATCAGCATAGCAGTGATATGAAAAGTCATGTTTCTGAATGACAGAACCTAGTGATGCCATGTAAACAGAAAAGAGAAATGGTCCAAGAACTGAGCCCCGAGGCACCCCAATAGCTAGATGTTGCGACTTGGATACCTCACCTCTCCAAGATACTTTGAAGGACCTATCTGAGAGGTAAGACTCAAACCACTGGAGTGCGGTTCCTGAGATGCCCTTTCTCAATAGGGTTGACAAGAGGATCTGGTGGTTGACCGCATCAAAAGCAGCAGACAGATACAGCAAGATAAGTAATGAAGACTTGGAAGCTGCTCTTGCAAGTCTTTGGGCTTCAACAACAGAGAGCAAGGCAGTTTCGGTCGAATGTCCACTTCTGAGGCCAGATTGGTTAATATCCAGGAGGTAGCTCTGTGTGAGAAAGACAGAGACTTGGTTGAACACAACTCGTTCAAGTGTTTTTCAATGAAAGGTAGAAGGGAATCCGGTCTATAGTTCCCTAAAAGAGTTGGATTAAGAGTGGGTTTTTTAAGAGAGTTCTGTTTAAATGCTGAGGGAAAAATTCCAGTGTGAAGGGATGTGTTAATGATGTGAGTTAGTGCAGGTACAACTGCAGGAGAAATGGCTTGAAGGAGATGAGATGGAATAGGATTAAGCAGACAAGTAGTAGGATGACTGGAAAGGATGAGTTTAGAGACTTCTGCATCAGAGAGTGGAGAGAAGGATGTGAACGAGTGTATGTGTGCTGGTAAGATGTGTTTGATAGATTGTGGTGTGGAAAATTGTGCAGTGAGATTTGTAATTGTATTAATGAAGAATGTGGCAAAGTCATCAGCTGTTAGAGTTGATGAAGGAGGGGGAGGAGGAGGACAAAGGAGGGAGGAAAATGTTTTTAAAGAGCATGCGAGAGTTGTTAATTTTGTCATGATAGTATGTCCTTTTAGCAGTGGAAACATTAGCAGAGAAGTCAGAGAGGAGTGATCGATATAAATTAAGGTCAGTATGATTTTGTGATTTGCGCCATACCCTTTCTGCAGCCCTGAGTTTAGAACAATGTTCGCTGTGAACATCAGATAGCAAAGGGGCAGAAGGGGTGGTACGGGCTGATATGACTTATTATATAACTAGCATCAAACAATACCATTCTTATTTTCAAGGATTAAAGATTAAACGTAAATAAAAGAAAAATGATTGCACAACCACCCATTAGGTGACGATATGCACTAAGTGTGCAAATGGCCTTTGAACAGAAGAAGAAGAAAGAAGTAGTTCACTCAAATCAGTGGTTCCCAATCCTGGTCCTGGAGATGCCCCAACACTGCACATTTTAGATGTCTCCCTAATTAAACACACCTGATTCAACTCATCAGCTCATTAGTAAAGATTCCAAGGCCTCAAATATGTGTGTTAGATTAGAGATATATTGAAAATGGGTAGTGTTGGGGGTTCTCCAAGACCACTGGTAACCACTAACTCAAACAGATTGATTTTATATCAGTTCAGTATCTGTTAAAAATAAGGCAATATGTTCTATATTGATTGGAAAATATAATCACTTATATTACAGGGTAAGGTGAAATATCCTGGACTAGCCCCCAGTGATGTTATTTTTCAGTTTTTTACATTCTGTGATCTTTCACATCACCACGGACTAGATTTGCCTGAGAAACCATTCAGTTGCTTGGGAAATTTCCTCTACCTGGTTCTCCTTTTTCTCCTTTCTCCCCCTTCCGTCCATACCTCCCATCTCTTCCTGGTATTCCGACATGGCCATCCTCTCCACGAGGCCCAGGGGGTCCGGTCTTTCCAGGGGCTCCTGGCAAACCTGGAATGCTGCAAATAAACTGAGGCAGGGCTCCTTTGGTCCTGGCCTCCAGCAGCTGACCCATAATGCACTGAGAAAGACAGACCACACCCACAATCGTCCACATCCTCAGACCTAAGCACAAAAATGGAAGAGTAAGGATTAAACAAAAGCCAGCTTTTCTCACCCAAATGAAGAATTTTCATTTTTGGCTGAACTCTTCCTTAAGGTCATGACACACTAAGCTGACACTGAGTGCCCAGTTTTTGTGGTGCATGCTACACTATTGGCAATAGTCAGACCCCATCAGTGGCTCTGATTGGCTGTTCAATTTAGTGAACCAGTAGATGAGAAGAAAAACCAAAGTGACAAAAGCAAGAAAACAGCAGCACACACAGAAGGCTCTTGTCATTTTACATCTTCATCATTTCTGAGCATTCCAATACGTGAACATTTTCATGGCTGTAACATTTGGATCAATCAGACACACAACTACTATATGTCATATTTAACAAATAATCTCTTATGCCACCTCACCTAACCAAAAGGCCAACTATGAGGGTCTGTAGACCCTTCCCCCGAAATGCATCTAACACCTAAGAAGGCAGAACAGGCCTCTGGTTCCATGGCAACCGATTTGATAACAGTAGTTTTATTGCTCAAAGGAATGCGGGCAGAGCAACACTCTGCACAAAGAGACATTATGCCATAAAAATTGACTCTTTTATTTTAATTCGTTAACTAATGAATTCATAGAAAAACCTTTATTTGAATAAACACACATCTCTTTAGGTCATTGTGTATATTATTACTGTTCTTGTATATGTTTTTGTGTATCGTATCCTGTTTTATGCATGCCATGAGTTAATATTACCTCATGTATGTCATGTTTGGTCTCTATCAATTCGTCTTCATATGATCTAATTGAGAGTGTATATTATATGTCGATACCTATGCAACATATAAGTGTTCTAAGAATCTTTAATAGTTTGTATATCAACTTCCAGTCCGGTTCATATGCAAATTACCATGCATGGAGACAAAGAGTCGTAAACTTTCCCTCCAAAAGTTCAAGTCACCATAGGCTCTTTGACTTCCCAGAGGTGTGACCTCTATAGCAGATAAAGCTTACATCATTGTGACACCCTGGCAGTCTGCGGTTTTGTTAGATCCTAAGAGGATGTGAGCTAGAACTTTTTCTGGACCCTCTAAGTTTTTGTGCCAGGCCTTGCAGCCTTGACTTTCCATTCAGCCAAGGATCCTGGGATCTCAGCAGATCTCTTTCTTAGCTCTTTTTCCACTCTCTGCCTGGAAGAACATTTCTACCTCAGAACATCTTTGGAATTCATCTCTCTTCAACCCGGAAGAACGTGATCTCAAGTCCAAAATCTTGAAACCATTAAGACTTTAATCTGAGACTGCATTCCGGACACTCGTCACGTCCAAATACATTTACTCAGGTGGTTAAATGACTTTTTCCATAAGTGCATTCTCTGGTTTTCCTGATGGTTTCATCCATCAACTCTCTCATGAGTGATTGTACGTACGTATGTTTGTTTGTTAGACTAGTCTGCGTTAGTGTTTAGTTAATAAAACTCGTGTACAAATTACATGTTTCTGATTCTGCCTTGCAAATTAATGTCCCTTTACGATTTTTGATCCTTACTACATGCTCTAATGTATTAACACTTAGGAAAGTATTTTCTGTGGCCGAGAAAATATCCTTTCTTAGATTTGATATGAACTTGCACTGAATGTTTGCTGGACGGACAGATCAGCTGATGGCAATTTAATGCTGCTACAGTTATTACTGTTAGCTGATATAAATAATTGTAATTAATCATAATTAAATGTAATTATGGTAACACTTTATTTTGATGGTCCCTTTTGAACATTCTATTGATAGTAATGTTCTATTAATGAAGTAATGTTGCAACTACATGTCAACAAAAACTCATTAGAGTATTATTAGACTGTCTGCTTCATATCTTCTAACTCTTTATTGTGATACATGTCAACTTTTTCAACCCTAACCCTACCAGTCTACTAATACACTACTAACACTCTAATGAGAGTTAGTAGAAATATAGGTGCAATGTTACTTATTGTCAACAGAATGTGTTAAAGGGACCATCAAAATAAAGTGAAACCGTAATTATTTATATACTATTCCCTTTTAAGCCAATTTGCTACATGGCCATCTGGAATTAAGTAAGTGAAGACCAGCTGATCAGTATTATTCATATTCAAAATGGTAAGGAATTGCAGCTTTGTTTACCGTTTTTATATCTGCAATCTTAGTCAAATGATAAATACAGACTACTGCCACCTGCTGGTATGGAGAGCTGTTTTGCTTGCGAAGGCGCAGAACATGCATGTGTTCAAACACAAATGTTGGCCTAGACACAGTCAGCTTTCATCCCTGTTTGTTCTATGATGTAAGTTTGGTGTGTCACAGGCTTTAAACAAGAATCAGTGTTTTTGTACAAAGAATAAGAACTGTCTCTACTTCAGAACAACAAACTGTTCCACATTAAGATGAAGAGGATGTTTCTGTCTTTGAACTTCATAACAGATAATTTAATTGTTTAGACTGTTTGCTGACCGTACATGCACACTGATATATATTTTTTTATTTGTGCATTATATTACAAAAAAGCAAATGCAAATCTAATATAAATCTTACAAATGTATGTACATTAAGTGCATGCTTATATTTGCTTTTTATCGGATCATATCAGAAAAAAGATGTTATAAAATAGAAACATTTACTAAAGATTTCAAATCAACAGGGGAACTTGCCAGGGCCAAGTTTACATGCTACACAACAGAAATGAAAGCACAATACTGCAACTCTTAAAAATGAAGAACTTGTCCAGTCTTGAAACAGACAAAAACAATGGTAAAACAACACATGCCGTATTTAAACAAGACTGCACAGCTTCTCAGCACATGTTTTCAATAGGAAAATCTATTCGCAGTTTATAAAGATTACACATCTGACTTTATCCCTGCCAAGTATTCCAGTAAGATCACATATTGTGTTCTTACGAATTGCACAGGCAATTACCTAAACTGTGTGTGTTCATACATCCACAAATATGCTGAAGCCTGAACCCTTGCAGGACTTCATGAGTTTTGACATCAGCTCAGATGCATGGCATGCGGCAGAAGTCATAGGCCTTTCTGAATGATGATATGGTAATGGTTCTGAGGCTCTGATCCAGCTCATTCCAGAGCTACAACATCACTGAACTACGTCAGAAAGCAACATGAGTGTAAGACTCTGAAAATACTGATTCTAGAACCAAATTATTGTAATATGTTGTTGCGTTAATACTACCAAAATAAATGGCCTTGTTTTTCAGTAAAATAAGCATCCTTATAATATAGGATAAATGTATGCATTGCATTCAATTAAATTGTTATATATATATTAAAACTTGTTTTCAAAGAATATATCATGAAGTTTTTTTTGTTTTTGTTTTTCCTTTACCTACTGGTATATTTTATGCAAAATTCCTAATTGTATGCATAATGCATAATAAATGACAGGTGTATGCTTAACACACACACACACAATGTTGTCAGGCTTTTTGTAATATTTGGACAGATTTTTAGTCATTAAGTCATTTAAGTCACTAAATTATTTAAGTTTGTAAAAATTGCAAAAGACATCTGGAAATACACAGAAGAACAAACAAGCGTGTTGTCATATGATTTGCCAACAGAGAGTTGGGCTACATCCATGCTGGTGTGCTCATCTTTGACTTTCTGAATTTTGCACCTAAATATTGAGACCATCTGATTTTTAGCACTCAAATAAAACATTCTAAAACCATACAAGCAATTCAAACCATTGAAACTTTAGCCCAGTGGTTGTGCAAGCTGTGCTGCAGAGATCAGGTTTAAGTGAATCTCTATCAACAAAAAGTGTCAAAAATCATCTCACCATTCAGAAATCTGTCCTTTAGAAACCTGTCCTTCATAGCTGTACTGTCTGATGTGCCAAGCACAGCTGTGAGAGCAGATTGGACCGTAACATTTATATGCTCTTAAATCCGGTTTGTGATAGTGAATGCAATGAAACATCTGTGACATACAGCAGAAGTGTGAAACGATACTACCAAACATCCTCCTTTGAGAGACAAACACTGTTACTATAGCAACTCTGTCCCATCACAAAAAGGAAAAGTCCACCCCAAAAACGGAAACTTATCATTTACAAACTGTAATGTTTTTTTTTTCCAACACTGTAAAAAGTATTAAGTTGACTTAACTTAAAAAAAATTGAGGAAACCCATTATCAAGTAAATAATAATTAAAAAAAAAAATAAGTTAAGTGAATTGTCAGGTTCACTTAACTTGTTTTTTAAAATGATTATTTACTTGATAATTTTAAGGCAACAGGTTTCCTCAATTTTTTTAAGTTAAGTCAACTTATCACTTTTTACAGTGAACCCATATGTCTTTCTTTTGTGGAACACAGAATGAGTGAAAATGTTATCATAAAAGTGATCCATATGACTTGTGCACTATTCAAAGTCTTGCAAAAGAAACAACTAAATGTTGAGCAGTTACTTATACGTTTTTATATTGTGGGTTTGAAACAGCATGAGGGTGAATTAATGAGGAGATTTTTTTTCTAACTGTTTCTTCACGTTTTTAACACATGAAAAACACGAGACCTGATCTTACCAACAAATAAATAAAACATTTAACAAGTTATAATAATCTGATATCTTTGAAAAGCACAACAAATGGTTCTAAATCAAAATACAGCTTTTATTAAAAAGTTACATCTCACAATCTCCAACTGATGACAAAACCAGATACAATATAAACAATATTTATCCATATACAGTATTAAACAGAACCTGATTAATGCATGCTCTAAACAACAGAAATAGTGACTTGCCAGTTTCTGGTGCAGGATTATTTTCGTCGTCCAGATTTATTATTTGAGTGATGTCCTTTGCTTGTTTGAATTCCTCAGTGTTGTATTTTCTCAGCTTCAGATTTTTGTCTTTTACTTCTCTTATTTTTTCCTTTCTGTACATCCATGAATAAGCTGAACATTTGCAGCTGATTGATATATGGCATTATCATCTCTCCCTCTGTACTGCTGTTACTCTCTCTGACTTCTCTTTATCTGTCCTCATGCTTCTGTCTGTCTCCGTCCCTCTCCGTTCATCAATCTCTCTAAATGAGTGCATTTCTGCAAGATGTTTGCAGTGCTATTTCAGCATTCCTGATTTACTTTTGGAAAGAGTTTTTAACCACCCACTTGAAAGACACACCTCCAGCGTTTCTCCGTGAGGTCACACATTAGCTATTGCAATCATACACCACACAATCAACCAGTGAAGAATTTATCAAATGAAACTGCTGCACAAACTGCAGTTTTTATATTTTATGTTGTCTTCTAATTCTCATTCCATTCTTTTTACATTCTATTCCAGTTCATGAACACAGTCTTCCCCCACCAACCACACATTAATTTCCACAGTCTGCACAAATTGTTGAAGATCCTAAACTTTCCTATTTACCTACAGAAATGTGGAACTACAGTATGATCTAGAATAAAAGATTGATGATTGATATTGAACTCAGAAACTGCTCCGCCTGCTGGCTGATGGTGTTTCTGCTCAGGTCCAGCTCAATAGATACAGACTGATTAATAACTGAAGCCAAGTATTGACAGCTGCTGTCAGTGAGACCACAGTTGGATAATCTAAAATGAAAACAGATGAAAAAGTTACCACAACTGCCTGAATTTTTTTTGCATTCCTAAATCTGCATTCTCTGTTTGTTAGAAATTTTGTAAATGATTATTTGACCTTACTTTAAAGTCTTCATTGCACAGCTGCCTTCCTGTAGTCCAAAACAGAGCAATCGGACACCTTTATCTTTTAGGTTGTTGTTGCTTAGGTTCAGCTCCTTCAGGTTTAAGTTTTGGCTTAGACCTGTAGCTGCTAAACCACACATGTCTGGAGTGAGGTCACAAGAGTCCAGACTGCAGGGATAAAGAATCTAGAACAATTATAATTCATAAAAGTGTAATCATTTTACTTTATATCTTTGGTGCACCCAGCCATTCTCATTTCCTCAACATTCACAAATTATACTTTTGCCTTTGGGAAATACTGACCACAGTTTTTTGAGAGCACTGTTTTCTCCAAGGGCCGTAAAAAGCTGCATTATTCCAGTGCATCCTGGGAAATTGATGCACTGGAATAATGCAGAGGGGTTTGATCTCAGAGCTGAAGCCAGAGATGAGAAACCCTTATCTGTCAGTCTGCAACACGACAGCCTGGAGAATATGGCAAAAGTTTTAGTTATGATTCTATGATAATCAGTGATAATCAAACATATTTAAAACCTTTTATGTGGGAGTTCATAAATCAATCAGCATGAGTACATATGACAAGATATCTAACTTTTTAAGCAAGTTAAGTCAACTTACAGTAAATAAACTTGATTAACTTACAGTAAATTTTATTTAACAAGCTAAGGGGGTAAAACTAAAAATTAACAGGACTGCACACAAAATGTAGTTTTATATATATATATATATATATATATATATATATATATATATATATATATATATATATATTTGTAATTACTTTAGTTAAAAATTAAGTTTATTTCTGCTACTTCTCATGTTAGGTTAATTTTATGTTGGATAAAAGTTGATCAAATAGAATTCTCACAGCAAAATATATTTTCAGTTTTACACAAAGTCTGCTCTCAAACACTCCAATCAAGTGCTGTGGAAATGTAATAAATGAAGCACAACCTTAATTTCTCAAGTTTACAGGATGGATCCTTCAGTGAGTTCATGAGCTGCTTCATCCCAGAATCCTGCACGTCATTGTCAGAAAGATCTAGAACTTTGAGACGAGTATTCTGCAGACCCAGCCCACAACTCTTAGATGTAAAATTACATCTCTCTAATCTGGAAAAAAAAGAATAAATCTTGGTAATGAATTTCAATACACCAAAGTGTTCTAAAGATTTACACATGGAAGAGGCGACGAGATATGAATATGATTGTGTGAGATTTAAATGAGAGCACACAGCTCTGAAAGCCCAAGCGCTTCGCATGATCACAAACACACACTGTCTGACAGCTTACTGCGTGTTCATTATTGGCTAATATTACTGCTTTAAATAATTGTTGTTTATGAATGTTTTAAAAAAATATTTTCGGCCTGCCTATATGCCAGTGAATTTAAACTAAAGCTTGCATTCAGAGTATAAGTGTGTGTGTGTGTGTGTGTGTGTGTGTGTGTGTATTATTTCAAGGCCAAAGTGCCACTAGTGTTAAATAAAGGAGTTAATGTTTAAGTATTATTGCTATTTTTTTAGTGGTATCGACTTTTCAGTGGTACTTTTAGTGGTACCGATACCAACTACTAGATTTTTGGTATCGTGATGTCCCTAGTAGGGACTTAAAGTTCTGAAATGGATGTGTCAGATGACAGAGACATTCAAAATGTGTACCATTAGGGGGTACTCCAGTACCAGGTTTGGGAAACACTGCCTTACAGGGATAGAGACTCTCCCGTGTGAGAGAACCAACTTTAACTTTTTTAATTTGACTGGACTCCTAACCAGAAAAGTTATACACTTTACCTTTAACAAATACAGTAGTTACCTGCACACCTTCTTGGCCCCTAAACAGTACAAGCAGACAAATAGGCATTTTCCACAGATAAGATCATTGCACACCTACCTCAACTCTTCAAGGTTACAGTTTGGGTTTGCAAGTCAGTTTCTTAAGTTGGCAGGGTTTTGAACTCAGAGCAGATGTGAGGAAAGCACAGGCCTCCTTTTTGATCCCACAACTTGAAAGCCTGCAAGTGAAAATGAATATCTGTTGAATTCTGTTGAGCAATTCTAGCAATATAGGCATCAACTCTACTAGCTCTGTTTTAGCCGTTTGAGAAGTCAAATAGTTCTGTGCAGTGTTGTGCCATGTTACCACAGGGTTGAGCAAATTAACGTATCTTCTGCATCATTTAGTGCACAACCAATTGGTCAGCTGGGCATGGATCAAACCCACCCAAAGATGAGTTTTGTGACTTCCATGAAGGATTACTGAGAGAAGGAATTTGGCCAAAGGATTTTTATCCTTGAACTAAGCTAATAACTACCATATCAATATTCACTAAGTCACTGAAAAAAATTAAAGACCTCTCCAGTCCACAGTCAGGCACTAAACCCAAAAGCCAGGTTGCTGCGTCATTTCCAATGTTATTGTAGCTCAGGTCCAGCTCCTTAAGATGTGATGGGTTTGACTTAAGAGCAGCAACAAGAGCTGAACAGCTGTCTCTTCTGAGTCCACAAAACTCCAGCCTAGAAGAATACAATGGAGAGGGATAGCCATTTACCACCTGTATTATGATATCTGTGAAATGTGTTAGATTTGAATAAGATAGAGGCAAAAATGTACTTTAGCGACTGTAGTTTGCAACGTGGACTCCTCAGCCCAGAGCAGAGACTTTTCACCCCACTGTCTGCAAGCTCATTGAAACTCATGTCCCGTTCTCTCAGGACATTGGGATTGGACTCGAGAACAGCAGCCAAAGCTGAACAGCTTTTCTTCGTCAGTTTACATGAGGACAATCTAAAAATGATAAGACAAACCTTTATTTTGAACTGTACCTTTATTTTGAAATGAAACGTTTCATGGCACCTACATGGCAGCCCGACTGGCTTTGATAACGGGATGAAGCTTGAAAAGACACTTTTTTATGTATGCGACTGTGTTCTCATTGCCAGTTGTGATGTGTCCTATTTGTATTGAAAGGTGGTGAAACAAGGTCTCACTGCGCTCCTGTGAAAGGCCGAGGAGGAAGCGGAGGAAAAGGTCAAAGTGCCCATTCTTTGACTTTAAAGCCTGATTTACAGCACTCTTGTGTAGGTCAAACAGAGATTAATCCATTCAGAGCTCTCTGAAGTCCGTGTCTTGGACTGGTATCTTAAATTCATCACTATTGGGCTTTTGAGTTGTAAACCAGTGAACGTGAACAAACAAAGCTGCAAGATACTCTTGGAAACTCAGATGCACAAAACAAAAAACCTTCCTTTGGTACAGGCCAAACTCCTCTCTGAAGATCTGGGTGAAAAGTCCTGAATATAGTGATGCATCCTTGACATCAATGCCACACTCCAACAGGTCTTCTTCATAGAAGATCACAAAACATTTCCTCAGTTGCTGGAAAGCCAGTTTTCCAAGCGACAGGATGTTGTGTGGATCCAAGTGATGTAGTTCCTTGTACTTATCGTTCATCTGTAATGTCTGGAAGATCAGGAAATGTGTGTACATTTCAGTTAGAGACTTGGGGATCTCATAACTCTCTTTGTCACTCATCATCTTCTCTAGAACAGTGGCTGAAATCCAGCAGAAGACTGGGATGTGACACATGATGTAGAGGCTCCTTGATGATTTCATGTGTGAGATGATTCTACTAGCCAGACTGATCAAGTGTTTTCTTCCTGAAATATTCATCCTTCTGAGGGTCATTGAACCCTCGTACCTCTGTCATCTGGTCAACACACTCAGGAGGGATCTGACTGGCTGCTACTGGCCGAGAGGTGATCCAGAGGAGCGCTAAAGGAAGCAGATTCCCCTCGATGAGATTGTTTAGCAGCACATCCACAGAGGCTGGTTCTGTTAAATCAGAGCACCTTTTATTGTTCCTAAAATCAAGAGGCAATCGACACTCATCCAAACCATTAAAGATGAATATGACATTGTAGTTCTCAAAGTTTGAAAGATTGAATCCTTCAATTTCTCTGAAGAACAAATAAACAAGTTGCTCCAGTGTGTACTGCCCTTTGCCAATCAAATCCAGCTCTCGAAAAAGCAATGGAAACACGAAATGAACATCTTGGTTGGCTTTTCCTTCAGCCCAGTCCAGAACGAACTTCTGCACAGAGACCGTTTTTCCAATGCCAGCGACTCCTTTGGTCAGCACAGTTCTGATGGGTTTGTTTTGTCCAGGTAAGGCTTTAAAGATGTCATTGTATTTGATTGGTGTTTCCTGTGTCTCCGGCATCCAAGATGCTGTCTCAATCTGTCTCACCTCATGCTCATTATTGACTTCTCCGATCCCTCCTTCTGTGATGTAGAGCTCTGTGTAGATCTTGTTGAGAAGGGATGAATTTCCTTGCTTAGCAATACCTTCAAATATACGCTGGCTAAATATATATTTTTGGCTAAGCCTAAAATGTGTTTTAATGTCACTATTAATAAGGATTGTATGGTCTTTGAATAATATCAGTCTTTAAATACATAAAGTGTACCTGAAGTATACTTGCAATAGCTCCACTTTAGCACAATCAAATATACTTCAGTATATCTTTAGTTGGACATCAGCACTACTTCGGCACAATTAAGTACAAAATTAGTTGTTCCAATTTAGCAGACTTTAAGTATACCAGTTAGTATACTAAAAGTAGAATAGCAAGGTATTTTTTTATTAAGTACACAAATATGTAAATGTATTTATTGTATACTTAGAATGAAATAAATGTACGTATATTGAATACATTTTAGTATAGTTATTTTTCAGTGCGGTATGTTGTACCCATATACACATACTAACATTGAAGTAATTTGTCAAAGAGGCTTTGCTCCTTCATACACTTCAAAATATGTAATGTGATTTTGACAGTTGCTTCTTTGGCTTCAAGAGCACATTTGTCTCCTTTATCTGGTGGACTGTCTGTACACTCAGAGAGATCAGGGTTCAAAACGCTGTTGATTGTTCTCAGTTCCTTTTTCACAAAAGTGATCACATTGTGTTGAAGTTGCTAAGATGGAAAAGATACATTTTATTGATTATTTTACTCTTCTTTCAAATGCAAATGATGTAAAACATAAGAAATAGCTAACCTGCAAAATAGTAGCGAGAGCTATTTGTGTCTTTGGGGTCGATTGTTGGTGCAATTCTGTGGGTTGCTCTCTGCATTCAGAACTAAGTATTCAAATTGAATATTAATAAAAAACGAATCAGGCAAATTAATCAGGTTTTTAAGAAAACAAGCCCTGACATACTGTTGTTGGATGGGAGAATCAACCATATGGAGATTAGTTGGTGGCTCCATTGACCAGTTGCTCTGAACAGACACATGGGTGTGGGCACACGATCCAGGCCAATCTCCCGGCAGACTTTGACAGAACAGAACATACAGTAATTTATAAGCTGAACTGCCTAATTCATATATAAAGGAAGAATGTCATCATACGGTGTAAGGAAAAACAATTATGTGCAGCTCAACTGGTATGGCATGTCACAAATAACACAAAGACATGGGTTTAATGCTGATAAAACGTACAGCTTGAATGACTAAAGGTCACTTGGTAAATATTACTCATAGAAATCATAGTAATAATTCCATATTCAAGGCTCCCAACTAAAATGGATGAAATGAATGAATATTGGTCTATGATGAGAAAGTCGCACAAAGTCGTCACCTTTGATCTTCCTGCTGGAATTTAACTGGAGGATCCATTGATGCATCACTCTTCGTAGAAACCTGGCTAAACACTGGAGAGGCAGCTCTCTTCTGCTGATGAACCTCAACACTACAAAAACATTCAGGGAATCAAGTCAAGATCAGGAACTGAACAAAAAACTATTGAAACATTATTATCTATTCAAACTATTAGAGTGTAAAGTGATCAAAATAACAAATACATGCAGAGACTTTTTTTAATAAGCAATAAATAAACAAACATAGCATACCTTTCGGCTTGATTGAATGTTTGTGGTTCAGTAGAAGAACAGCTGCCTCTGTTTTTGTCCTTATGGCTGGATGTGACATTATCTTTGGTTTCACTTGACTCACTCATGGCAATGTTTTTCCAGACGCCTTAAATGATCCTAATGTCTACATTTACACAACACACCCATATTTTTAGTTGAACATCATTTCCATACTGCTCATTTTATTTGCCTAAGCCAGTGTGTGCATGGGTGCCACCAGTTTTTAAATTGAGGTGCTCCATCATACCACTTATTTGAGTTTGAAAAAAATAAATAAATGAAATCAAACAGTTAAACGTTGGTTTATATGTAGCATATCAAGTAATAAAGAAGAGTTAGTTGTTGTTTTCTCCTCTGTTCAAATTACTCACAACTAATACAATTTCTCACTAAATGTAAGAAAACCAATAAAAAACCCAGACCAAGCTAACTACAGATACTTCATACAAAAGAATACAGCTGAGACGTGGCTTGTGTCTGAACAGAATGGGTCTTTATTCAGGAAATGAAAGAAAAGATTGTAATCAACACCCCATTTAAATACAAAACAAATCAAAATAAGGAACAACATGATATTCAGTTTGCATATCAAAGAGCCATTCAGTAATAATTACAGTCTGAACACTTCATAAACCACTTGTTTGAATCTATACACAAACTTGATTTAGAAACTAGAACATTAACAATATTACAAAGATTTTAGCTTTAAAAATAATTCAAATTAAAATAATATTTTAGCAGTTAGCATCATAAAATTATATATTCATATATTTCCACATAAAAATACAAAATAATATTAATGACATATAATATGAAAAATTATCCCAAATATTTTGCTACTATTAGAGTGAAATAAAAAATAAAACAAAAACAAACCAACAAACAAAAAGAAATAGAAATATGCATGAAAAAGTTTCTCCTTTTTGTTAGCAAAACACTATCCAAAATAACTACAATCATTTACATCAGTACAAAGATATCTGGATTTAAAAATAGTTGCAATGAAAAAAAGGGGTTTCATCTTTTCTGACAGTAAAAAATGACACTGTGAATCAGAAATTTGCAAAATATGCAATGAAAAAAATAAATCTGCATTAAAAAGGTATACACTGCAATTCTCACTTTTTATACAAACATTAGAAACAGTATTGCACGTCACAACACAGATTCGAGGTTAGTAAGCCTTTCAAAATGTGTTATATTCAAGTTTCTGAGTATCAGTGAGGGGAGGGCTGATACCCCTCCATCTAACCAGGGAGAGTCTCAAGTGTTTTCCATGAACATAGTAGAACCCTCAATGCTTCCTTCCTTCAAATTAAATACACGACCAACTTAAACAGTAATCAAATCGATGTGTGCTAAGCAATAATACATAAATAGATTCGTATACACACACTCACTCACACACACAACTGTACGGATGATTCAAGAAACGGCCTTTTGCGTCTTCCAGCGCGATGCTGCGTGTGAACGTAACCATAAATACGTGGGCAAATCAAGTGAGAGAGGAAATAGAAAAATACAATTTAAATCAAATAGTTATCTGTCTACAAAAATAGTCAAATAAATATGATTTTTCAAAACGACGACGACAATGAAAACCCACACATACACGTACGAAGCAACAGTGTTGAACACGGAAAATGGAGCGCGCTACTCGTCACCAACAGAGAGAAAGACGCCGATGATGATAACGATGCAGCGGCCATCTTGTTTAGCTCCCAGGAACGCCTTCGCTACTAACTCCGAATACACGGCAGATCGCCGTCATCGCTTAAATAGAATCTGGGTCCAGCGTCTTACACAATCAAATAAGTTACTATGCAAAAAAAATAAAGATATTTAAATTATCCAATAGACTTAAAATAGGTCGCAATTCTTCCACAATCAAATAGTATACAAAAAAAGGTGATGTGATACAAAATCAAAGAGACTGTTTTGTGTTCGACTCCAAATGACAGGAAAAGAGGGATTGGTTCTCTAAGAGGAGAAAAGAGAGGAGAGGAATCGAAAAGGTAGTGCATCACGTGTCCTCGAGAGTCTGGAAACAGGCGACACGTCGACAAATAAATACACACATATACACAATAAATAAACACAATCTCAGCTCACTGTTGACACTTGAAAGGTTAAATCACATACACAAACTCGACAGTACGACAAGTGCACCAAACCCGAGAACTCAAGAATATATAGAGTGCAAAAAGAACGACAGACAGACAGAAAGAGCGGTACAGTACCGAACGACGTCGCGGCACCAGCGGCCATTGCTTCTGTTGAGATTGTCCATAAGACTGATCAGAGCGAAAACGCAAACGCTACAAAAATATTCGCGGCAGGGTTCCTTTCGTGACATCTCCCTCCTCTCTTTTCTTTAGGTCTGTTCTTACCGATAGATTTCGTCCGGAGATTAAACTACGAAATGCGGCGCTAGGCTCCGCCCACCATGCACAGACAACGACCACGGGTACGATTCCTTCGCGAATTCCTACGAACTACACATATCAAAGTCCTGCGCTCTATCGGAATACGAGGGGTGGCATTCAGGGGTGTTCAGGAAGGGCAAAGGTTAAATGTCAAGAGACGATCCTCTAGATCGTAGAACTGAATCCTCGATTCATAACTAGACTCACACGGCACGAAGACGAGACACAAAAACCACAGGACAGCACACCGTCTCTTGACTAATTATCGAGTTACAAAATGGCAGAACTCACTACTCTAAAAACTAACGTCACTTCTTTCGTAATAAGTTCGTAAAGGAATCATCACAACAACGCATGCAAAGGTTTTACGAAGAATTTCACACTGATTTTTTTTTTCCTTTCGTTATTAGTATTGATTATCTTATATATCTAAGTGTCTCACCTTTTTTCACCTCATGCTACATAAATTCCTCTGTTTATCGTTGATATATTTTGTTTGTGTATTTTTCTTTCTAATATGTGCTGGTAACCTTTACACTGCATGCAAATGATGTACAGCCACAAACATGCACGTAAATTTTCACATTCTGTGTTTTCATGGCGACGATCGGCCATGCCGTGCGAGAGGGAACGGACTGCATTTCTGTGTATGACATCGTCAGTGACGTCACAATGGCATTACATTGAACACCGACACTATCTATTCGTTATATCCTATATAGCAGCAAAGCTTCTTCTATAGCTTGTGATTAAATTGCAAGAGTAGAGCAATAACAAGCCAGATTAATATTCTGAGGTATTGTCTTTTTTTTACCAGTGGAAAATGGAAAGTCTCAGTAATTCGTTATTGAATAATTCCTATTCCTGCTAAGAGCACATTGGAGCGAAACATCAAGGGGGGGGGAAATATTACTCTTACTATTTTATTTTATTTTCAGTATATTCCGCGGCAAAATTCTCGTTTTCAGGCCGCGTGTTTTGCTACCTTTGGTTCGAGATCCAGGGCAGGCATCAGAGATTACGTCATCAAGGGTTTTCCAGAGACAATTGCGCACTTTGCCCACTAGGGGGGGATTTAGCAGCAGACGGACACACGACGGACAGAACGAATGAACAGAATAGACAGGCTGCCCCCCCAAGCGAAAACATTCTCATTTCTACTTTTTAAATCTCAGATATAAAAATAATTTGAAAAAACTACAAAAAAAATCTATCTCTTTTTTTTTTCTTAATCTCCTTTTTAAAAAACACGAACGTACCACAAAAACTCTGTTCCGAGCCTGAGATGTACAGGGAAGGAGGAGAAAGAAGTGGTTTGGTGAAATAAACTGAGGCTTGTAGTGTTTCTGGCTGCTACAAAAGATAAAGATATATTTATATATTTATAGTCATATATATTCTCTATATACTGTATACGGTTATGCACTCTATACTGACAGCTTGGGTTCAGGGGCCAAACTAAGCATCTTTTTTTTCCCGCGGCAGATGTGTTGTTTCTGCCTCGTCTTGCATGCTGCCGTTCCCGGCGGTCCTGGAGTCCCCGTCTTCAGTTCCAGCGGAAGTGGATCTGCCGGGGACGGTCGGCTCCCTCTTTGACCAGCGGCTTGTGGAACTCGCGGCCGGCGCGCGAGTGGATGTTTGCCCAGCAGAACTCGCAGTAATACTGCAGGCAGGTGACATTGGCGCAAAAGAACGGGGCGAACTTTCCGCCACAACGTGCCCCCTGACATTCATCACACAGCTGGTCGTCCAGCACGTACGGCTTCACCTCCACCTGTGCCACATGAATAACAGAACATGGTTGTTTAATTTCAATTCTGGTAAAGTACAGCGGCTGATATGGCTACTTAAACAATACCACGATCAGTGTCGGGCATAATGCATTGCTAATTAATTTAATTACTTTTCCCTTGAAAAAGTAAAGTAAGGGATTACTCTTCATTTTTCTGAAATTTAATTACAGTTACTTCTCAAGTAATCCACTATTGTTTTATATAGAGTTGGTCTATAGTTTAAACAATATTTAATAGAACAACTCCATATAAAACAATAATGGATTTAACATCCAAATTTAATATCTAATATTAAAATGTATGTTTATTTTTATGTAACCTTCTCTGTTTAAATAATTTGGTCAGATCAAAAATAATTTATGCAATTTTATTTATTTAAAAAAAAAAAAAATCAGTTTTTAAAAGTAATTTGTAATAATAAGTAATGCAATACTTTAAAGAGAAAGTAATCTGTATATTAATCTAATTACACTGTTGAAGATATTTTTAGCGTAACTTCCCAACGCTGACCAGGATATAGTTATTTTGCGCATATGACTTGGACTATAAAGTGATGGGCAAAATAATGATACATTTATAGCACTGTTTTACTTAACATTATTATTCAAAGGAACTGAGATTTGGTATAATTATTACATGTAGTTATTTATATTCAACAATGCAATGCAAGAAGTCCACTTAATTGTACTGAATGTGCATTTATAGTGTTATGTAAATCTTATATAAAACTACTTGGAGATAATATAATGTTATAAAAAAATAAGTGTGCATTTATGACTATGTTTCTTAACACAATCTGAAATATAAACTGCATTGTGGCATATGTTCTTCCTTATACTGCACATTTTGTCAAATCTAGCAAGTGTCTTGGTACACAGGAAATAAAAAGTAAAAAATAGCATACTATGCACAGTATGCATACTACAGTATAACCTACTGATACACTAATGGCTGATTTATACTTCTGCGTCGGATCTACGCCATAGGCTATGCGTCAATTTTCTGCGTCGATGTATAATTACACATGCAGACCACTAGTCTGCAGTGTCCACGGGTATGTTGCTGGTGTAACTTGCAGTATCAAGGCAAAAGCAGAAGAAGCGGCATGTAGAATTGACGCGCTGTGACATTTTTGGTCTATCACATCAGGCTATGCATAGGCGTAGGTTCGATGCAGAAGTATACATATTCTGTATGTTACTAGCCTCCAACAAACAGGTAAGTGCTGTCTATTTACCCGTTTGTCGATGTCGCCATGCTGCAGCTGGACGAATCGGGCGCTGATGGCAGCGATGTAGCTCTGCTGATTGGAGAAGGCCACACGCCCCGCCCCCTTTGGGTACTTCAGCTCTGGATCAGTGTCAATACCTGCGTAACACACTCCACCATACAAGCGGTCCATGATCATGGCCAGCTCCACTGCAGAGAAACGTACCATTAACGTGGATTTAATACAAAACACATATGGAGAACATGATTTGGAAATTTCACATCAGTTAAAATGAAATTAATTAATTAAAAAAATCAAGACTATTGAATATAAAAATATATTACTACACACATTGGCTTTTTTTTTTTAAATGTAAAACTAAATTTTTAATACTTTTTGAAGTAGTTATGAAAATAGCAAAATAATTTTGGAATCTTTGTTGTGATAATTGGCATCTCTTCACATTGTGTACATCACATGCAGTGATTTATAACAAATACAACAAGTCGTGTCTTTGGCGTACCAGCTCTCAGTGGACGTGGCACTCCTCCTACAAAGATGGTTTTGCGGGGGTCCAGTGGCTGAGATCCATCCATCACAAAATCACTGTCACTCAGGTTCCACGGACGAATCTGGACCTGAAAAACCAAATATAGATCCCACATATGAAACACACTATACATGACAACACAAAAAAGAATTTGTAGTGTACTTCAAATTTACAATACAATATTAAAGAAAACATTTCCATGATTTTTAATAATATGTTGTCATGCTTTAAAGGGCACCAATTATGCCCCTTTTCACAATATGTAATATAAGTCTCAGGTGTCCCCAGAATGTGTCTGTGAAGGTTCAGCTCAAAATATCCCCCAGATAATTTATTAATTCCTATTTTGAGCGGGAGCAGAAACACGCTGTTTTCTTGCATGTCTCTTTAAATGCAAATGATCTGCTGCTCCCCACCGCCTTTTCCAGAGAAAGGCTGTGTCTTTACAGTACCTCAGACACTCTGTTTAAAACATCTGTTTTGTTTTGATCATCATGTCTATCTCGCTGAAAAGTTTTAAAGCCATTTCAGTTTAAACTTCTGACATAGGGTTTCCTGAGTGCACACATCCGAAGCGAATGCACTGAAAGCACTTCATGTCTTATTGAACTTAAAAACAAATGAGTTACAAATGAGTTACAAAACAGTTGATTATGTCTGTGAATCTAAACAGTCGCGAAAGAAATTGCATGTTTATATTAGATCTGTGTATTACGTGACAGCAGTGTAATATACAGTACCTACTGCTGTCTACGCTGTTAATATGACCCAAACAATAAAATAAAAACAGAAAATCACAGTCAAAAGAAGTGTGTCTGTCAACAGTCGAAGGCGGGGCTTGATGCCACATTTTACAGATTCTGCGAATGGCTTTTTCTGAGCCACTGCTTATGATTTATGGGAATTTAAAAAAAGAACGGATGGACACTTATTTTGATGTGTTGACTAACATACACTTATTATATAGTAATGATAATATCTGTTACATTTATATAGCGCTTTTCTGGGTACTCAAAGCGCTTTACATGGAAGGGGGCAATCTCCTCATCCACCACCAATGTGCAGCATCCACCTGGATGATGCGACGGCAGCCATATTGCGCCAGAACGCCCACCACACACCAGCTTATTGGTGGAGAGGAGACAGAGTGATGCAGCCAATCAGTGTATGGTGATGATTAGGAGGCCATGATGGTCAGAGGCCAATGGGCAAATTTGGCCAGGATGCCGGGGTTACACCCCTACTCTTTTTCGAAGGACATCCTGGGATTTTTAATGACCACAGAGAGTCAGGACCTCAGTTAAACGTCTCATCCGAAAGACGGTGCTTTTGACAGTATAGTGTCCCCCTCACTATACTGGGGCGTTAGGACCCACAGGGTGAGCACCCCCTGCTGGCCTCACTAACACCTCTTCCAGCAGCAACCTAGTTTTCTCAGGAGGTCTCCCATCCAGGTACTGACCAGGCTCAACCCTGCTTAGCTTCACTGGGTGACCAGTCTTGGGCTGCAAGGTGATATGTGTGTGTGGACTCACGGGCTTGTCTTTGATGGTGGGGCTGGACACACACAGGTAGAGTTTCCCGTCCTCCTCCAGACAAGCTTCGATCAGTGCTTGAACTGAGCTCTCCTCTTGGAACAGGAGGAAGGCATAGCCTAGACAAAAGCTCACAACAGTCAGTCACTGTAACCATGACAGCTAGGTGTAACATACGATTTCTGACTGAATGAAACAAAACTAAGGATCTCAAGAACCAGAGGCACTGGGTGATTCTCGCTAGTTCTAGAGCACATTTATTATTACATATTCAATCATTCAATGTAAAACATTTAAATTAGTACACTTAAAATGTACTTTATAAAAACAATGGAAAGAGAATTCTAATAGTTCTACAATGTGAAAAACAGTAATAGAGTCTTTACAGTATGCGCATGCAGGTTTCTGTTGCTGTGTTTGCTAAGAATGTGGTCATTTTTCTAGAAGTACCTTTAGGTGGAAAGTAAGACTTGCTCTCGGCTTTGTGTGGCCAATCAACAACCAGATGACCAAAGCGCCGAAAACTGCTTGTGATTTCATCTGTGGGAAAGATGAGATCATGACAACCAGACAGAGAGCAACAGGAACTGCTGCAGTTCCTTTTTTCATATAGATACGTAATGATTTTAATCTGAATAAGCAGGGGAAAATCAAACATCAGAGGTTAAATCTGATGGAAATCCAGTGTGGCCCTGATCACTAAGCAAACCTGTTCAATATATCTGGAAGGTGAAGTTCACTGATATAAATAATTTTCCTCAAATTCTCCCCCGAATGACAGTACACCAGCATCTCTCATCAGAAGCAGCCATTTTGCCTGCAGATCTGCACTCAGTGGAGGTTTTAGGGTTTATGTGTCTCCGTTCTGTTATCAGTAACCTGCCACCTTCATGCAGCTTAGTGCTTTCATAAAATGGTTACTACATATAGCATGCAAGGTTATAAGATAAACATAAAGTAACAAAAAAAATTTAATTTATTGATGACAAATAATAGTCCTTCCACCAAACAAATTTCTTCAGTAATGTTTAACAAAATGACTACAAAACATAGGCTTTGAATGCAGCTCAGACAATAAAGGATTGGAACTATCAGTTTAATTATATAATAGTTTTATAATATAATATAAATATTTTATATAATTGTAAAATGTATTATTATAACATGTTTTTATTAAATTAATTGGATTGTCAAAGAGAGAGGAGATGTACAAAAAAGTGTACAAAAGATGCAAAAACATCTAGATGGAGTACAATAATATAATATAATATAATAATAAAAAACAATATATTATATAATATAATATTATATTAAATGTTGTACAAACAAGATGCATTCCTGCTTTCAAAAACATATAGATGGAGTGCAATAATATATGTAATTTTAGAATTTATTATAATATATATATATATATATATATATATTCTGCATTCCTTTCACAAACATCAATGAGGAATGCAAAGGACTGGGAACAAATGAGGGGTCTTGAGATGAACATTCTAAAAATGTTTTTTTCCAAATTTGACATCATTTTAAACATCACATATAGGTATATCACATATAATTCATAAATCCTCCATGAATACATGTGTAACAGTTCAAACGCTCTCTTGAACAAACCTTCATCGATGTCAGGGGGCAGACCGCCCACAAACACTTTGCGTGAGAACCTCTCGATGCGCTCCCCGTTCTGATGGGGGTAACAGTGAGGAGACCCCAGGACCCCCTGGTTGCCATGTCCGTCATCTAGAAGACCGTCATCAATGGGGAAGAGGGAGGAACGTCCTGTTAAAAAGTAAACGACAGGTGAGGACACTTGTTTTTGCCTGGTATTAACATCCATCTTGGGTGATCTGGTCAGTATTACGCATCTCAAATGCAACTCTGGTGACCACTATAGAGGAAAGTCTCAAATCAAGGGCCCTTATTTTAGTGTAATTAATATATATTACATTAACAAGTGGTTATTCATGTCTAGGGTGCAATAGGACATTTGACATAGCATGTTTCTAGCTACCTCTGAATGTGTTTTGAGTGACTGGATCAAACTGAACCCTGTTCACTCTTGTATTTAACGCTTTCCAATTGTGAGTTTTGTAAGTGAACTGCGGCTCTCAGTCAGTATAAGCCTCAAAAACACAAGTAAGCCTCTATAATATTGATAAACTCATCAAATTGTTGCTAGTGGTCAATGTCGAGTTCACAAAGAGCATCTTACACCATATACACCATACACAGAATACTGCCATGCTAACACAGATAGCGTAACAAACAGTGGATTTTACCTCGTCGTCTCCCATAGCTCCTGGCTGCATGTGAACAAAAACAATACAGGACACTATGAAACAGCTGACTGAAAGCTTTCATGATTGTGTAAATACAGGCAAATGTTTATTGATGAAATATTCACTACAGCTGGTCATCATGATGTGTTCATCAAGGCAACAGTGTATACTTGACACTAGCACGCAGATGGTGATATGACGAATGTATATGATATAATTATTTCTTGCTGAAAATAAGGTTGTTACAATGCCCAAATTTTAGATACTAGTAAAACTGATACCAATTTTGATAGGCTGATTGGATTTGATTAACAATAAGTACACAGACAGCAGCAGGTTTATTAGGCTGCTGTCACTTTAAGACCTAATGCACGGATTCAATGTACTGAAACATCCAATTTTCTCCCAACTGTTTACAATCAAGACACAAACTGTGTTTGCATGAATACTTAACAAAACAAGTATTCCAGGTTTTGTTTTTTCTTTTTAGCCTATTTCACCATTTAGAGGCAACCCGATTTTAACTACAAATTCATACAATGTGATTTGTTGGAAAACGTACAGCACAGTTTGTGATAAGAAAGCATTAACCTGCAGCCCTAATCCTTGGTGTGGTGTGGGCAGGTTGTATAAAATGTACAAATAAAACCTAATATAACATATGAATTTGCAACCTATTTACCAAAACGTAAGTTTATGGCTTGTCATTAGATTGTACTAGAAAGCTGCAGTAGTTACAAACTGTGTAGCTACAAACTGGCTGAAAAAGGTTGAAATTTTTGCACCTTTTTTAACTTAAACAATTGATATACTACCCACCCCTAGACAGACCAGCATCAAAACCAGCATAAACCGGTCTTTTCTGAAGACTGATAGGTCAGTAAGAACTTTTGTTTTCCAATAATGCATGAATATACAAGAATTAAAAGGTATTCCTAAAAGCACAATATTCCAGAAAACCTCTTCACATGTCACTCCAAATAATCACATGACACACAGCACATGTTCCACTGGATCAACTGACCAACATTAGTGAAAGCTCTTAAAAATCATGTGATCTATACTAACACATGACCTTCTCGCTCATGTGATCCAAACAAGCTCCACAACCAGTTCAACAGCACACAAGACAGAGATGTCAGAGATGTGTATGCACATGATCAGGCCTGCATTTCTCAAACGCATTGTAAGCATAAGTAGACTGCAGAACCATTATCACCAAAGATCTCCAAGATCAACTTAGCTCACAATGCTTTCCCCAGGACAGGTTGGTCTCAATCCCATTGCCCCTCTTTTGTCCCTACTTTTTGGTCTACATTTAACTGTAAAGGCAGATAATAAAATAAAAGTATAAAATCACAAAAAGATGAAAGGATATGCATGTGGTGGCTTCCTGCCACAGTGCTCAGGTGTTCAGGGTGCTTGAAGACCCAGGTATACTCTGTGTTCAACTCGAGTTCATTCCTGGAGGGTCAACATCATACAGAGTTTAGCTCCAGCTTGTCCCATACCTCACCTGCCTGGATGCTTCTAGTAATTCTTTTGCACCCTGATTAGCATGTTCAGGTGAGTTTGACAGGGGTTTGAGCTAAACCGTACAGGATAGTGGCCCTCCAGGATCAGTACTGGACACCCTTGGTTAACGTGGACATTAGTGCACTATGCTGATGACGAAAATTATGTCACACGAGCTGAAGCGGAATGCAGACAAGCTAAGTATACTTTTGGCTTTAGAAATTGTTTTTATTATTGTTAAGGTGTTGTAAGTGTTTTGGTCGGTGTATTGCTAGGGTGTCTTATTGTTATTGGAGGTTGCTACTTGAGGTCAACCGATATGATGTATCAGTTGACCGCTAGTAGCAACCACCAATAACAATAGGACACCCTATCAACACACTACCAATATTTTCAATCAACAATGGCGATAACTGAAAATATCGGTACAGACAATTGAAAATATCAGTACCAATCATTGAAACTATCGGTACCAAGAGTTTCAATTATCGCCATTGTTTGGCCAGTAAGTTTCGGAAGCAGGATTTTTATTTTGACAGCACTGAGAACCCAATGCTTAAGCACAAACTTACAGAATTTACTTAACATGCACACTAGGGTTTGTGTACAGTGCAAGTGATGCAAATATTGTCATCGTCAAAGTATGTGCTTACTGTACAAATGCAGCCCAATTTTTCCAACTACATATACTCTGCATACTAAGCTTGTACACATGGCCGTAGCCAGGCTTTGAAAAAATAATCACAAAGTGTGAAAGATGTTTTCTCTATTTTGGAGGGTTTTCTCTGTTTTGGAGGGATTATCATTTTTAAATCATACCCTAGCCTATTTATTGCATCAACATTTGTTAAAACTTCACTATAGTTAGGAGTGGATAATTTTATCAGCTGTTTATTATTCATGCAACAATACATGTTACTATTCCAGTTTTTATTAATAACCATTGCTATATAGATGATAAGTTTAAAATCTAATTTAAATTAAATAATTTAACTACTGAATGACATAGCAAAGACTTATACGTGGTTAGTGTTTGCGTATTTCATTTCATTCTGGAACCTACTAGTATCAAATGCTACTGTTTTGACAGCGTTGATAACATTTCTGACCGCATGTGCTATCCTGTCAGCAATAACCTGTCATGGGCTTTTTTGATTACTGTCAGTTTAAGTGCCGGCGATGCAGTGTTGCCAGATATTGCTATTGAAACAAACAAAAACTGAAAAAAACAAAAATAAACCAAAATTATTTCAAATCTTTTGCAAATAAGATAACATAAAGATATCGCTGACCCTAAAGTGCAACCTATTGTCAAAGTAAGTGGAAAAGACAAGTCCTAAAATGCTTAAGATAGCTGGATCTGGCAACAGATGTGACCAGCGTCTCACAGCAATCATTTTCATACCACGGACGCTAAACATTCTTTCAAACTGTCTAAACTGAATTATACATGTCAATACAAGTTTAATAGCAAATTAGTCATTCAGAGAATAAATTTTATTTTTGAACATGAGAAATTTACCGAGGTCCGGATCTCAGTGACCTCATGGCTGGCTACGGGCCTGCTTGTACATGCGACATGTGAAATATTTTTGTTTCACTAATTAGTTATTCCAAAATGTGGTAACACTTGCCCAGCTTTTTGCTTCCCAGTTTAAAAGGAAGCTGAAGATTTACTATCTTATGATTAAATTAGAGGTCTTAAACCCTGCTCCTGGAGACCCAATGTCTGGCACAGTTTATTTACAACCTGCTTCAACACAACTGTCTGTGATTTTTCAAGTGGTCCTCAAGACATTGATTAGCTGGTTCAGGTGTGTTTGATAAGGGTTGGAGCAAAACTCTGCGAGACACTGCATCCAAATATGCCGACTTCGTAGTACTATACAACTAGAGTAGGTGAAAAAACAGTATGTGAAGAGTAGAAAGTCCAAATTCATAGTATTTTTTTTTAAAGTAGGTGAAAAGTACCCAGATGTTACTTTTGCTGAGATTCTGGAATGCACATTCACTATCCCACGAAGCCATGGGAGAGGATCTGTGAATGGCAGTGAAGCGATGCATCTGATGGTGGCAGATCACATGACAGTAACAACATGGCAGATTCAACAACATGTTTTGAATGCTTTTGAACGAGAGTCAGCACATTCCCTGATGCTGGCATCCTCTCATGACGAACCATCGTTCATTAAACAGGTTTCTTAGAAATGTGGTTCACTCAGCATATCTCCCATGATCTGCGCATGATGACATCTTTGAAAAACTAAAGCACAATAACATCCAAATTCATTCATACTACCGATATTCATGCTCCACAGAACATAATTATTTAATGGTTGTGAAGTAAGTTTCAACCCAAACATACTAGAGAGTATGCAATTCCGGATGTAGCTTGGGCCTCCAGAAGTAGGGTTGAAGACCTCTGAATTAAATAGTGTAATCACATATATTGCTTTATATGGACTGCTCTGGTCTCCAAGGTATTGGCTTCGGCCATCAAAAAAACCTATACTGCTAGTCCATCCCCAAAACCAATAATCTATGGCTGAGGTCGATCCTTCAATGTACCTATATGAGAGGTCCACCAGACATAAAATGTAAGTGTAATATATCTGTTTAGTGGTTTGTTCAGATCACTATCCCTATATATGTGCAATAGCAATAGTGATGCTCGACTGATTAAAGCAAACAAAATGAAGCCTTTTGGCGACAATGACAGTTATTTTTGGAGTATAATCTATGATGATCCAATTATCCAAAAAAGAAAGCTACAGCTGTTACTGAAGTATGTCATCACAAAAGAGCAAAGCACAATCCTGCCCAGCTTCAGAGACTGTGATCCAAACCGAGCGTAGCGAATATCAGCCCAGCCAAACACAACGAGCAAGAGTTCAGTTGCTTTGGCTAAAAATGGACGGAGCCCTACTAGCAGATGCTCCGTCTGGATGCAGTGAGCAGATTGGTCAGACAGGATTACCTCACCTTGCATCAAATTAAAATGCTAAATTGCTGAAAGCCCATTGTGGAACTATTCATTTATAACTCGGATGCAAAAATAACAGGAAAATATGTGTAAGATAACACAAAAACAACAAGCATTGCATCAACGTAAATTAATTTTAGACAGAACATTTGAGTGGCAAAGAGATCCAAGCCACAGCAATGTGACTAATAAGTATGAAAGCCTTTGAACCCAAAGAACAGAGTATTTCAGAAACATAGATGAAGCATCATCATACACTGGAGCCTCAATGATAAAACATATCTATAAAACACATCTTTAAAATTATTGATTGTGGTCCAAAGGTAACCTTTAACTTTCTGAAAGGTGAGACTAGGCAGAAGTTGTAAAGATTTAACAGAATTTCGGTAACAATTAAACAGCAAAATCTTTACTATAATGATTAAAAGAAAGTTTGTGGTCCTGGATGCTAATTGCTAACAGACATCTAAGTATGCTACAATACACAACATATTAAGAGTATGTTACATAAATGTGAATAGCAACTTCAGGCAGCCCGTCTTCATCAAAAATATGTAGATTTTTGTAATGTATTACAGACAGAAGAAAAAAATACTGTAGCTCATTGTCATAATTACCATTGAGCATGAGTAGGCCGTCAGCGGCTGGGTGGGGGCATCCCACACGACCTGAACATGAGAGAGGGAGACAGAGAGAGAGCAGTATGAAACATATAGCCACAAACCTACAGAGCTGCATACAGACCAGCTAACAACCTCTGGTTGTGTTTTTATGCGTTGAACATTATATCCTTAGATTAGCAACATGCTAACAACAGAGAATCAAGTGGCTGGTTCTCTCATGCGCTTCATGTGAAGAGCAATATTTTCCGATATATGGATGCTAGCATCCAAATTAGCCGTTAAAGGCTTCTTCACACCATTTACAATAACAATAACTATAGTTTTAATAATCATTCTAATTATTTGAGAATATCAAAGTCAACATCACAACTACAATGATAACAACACAGAGGAATAATATCATTGGAATCACTTTCAGAATGACTTCTCCAACTAAGGAACGACAAAAACATTGAAATCTAATCAGAATCCCTCACACTTCAAACTGGCTCATGAGACCTAGAAATGATGAAGTAGCTTTGCTGTGTTACTAGGCCACTCTTAAGTTTGACCCTGGTCACATGACATATGCAAACATACCAGTTAGACACATGACCATTTAAGACACAGAGAAATTCACTTTGAATCTGTGTTTGTCAGGGGCTCTGTAACATGGGAGATAGTTAGGATGATTTCAAGGGACAAACCAATGCAAAAGGCCCCGTCAGATAGAGGGAAGGGCAAATTGAAATGTTCAGTTTTCTGTTATGTATTACATGTTGTTGTTGCAAATTCTGCTGATTTGTCACACAGATAATGTTATCTAGGTGTCTAAGATATTAAGTTTTGTCGAAATCCCAAAATAGCTTTTGACTGTCTTGAAATTATCAGTAAGAATATGCTAAAAACCACAAAGCAGTCGGTTTTTTTTTTTTTTTTTTTTTTTTTTTACATTGAGTGCAATTGTTTTCAAGCAAAAGCATTTTCATAAATTTATGGAGTTACTTAATTTATGATAATTTCTATACTTTCTAGTTGCAAATTTTCTTAAGTAAAAAAAATATATATTTTTTTTTTTGTAAAAGTAAAGAAAACATTTAATGGTAAATGTATAAAATACATATCTAAAAATTTAAATGTATCATTATTTTGTAGTGAGGCCATTGAAAATGTGTCAAAAGTGAGTATTTTTTTAATCTAAAATATATATATATATAAAAATTCTGTTGGATTTTGGGGTCAAATGTGGAAACCTGGACATGCTGTCCTGAGATTTATCCGTAATCTAGTCGGACAGATTTTTTTAGAAAACATCCAGGTACACAGAGAATCAGCTGTAATTCTTCCAAGTCCTCTTAACACACACACACACACACACACACACACACACACACACACACACAGACCATCTGTTGTTCAATCATTAAACGCGGATGCTCCTAGAGACATTACAATGTCTCAGAGAGCTCTCATCGTCTATCCACAGTGAGTCAAACTATTGTTTCGTTTCATCTGCTTTGTGATTACGCACAACATCACAAGACACACCGATACTGTATAGCAGTCTGATATCTCTGCCAAGTGTTTAATATTTCAGCAGCATTGCGTTGTTTTGAATGCTTTAACGAGAGTCAGCACATTCCCTGATGCTGGCATCCTCTCATGACGAAGCATCGTTCATTAAACAGGTTTCTTAGAAATGTGGTTCACTCAGCATATCTCCCATGACCTGTTCGATTAAGCGCATGATGACATCTTTGAAAAGCTAAAGCACAGGTAGCTTAGCTAATAAAACATTTAGATCATAATCTGGTGGTTTTGAACTATTAACCCCCCCATGTCCAGATTAAAATCAACATGCAATGCTATCTGAAAGTTATAGCTTATTATTTAATTTGACATATTTTGACACATTATCAATCATGCACGATCAAGTATTAACATAAATCAGGTTTAATTCTGACTTTAAAGGAGGGCCTGTGTAAAGACCCACATTCACTCTCCTGTCTTTTATCTGTCACACACAGGGTGGCAGAGTGTTTCCTGCGCTAAATATAGCCGTACCCATGCCCTTCCTTCTCTCGGTCTCTGCAGTGAGTGCCGCCCCATGTGTCTGGTCCATCTGCTCCAGCAGGCTGAGCGAGAAGCTCCGGTGAGAGATCGAGAGAGGCAGACAGAGAGTGAGTGTAGCGCAGTGCCACACCCTGATCACAGCACCACACGCACCTCTCTGCCCTCCTATGACACAGAGACATGCCACTCAACCCAAAAACACATCCGACTGAACTATACCCGGCTTTATTAAAAGCAAAAGGATATAACTGACAGTGCCTTACAGTGATTTTACCATGATTAGATATGAAGCATGGAGTACCTGAGACCTCCAACATAAAATGCTGTTGGCAACCTATTTTACAGAACGATATTCTTTGTGAGAGGACTTGATTATATATATCAAGACTTCGCTTGATTATGAAAAGTGGGCATAAGATACCAAAACATACAGAGGCGGTTGAAACTGAGAGGGATTTGTAATGTCATCCAAAAGGGAAAGTCGTTTCAGAGAGGCCTAGCATCCTTTATGAAAATTAATTGTATTGAATGTGCACTTTAAGTACATTTTATAAAAGTATATTTAAAAATAAACTGTACCTACAGATAATATGTGACCCTGGACCACAAAACCAGTCATAAGGGTCAATTTTTCGATTTATATATGATCTGAAAGCTGACTAAATAAGCTTTCCATTGATGTATGGTTTGTTAGGATAGGACAATATTTGGCTGAGATACAACTATTTAAAAATCTGGAATCTGAGGGTTCTTAGCAATGCATATTACTAATCAAAAATTAAGTTTTTATATATTTCCAGTAGGAAATTTACAAAATATCTTCATGGAACATGATCTTTACTTAATATCCTAATGATTTTTGGCATAAAAGAAAAATCTATAATTTTGACCCATATATTTTTGGCTATTGCTACAAATATACCCCAGCGACTTAAGACTGCTTTTGTGCTCCAGGGTCACATATATAATGAAGTAAAAGGTGAAATGTACATAAAGAGAGCTACTTTCATGACTGTTTCTTAACACATTTTAACATACACACTAAAAGCATTATGTTTTAATAATCTTTTGTTGTGCTTTAAAGAAGTACACTTATTTTGATATATTGACTAACATACTAAAACACATGTAAAGTGCTTTATTATCATTTTAACTGTAGAGTGTTATTTTATATACATTTAAAGTTATATATTTTAAATGTAGTAAATTGGATCATTACAAATGTGTAATTACAAATATATGACACACAAGTTTCAATTAAATTTAGTTTCGCATAAATGCTCGTCGGTACATTCAGCAGTGCTTTAAACATATTTCAAAGACAATAGAAGTAATTATGAAATTACATGTAAAGATGTACTTACATCATACTTCAGGGAGTCAAAACGTTCAGCTAACTGCATTTAATTTAAATTTAATTACAATGTGTCTAAAAACAAAAATGCATGCTAAAGTGTACTTTTTCACAAGAGCTCAATACTGATTATTTAAAGATAATAGGAGTAATAATATGTTGAATATGTTGGAGTCTATATGTCGAATATTGCACAATAAGTAATCAACTGTGATTTCATACTGACATTTACCATGGTAAAATCACTATTTCACACAGCCTCAGGTAACTTATTGCTTATGTTAGCCTAATTTATGAATAAAAACTGTTACAAGGCAAAAAAATGAAAGACGCAACATGTTTGTGCATGTTTATGTTATGTGTATATGTGTGTGTATGCTGGCTGTTTTACAACCTCTCTGAACGATTTTAGAGCACAAATGATCTGTTTTATAACCAGACTTTTTGATATTAAGAAACCATTATCTCTGGAACCAGCATTGGCCATTGCAAAGCTCAACATAATCTTCTAAAACACATTCTCCTTTTATTTCAATTAATCCATTAATGAAAATAAGCTAATTTAGTACAAATGCCAGATCTTCTTTGACAGTGATGAAAACAGACCTCACATGAGCCATATATAGTGAAAACTGTCCTTGACTTCCTCAGTGAACATGTAGTCTGTCTTCAAAAGCCTTATAAGAGACTCTCATGATGAGCAGGAAATGGATCTTACCCTTCAGAGGGTCCTGCTCCGCCCTCATGATGTCAATCAGGGAGCTCTCCAACGAGTGCATGTTCAAGCTGTCATACATCCTGGACCGATCCTGAGGAAGAGAGAGTTGAGGAACGTGTCAATATGTGCAATACAGATGTAGCCTGTTTGGGAATTATGGGATTGCATGCAGCACGCTAATGCAGTCAGGAGCAAGCGGACACACTTGAATGCATGGACTGGCATGTTTTCTGCGTACTGGTCACCGCTGAATCCCTGAATACTGAATGCCGCTGGAATGTTGTTTGTAGAGCTGTCACGAGTGGAATTAACCAGGCTGCTTTGTTAGGTTTAGTGCATTTTGGACCAAACTTTCAGCTAAACTAGTCTCACCGCGTGGCTGTTTTTAGGCAGAACGAAACCAGCGTATGTGTGGGAGATTCATGTGTGTCGCTTGTTGTTGTTATTTAGTTACCATTACCAGAATATCCCTCTTCCCTTCTGCAGATATTTAAAGCGGTGTCCCATCTCCCGGTCACAATGCCTGCCTAACAACATGCCACAGATATCTGTGTCATTACCGCAATGAGACCAAGAAGGAATGTGAACACAAACAGAGCTCTCCGTCACCCGCCGGCCCTCACAGACCTGTGTGTGCACATCACAGGAAACACACGCTCACACACACACACCACACACAACACCAAGACCATAAGCTTCAGGCTATACACAGGAGACCCTCATTATGAACACACTTCTGGAAAAAGAAATGGACTTAGTATTAGAAATGGACTTAGTATTAACTTGTAGTGCACTTACTAGTGTACTTACATATTAATAAAATAAAAGGCTGCTTAAGTGTACTTAAAGCGAGCACTCTTTCATGACTAAATATATACACTTTTAAAAATGCACTTATTGTAATGCAATATCAAATTAAACATTTTAAAGTACATTTTAAATATTTTTCTAATCTAAAATTTAACAATTTAATTGTTATACACTTATTTTGATGTGTTGACTAACATACTAACGCACATGTAAAGTCATTTTAACAAATGTTTGTTGTTCAATATAACATTTAAAGATAATAAAATTAAATGCACTAAATTGCAAAGTACAAATATTTGTCTGAAAACTTTACATTCAGTTAACGCTTAAATATATTAAAGTATATTATTTCCATAATAACTACCATAAAAAATACAAATCAAATTTAAAAAGTATGTTAAACGGTACCACCTCTTGTGTTTTTAAAATATAGCATTTTTAGTATAACAGAAACTAACATCACTATTTGACTATTACCTAAACAAATACAAATGTTAGATGTCTTGTAGTCTAAATGTTTTAATTCTCCTTAAACAACAACCTTCGTTTCTTCATTTCTTTAAATTATAATGTAACCATGATAATGATGCGTAACATTATATTAACTAGTAATATATTATTAAAAGCCCTACAAATTGTCATCCAATCAAATGCGATAAAATCAAGTCCTGTCCCTCATTAGTTGACTTTTTTCACTCTAATATACGCTACAATATGAAGTTAAATGCTCTGCAGACACAGTTGTCTTTAATATAGTTCATAATATTATAATAGTCGGTAACACTTATTCACCATTAACTACGACTTTCCCCTCAATAAACAACTAATTAGCTGCTTATTAATAGTTAGTAAGGTAGTTGTTAAGTTTAGGTATTGGGTAGAATTAGGTTGTGTAGAATAAGGCATTAATAGGTGCTTAATTAGTACTAATAAATGGCTAATATTCTAGTAATATACATGCTAATAAGCAACTCGTTAAGAGACCTTAAAATAAAGTGTTACCTAATAGTCATGAATGGTGTGCACTTTGCTCTTGATAACCTGTAGTTTCTAGTTTTTGTAGATTATGGTGCAGTATGAAGTGTTTTAGTATGAGGTCTATCACACTAAATCTCTAGCAAACACACAAACAATCATTAACCATCAGCAGCTGCTCTGTGGCAGGATCATACCAGATTACTTCAGTCCAGCTTATTCTAATGGAAAATATGTATAAAAAAAAAACACTGTTTTGAGACCAAACGTGCATAGAAGCACCTTTATACAATTATTAGTAATTATATATAGACGTGCACTTTAGGGTTGTGCTGATATTATATCGACGATAGTCAGAGATATCGCCTGTGGCTAATGCCTTGACAATAGCAAGATGATAATTATTATTAATAGGCTAGTAATACTATCTAATTAATATTAGGGCTGATTTGTTCTTTACAGTGTTGCGTGTTATAACCACTTAATGACTTTATGAATGCAATGGCCAATCAGAGTTCAACTCAGAATGAGTCATCGCCGAAACACCAGGGTTTTGTTGTTCAGCGCACGCTCTCGCAAATTCTCTCATCATAAACAACAAAGTGCAGATGTACGTGAGATGTAAATATAAGAGATGTATTCATCATGCAGTGTAGATATTTTCACTGATTATAACGGGAGTGTTTTTAAAGTGCATAAACTCGCGCAAGACTAATAAATATTCAAATTAATTAGCATGATAATATCGTGTATCGGCGATCTCAAAGGCTGACGATAGGACTATATGACAATTGAGCATATCGCCCAACACTATAGCGCACTTCGGTGTTGGGTGAGAAAATGGCAGAACCTTGGGCATGGGCATCGTAAAACAGCACCTCCTAAACAAACTAAAATATGTTCGTAATAGCATACTGCATCTAAATGATAAAAATTAGATTAGAAATGCAACAAAAACCTTTTATACACTCTTAAAAATAAAAGGTTCTTTATTGCCATCAGTGGTTCCATTAAGAACCTTTAACATCCATGGAATCTTTCAACTGCACAAAAGGTTCTATATAGTGGAAAAAGATTTTCAGATTATTCAAATGTTCTTTACACTAAGAAAAAAAGGGTTCTCTTAAGAACTGTTGACTGGAAGGTTCTTTGAGGAACCAAAAATTGTTAATCTATGTCATCACTGCTGAGAAAACCTTTGTAAGACAAGATGCTACATTGCACTGGTCAATACAACAGGACCACAACATAACTCAATTAAAATAGGGGAACAATTAATGTGTGGCCACGATTTGAATAAAACAAGTTATTAACAACAAATTATTAATTCTATTGTTTCGTCCTCATATCATGTGCAGGGCTATATATAAAGGCTATATAATATCTGCTGCAGATACACTGACTGTCACATTAGTGTATATTTATGATGGACGCGGTTTGGAAAGCACACAGTGTTGACCGCGTCACACGCAGCTGTTTCCAATTGGCCCTGTCACGGCCATCTGCCTCTCACAGGTAGAGCAGCTTTTAAAAACCAAGAGCTTATTTCATTGCTGTGCCGCTTTCAGCATCCAGTCCTATTCACAGGCCCTCACAGCGGCGCTTACAGACAGCGCAAGGCCGCAAGAAGCTAAATATAGTTTTAGCAACATTGCCAGAAATAGTGTCTGAAAAGCAGCTCAGTTCTCCAGCGAAGAACACGAGGCCTGAAGACTCATGATCCGAGATTTGGGTTTCAAGCCACCATTCAATACCAAATTCAAAATGTTTATGAAAAACAATCACCTTTTTATAACCTGTTTTTCCTTTTCTCCTGCCTCTATTTAGAAGTCTTGGAATCTCAGCTTATTTGAGTCTGGTTCAAGACTGAGACCACATGTTCCTAAATTATATATGGAAAAATGGTCTTGGACTTTTGGATTTTCATGGACTTCATGTTTGACCCTAGTCTCGGTATTGATTCAAACTCATCGTCACTGACATTCAAATTTCAAACTTCAAAACCGTTTCTTGTGAAACCGAATGAACTCTTTATTACAACATTGTATCTCTATCCTTTCCTCCTTCCTCCATTTCTATCTGTCTTTTCAGAACATGACGCATTTGATCTGTGGAATGCAGAGCAATCGCGGAGAAGGAAGGAGAGAACAGGAGGAGAGAGGAGAGGCTGTGGAATGTGAGGAATTCCAAACGGCACCCTGTTTATGGAAATGAACAATACCGTAGATACTAGTAGAGTCAGACCTGTTTCCTGAGAGAGGAGAAAAGAAGGTGATGAAGGCCAGATTGCATGCATCTCATGTTCCTCATTTCAGTTCTGTTAGGCTTGCCATTAAAGGAATTAACTGTGACGTGCCAAACACTCATCTCGTCCGAAATTAAGTACAAACGAACAATGAATCCTGAGTCATTAGACCATACCAATATTACCAACCACAGCTCTTGACGACAGAAAAGCACTTTAAATATGTCAAAACAAAACTAGTTTAATAGAACAGCACATATGACGATCTATAGCCATTTGCACACAGGGCCTGAATAAGATTAGCCAACAGCTGAGCGTAAGGATGGCTAAAGTACCAATATATGATACCATGTTGACATTAACTTATAAAGTTAACATTAGCAGTGGAGGTTTAAAGCTAAAGTGAGAGGATGAACACCCAGCTACAGGTGTACTCGTACACTTCAGTGATTCACATGTAAATGACCTGCTGTTTTATTCCATCTACAAAACATTGAGGCAACATGACAAAAATGTGCTACTCACGCCTCCTTTTCTCTGTCAGCCTCTCACACCCTCACAGTTTCTCACTTTTAGCTTGGAAGTGAGAAACTTTTGGATTCTCGTGATCTAAAATACTTGAAGTATTAAGTAGGGCTGGACAATATACTGAACATTTACTATATATTTGCAATCTTTTTTTTTTATTATTGGTAACATAAAACATTGTGAATATCAAGTACTGGATCACTGTTACACAACAATAAAGGATGCATATCACTCGGTTCCACGAGCAGCTTTAGGACTCTCTGATCATTGTTTGGTTCATCTTATTCCGTCCTACATGCAGAAACTTAAATCTGCAAAGCCTGTATTAAGAACTGCTAAAAGATGGACTAATGAAACAGAGCGGGACTTACAAGCCTGTTTCTCTCTCACTGATTGGACTGTTTTTGAAGCCGCTGCCATCGATCTGGACAAGCTCACAGAGACTGTAACATCTTATATCAGTTTCTGTGAGGATATTTGCATTCCTAACATGACTCATCTAATCTATAACAATGACAAACCATGGTTCACTGCAAAACTCAGACAGCTCCGTCAGGCCAAAGACGATGCTTACAGGAATGGGGACAGAGCCTTGTATATACAGGCCAAATATACACTGGAAAAGGAGATCAGAGAGGCAAAGAGGAATTATTCTGACAAGCTAATGAAAAAATTATCTTCCAGTGATCCTGCTTCAGTGTGGAAAGGAATGAAGGATATCACCAGTTACAAGACACCATCCCCCAGCACTCTGGAGAATCAACACCTGGCAGACAAATCACCCCACACCCACCCTGAACACCTCTCCACACAACCATTAACACCTCCAGCAACCCTCCTCTCCCCCACACCTACAATTCAAATCAGCGAAGAAGATGTGTGTCAGGTCTTCAGGAAGAACAAAAGAAGGAAAGCACCAGGCCCAGACGGTGTGTCACCAGCCTGTCTGAAAATCTGTGCTGATCAGCTGGCCCCCATCTTCACACAAATATTCAACAGATAACTGGAGCTGTGTGAAGTCCCCTCATGCTTCAAACGCTCCACCATCATCCCCATCCCAAAGAAACCTAAAATTACTGGACTTAATGACTACAGACCTGTGGCCCTAATGTCTGTAGCCATGAAATCATTTGAAAGACTGGTTTTGGCTTATCTGAAGGACATCACCAGACCCTTACTGGACCCCCTGCAGTTTGCCTACAGAGCAAACAGGTCTGTGGATGATGCAGTCAACATAGGACTGCACTTCATCCTGCAGCATCTGGACAGACCAGGGACTTATGTGAGGATCCTGTTTGTGGACTTCAGCTCCGCTTTTAACACCATCATCACGGAAACCCTTCAGAATAAACTAACCCAGCTCTCCGTCCCCACCTCCGTCTGTCAGTGGATCACCAGCTTCCTGACAGACAGGCAGCAGTTAGTAAACTTGGTAAATCCACATCCAGCACTCGTACCATCAGCACTGGAGCTCCTCAGGGCTGTGTTCTCTCCCCACTGCTCTTCTCCCTCTACACCAACGACTGCACATCTACAGACCCCTCTATCAAGCTCCTGAAGTTTGCAGATGACAGCACACTGATCGACCTCATTCAGGACGGTGATGAGTCTGCTTACAGACAGGAGGTTAAGGAGCTGGCTGTCTGGTGCAGTCTTAACAACCTGGAGCTGAACACGCTCAAAACTGTGGAGATGATTGTGGACTTCAGGAGAAAGCCCCATGCTCTCCCCACACTCACCATCATAAACAGCACTGTGACTGCAGTGGAGTCATTCAGATTCCTGGGCACCACCATCTCCCAGGACCTGAAGTGGGATATTCACTTAGACTCCATTGTCAGAAAGGCCCAGCAGAGGTTGTACTTTCTTCGCCAGCTGAGGAAGTTCAACCTGCCACAGGACTTGCTGAAACAGTTCTACTCTGCCATCATTGAATCCATCCTCTGCACTTCATTAACTGTCTGGTTCAGCTCAGCTACCAAATCTGACCTCAGAAGACTACGGAGAGTAGTCTGGACTGCTGAGCGAATCATTGGTACAACCCTCCCCACTCTCCAAGAACTGTACTTATCCAGAGTGAGCAAAAGGGCTGGTAAAATCACTCTGGACCCCTCACATCCAGCACACTCCCTCTTTGAACTGTTACCATCTGGTCGACACTATAGAGCTCTGAGCACCAGAATGACCAGACACAGAAACAGTTTCTTCCCTCAGTCAATACATCTCATGAACACTCAACAATAAACGTGGAACACACAAATATAATACATTATCTATTCACCACACTCACTTATTTTATTTTTATTTCTCATTTCTAATTTGCACATACTTGACCTGTACATACATAGTTGTCTATATTATATATTGTGTTTTTGCTGCTTTGTACATTGCCTATTTGGATATTTGTATATTATTCTTTTATTATCTGTGTCCTGTCCTGTTACTGTCTTTCTGTTGCACTGTGGAGCTTCTGTTACTACAACAAATTCCTTGTATGTGTAAACATACTTGGCCAATAAAGCTCATTCTGATATACATATATATATATATATATATATATACTAGCAATATTTGATGAAAGTTGATAGAATGATTGATGAATGTTCAAAAGAACAGCATCTATCTGAAATAGAAATATTTTGTACCATGAATGTCTTGTTACTTTTGATCAATTTAATGCACCGTTGCCGAACAAAAGTATTATTTTCTTTAAAAAAAAAAAGATAAAAAAAAATTGCACCTACCCCAAACTTTTGAATTGTACTTGTATATATACATTTTTATTATATATTTAGTAAACCCATTTCAGAGAAAATGTTTACCTCCCAGTTCCAGTGCCAGGAGAAAATCAATAAACAGAGGCTGATGGCCATACGAGCATGTGCTTGTGCTTGAGATTCTGTGAGATTAATGTACATTTCAGAGTCCCAGGTGGCACTAACAGCAAGCAGGAAATGAAGCAGATTGAATAGATTTTTGCCAAAAAGCACACTGACACTAGATGGGCTACTTTCTCTAAGCCTAGACTAAACAAACACTGACGATAGCAGTGCTCTACTGGATGGCTTATTTTTGTCTAGAATTGAGTTCAGGCTGTGAGAAACCGCCCGAGCCAAACAACAATGAAGGGAGAGGACAGGTTCCTTCAGGATGAAACCACCAAAGCCCTTGATGACCTCACTGTGAGTCATCACTGTCTTCAGATCCTGTAAAAGTTCCTGAATGTCCTCTTGATCAACACGGAGCTCAACAACCACAAGCAGGGCGTACTGGGCTTACGAACAACACGTCTGCTGCAGATGCATACTGACCAGCAATTAAACTATAGCATGGGCCGCCCATCCCACCCTAAGTGCTTCAATGCCCATCCCAGCACACACACATACCTGCAGCGGCATCAGAGTGTTGCTGTTGTTGTCGGTACGGAACATATTTTCTTCGATCCAGGATTTAGGTCCCAGAGAGCCGGCGGAGCGGGGAAACTTGGGCGGAGCGATGACGTTACTGGAGAAGGGTTTCTTCATGGGAGAGATCTGGTTGACCGAGCCGGGCACACCCATGCCGCCCCCGCGCCGGTGGTCTCTGCCCCAAGGCACCCCTCCAGAGTTCCAGCCGCTGCCCTGATGGCTGCCCCACGGTGACTGCTTCATCATGGGCTACAGACAGACAGAAAGCACAGTTAGGCACAAAACGCAAGTATGCTAGATTCAACGGTTCACTCGCGGCCATCTTGGGAACCCACTCGGCCATCTATTTTTAGTTATGCATGTACAGCTCCTATCCAGCTGAATGGGGGAATATCAAAATCTCAAAACATACTTGCCAAACTCACATTTCTATAACATTTCAAATCAGCAATAAAATCTGACATGAATGAATAAACTGTATATTTCAGGTTAATAAGCCAGTAAACATTTGCTATTAGTAGTATTGGAGAAAAAGCATTTTATTGGACAAAAACTTGAATACCTTTTCTTTTTTTTGTAATGAATGCACAATTGTAGTGTACTTCAAGTATAATAACTGTACTTGCAGATAATATAATATTAATGGCTACTTGCTTAAAGTGTTTACTTTCTCTTATGAATGTTGTTTTAACACACTTAAGTACACTTTTAAAAGGTGCACTTTGTAATAATGTCAAATTAAAAATTTTACCTTAAAGTACCATTTAAATCATTTTTTTTTTAATAATAATAATCTTTTGTTATACTTAAAAGAAGTACACATTTTGATGTGTTGACTAAAATACTAAAGCACATGTAAAGGACTTGATTATCATTTTAACTGTAGCGTGTTATTTGATTACATTTAAAGTTAATGTATTTTATATAAACTAAATTGCAACTTTATCATTACAAATGTTTCAATAGAAATTATATTAAAATATATTTCAGTGTATCATTTTGTCAGTACATCCAACAATACACTTGATTCATATTTCAAAGCATTATGCAATCACAGATTAAATACGCGTAAATCCTACTTAAGTGGGTCAAAAACAATTCAGTTAATTTTATTTCATATAAAATTAAACTTTAATATATTTTTGTTTTATGGACCCTTTTCACAAGACTGATGACGTGTTTCAGCGGTCATCAGCATCGTAAATCCTCAAAAGTTTTTTTTTTAGATTTAGAATTTGTATTTTTTTAAAATGTATGTATATTATAACACTATGCTTTGTAGATCACATTTTGCATCAAATTACAAACAAACTAGTTAAGTTGATTTCATCAGCTTTTAGGAGAACACCAGAATACAGATGACCTCAACGTTAACTGAAACTACTGTAAAAGCTACAAATATAACCTGTGTGTGGGAATCTGAATGAGAGTGACTGGTGTAATCGCCTGTATGCAAGTGTGTGTGTGTGTGTTTCTTGCATGGCCAGGCTTTGCCTTGCTGTACAAGTAAGAAGATTTAAAGCTTTGCATCTAACACTGCACATCTCGTGAACACAGTGGCAACAACACACACTCTCTTTATCCCAGAACATTAGCCAAAAACACACACACAAATGCCACCAAACAGTGACAAACAGACAAACACATTTTCATTATCAGCATGTGTTGTCACTGCATTGTGTGCACACTCTCCCCAAATAAGTGTCCCACCCATCTCCGTAATGTCTTTGTGTGTAATTGGGTAATGGCCCGAGTGTGTTTGTACATGTGCATCATGGTTTGATGTATATATTGTGTAATGGTAGACATGCATCAACCAGTAGAAACATTGCTATACTGCTCATACAGCTTTAGGTTATTTAAACATAAAAAAGACAAAAGAAACAAATCTCAAAGAGTCCCAAACAGAAGAAGATTTGGTGATAATCAAGTGTATATTTAATTACTACAATGACCACCAACTACAACTTTTAGGCGCATTTTATTCTTCAGCTCAATGGCAGTGAAGGATATATCAATGCTGCCTTCAAAAAGGCATCTCAGTCGATAGGATTTAGTACAGGTCATTGGTTTCAGATGTATCTTGTTGCCTTCCTACATTCGAATCTGGCCAGTGTTTCTCAGCTTTCAGATGCAACTGTAGATTTGTATTCATATGCATTCACAGCTGTGCGTTCATTGGCTGTTTAACATCGAATTCAGCTATGGCTTATAAAGTCGTAAGAATCAGATCTATTAATTTATGATATTAGGTTAACTGATTTGTGTGTTGGATTTCACTCAAGTGTTACATAGTTTGAAGGTGTTTATCTTACAAGTGTAATAATCATAATAAAAGTAAATGTAATAATCTTACAAATCTTATCTTTTGGTTTGTGTCATCAAGCTCCAATGAAAAAGTGCAAATAATTAAATGAGATGAAGTACAATTAATTCTTTTTAAGTACCATTAATTTTTCTTAAGTATTTAAATATCAAAGAAATGGTACCACAGTGGTATGTAATACAAAAATATTTAGGCTAATTGTCTTGTGATGTATACACTACTGTTTAATTTTTGGGGGATTTTTAATGTTTTTAAAAAGAAGGCTCTTCTGCTCACCAAGGCTGAATTTACTTAATCAAATATACAGCAAAAACAGTAATATTGTCAAATATTATTACAATTTAAAATAACTGTTTTCTATCTGAATATATATATTAAAATGTAATTTATTCCTGTGATCAAAGCTGAATTTCCAGCATTACTCCAGTCTTCAGTGTCACACGATCCTTCAGAAATCCTTCTAATATTCTGATTTGCTGCTCAAGAAACATTTCTGATTATTATCAATGTTGAAAACAGTTGTGGCTGCTTCATATTGTTTGTGGATGTTATTTTCAGTATTCTTTAAATGATAAAAAATTCAAAAGAACAGCATTTATTTTGAAACAGAAATCTTTATGTCTTTACTGCCAAGTTTGATCAGTTTAATGCATCCTTGCTAAAATTATTAATTTCTTTCTTACCACAATGATAACATACATTTTCCATGAAAATACATTTTCTATGCAAATTACTCATAGTGTGATATAAGATCTTGGTCATACCTCTCACACCTACCACACACGCACACACACACACACACACGATTCTGGACTCCTGAATAAAGGGTGTCTCCAGCTTAGCCCTAATATCATGCTAACAGACATTCACTCTTAACAGTTGTTACACCAGCATGACCTCACATGTACGAATATCACTGTGACATATAGGGCCACTCCTAAAATCACGTGACCGTCCCCCCTCCGCCTCTACCCCACCCCCACAAGACCAGACACACTCAGGCCTACCACACTTCACCAGCACCAGATACCCAGATATTGCATCTGTGGCGATGCAACATCAAATGCATATCATTTATAATGCATCTAGAACATTTTTCGGTGGGAAACAGATACTAGACTGATTCACATCTGTACCTTGTGAGTTTGAGATTATTTTTGACCATTTCATCAAATGAACTGGCTCATAATAGTCCTTTATTTGTAAATCTAATTATATATTGTGTTTTCTGTTGCATGCAATAAAAAAAAAACATGCTGTGTATTTGTTGTTTTTGTATTTTTTGCGGCACCTCATCTTATATCAACTTCAATTCAGACTGCGAACGCACAATATTATTATTATTTTTTTTTTGCAAATGTAGATTCAGTAATGATGCAACACAGGTATACTAACATTCTCCAAAATGACCACCATATAAGCGGAATGCTTGCGTAAACCGCATATTACAGTAATAACAGCTTTTTCTAAAACTGCTGCAGTTTAGTAGAGTGTTGACATCTCGGCCTCTAAGCTCTCAATATGAGATTTCACTGAATGCCCTAGAGGTCAAGACATCCCTGGAATGGCACGTGAAGCCCTTGAACGATATTACTACGGCTCATGCTTGATGCGCCCACGTCCGCTTTGTGGAAAAACTTACTACTATTTTCTGCATTATGCAGTGTGCAAACCAACTACATTTGCACAAAATTGTAAAAAAACAGAGCACGCTGTTCAAAGTACTGTATCCCACAATGCGTTGAACTTGATCTGACCTTGCATTTCCACTGTGACGTCTCTTTCTTGACTCACTATTTGATTGTACTGCCACAAGTTATGACACAACACCAAATTGCATTAAAAAGCACAAAATTATGAGATTATAACTGCCATCCACAATGTTTCATACTAATACTACAGTTTTTAACATTTACTGTTGCATCATGTATAGCTACATATTGGTGTGATTTATTTTTATCTTTTTGAAGGAAGGCTCTTGTGCTCACCAAAGCTGCATTTAATCAAAAATACAGTAAATATCATTAGAACCAGTCATAAGTAGCACAGTTATATTTGTAGTTATAGCCTACAATACTTAGCATGGGTCGCAATTATCGACTTTTCTTTTACGCCAGAAATTATTAGGATATTAAGTAAAGATCATGTTCCATGAAGATATTTTGTAAATTACCTACTGTAAATATATCAAAACTTAATTTTTGATTAGTGATATGCATTGCTAAGAACTTCATTTGGACAACTTTAAAGGCGATTTTCGCAATATCTTGTTTTTTTTTTTGCTCCCTCAGATTCCAGATTTTCAAATAGTTGTATCTCGGCCAAATATTGTCCTGACAAACCAAACATCAATGGAAAGCTTATTTATTCAGCTTTCAGATGATGTATAAATCTCAATTTCAAAAAATTTACCCATATGACAGGTTTTGTGGTCCAGGGTCACATATACTAATGCAAACACACTAAAACAAATTTTGAAATCCTACTAAGCAGTGCGTCCTGCGCAGTACGCTGTAATCTTGTAATTCTGGTTTGTAGTGACGCACTGACAGGCCGCATTTGTATGCAACTCACAGACGTCACAATGGTTTCATTGAGCGCTGCATTATGACGCAACAGAAGCCGTTTCAAGGCCGCGATTGCGTCACAATGACAACCGCCTTCATCTTTAGTATTCTACAAAGGCCTTTACTAAGCATATAGTTATTTTCTCAATAAACGCGTTATGCATTTATTTTATTTTTTTATTAAATGGGTTGTCTCACCTGGTGGTGGTGGTTGTAGTTGTTCCGCTGCTGCAGAAAGGCGCCCTGCTGCGGGCTGACCGGGGACCGGCGGCTCTGCGGCGGCGCGTTGATCTGTGGGGAGAAGGGGCTGCTGAAGCCCTGCACCGGACACGGGTTCGCCGAGAAGCTCTGGAAGAAGCCGGGGTTGATAGAGGAGGGGTAGAAGTTGTCAGGCTCGGAGGTGGGGATCGGGTTTATTGCGTTAGCGGCATTGGAGACGGGCGGAGGCGGGGAGCTCGTCTGCACGGACCACGGCGTTCCGAAAGAGGGCAGGGAGGGAGAAACCGAGCCGCCGCCGCCGGGGCTCTGCATCTCCGGGAACGCGGCCGCCGCGAGCATATTATTGCCGCCGGTGCCGTTGTTGATGTGGTGCGCGCTGGGGGACTCCATCTGGGGCTTCACTTTGGACGATGGCGCATCGGTGTCCAGGCCCGTGGAGGAGGAGGAAGAAGAGGAGGAGGAGGAGGAGTACGGCTGCTGCGGCGGCGGCGGTGGCTCAGTCTGCTGATGTATGTTCCGGTCGCGCTGAAGGTCACCGGCTGTCTGTGCGTGACCTACAGCGGAGAAGCGGCTCAGGTCGCTGTCGGCGGCGCTGCTCTGCTCGCTGTTGGACTGAGAAGCTGTCAGCCTCGCAGGCTCATCCTGCATGTTGCGCTGATGTGACGGGAAAAGAGGGGACGCCAGAGGCGAGCTGCTGGGGCGCACCGGAGACGCGCTGGGATAGGGTGTGAATGCGCCTCCGCCGAACCGTGTGGAGCTGCTGCTGATGTTCGCTGTCTGCAACAAACCGAACCCGTAATCGCCCATTTAACTGCGTCAAAACAGCGCAGCTCTTCTATTCCCAGGCCTGCTCAAAAACAATAAGAGAGGCACTGTGTCCTGTAACTTCCTAAAGCCTGTTTGGAGCAAGAGAGGAGGAGCTTTCGGTCGCCTTTTTACGCACTGTAAATATTGTTCGCGTATTTAATTGTCTGCGGCTTTTTTTAGCCGTTCTAGCCGTCCGACAGACCGCGCATCCCCCTCCTCGCGTTACCGGCGGATCTGATCTGCTGCTGCGGCAGAGGATTAAAACTCCTGCATGCGCGTCACCGCCGCGTCACAACGCCCGCCTCCCTCACAGCCGCAGAGAGAGCCGCAATGTGCGAGTCGCTCATTCATTATTCAGGAGGTGCAGCAGAGCAGAGCGTGTCGGAAATATGGCAGCTGCTCGGTCAAATGCTTGTTCGGGTGTCTTCCAACCTTTTCACCTTTAGCCTTTATAATCTGCCGAGTATATACTCATGCATCATGCGTGGCTATAATAAACCAGTAATAAACGGCGTGCTGTGCTTGGTAACCAGACGGAATTATGAGCATTCACATATCACATTACACGGTAGACATTTAATGCCTGATAAAACATGTGGATTATGTTAGCGCATGGCAGTGGAGCATATAAGTGTAGCACAGTCCATAGTATGCATTGTGTTCTGCAGTATACAATGTACTATATTATACTGTTTATAATGTATAGTACGTATGGTATATAGTGTATTATATATAATGTACTGTGTAGTATACAGTCTACTGTAGCATAGTGTATAGTGTATTATATAGTCTGCAGTCATTTATTAGTGTGTAGTGTATATTTAATTGTGTTGTGAACACTACATAGTGCAGTAAATTATATTTAAGGTAATATACAGTCTAGATTATACTGTAGTATTCAGTACACGGTAAGTAGTGTAGTATGTTCTATGTAGTGCACTACATAGAATATACTACACAATATATTAAATAACAAAGTGTATACTATGTAATGTACTATAAAGTTTGATTTATACAATACTGTTCAGTACACAGTAAGTAGTATACAAATATTAAGTATACTGTATACTTAACAATGTAGTATATGTAATGTACTAAATAGTGTAGATTATTCTGTAGGCCTATAGTATTTAGTACAATGTAGTACACAATCTAGATTGTACTGTAGTAGTCAGTAGGGTAGACTGAGTACATCTGAGACATGTGTACAGCTGAAACACCTTAAATAACTTGTGTACACAAGAAGAAGCCCGAGCCGTGATTTTTGCTCCACACATGTGTATTAGTGTTCTCTTTGATCGTGGGAAATTTGAAATATGTACGTCTTTCCACTCCGATGATATTGGCAAATGTTTTTTTGTTTTTTTTTTTCCAAGGTGAGATTTTCATTTCACCATGTCCCTTCCACAATGAATAGCTTATTATTCTTTTGTTAAACCTAACATATATCATTGCAAATGTTACTCTGTGCTCTAAAAATAGACATTTTAAGACATTGTGGCAAGCAAGGTCTTTTCATAATCTAAAGAAATGTGCGAGCATGTCAGTGGGGTACAGTTGAGACACAGTGTATAATAGTATCCGGATTGGTGTCCTATTGCTTCACATGCTGTTTAGTTGCACAGTGTTATGATAATTGGATAAAAGTCACATTTACACATATGCTACGCAAATTCTATTAAAAAAATTATATTTGTGATACTTCAACTGTCTATTATTAATGGATATATTTTCTAACATGAATGTTAAAAGGATTACATAGCATTTTAAGAAATATACAAGGTGGTAAAGTGGGTACAGTTGAGACACCCTTTATAGGTTGCTATGTACAGTATACAGTAACAGTTCAATCATAGAAAATAAAATGCATACAGAGGCTGTGTGTGTTTGTGTACTGGTGTTACCTACATTATGGGGACCAAATGTCCAGTAATACCAGTAAATTCACCTTATGGGAATATTTTTTAGGTCCCCATGATGCAACAAGCTTATAAATCATACTGAATGATTGAAAATGTAAAAATGCGAATGAAATGAGAAAAAATAAATATTGTGACAAATCACTTCATTTCAGCATCTAGTTTTTGTGTAATGATGAAAAAAGCAGAAAGTGTCTCTACTGTACTCAGTCTACCCTACATACAGTAGTAAGTATAGTACTGTATATTCAGTGCAGTACACTATTTATTATGCAATTGTTTATTAGTATCATGTAGTAGTGTATTATCGTTTTAAAAGTGAGCAGTGCATCAAAACAGCGGAGTGGATCACAACAAGCGCTCAGGGTCGTTTATGGCAAATATCTTTCAGCGCTATATCCTCTAGTATTTTTATCTAAAGCCAAACGCGGTTTATTCAAGCTCTTTCAGCTCCGTGCGCTTTCTCTCCTTCTTACTGGTGCCAAGTTTAAGAGCCGCGGATGTTATTTTATCAGCAACAGAAACACGGTGAACACCAAAATGATTGATTACTTTCACTAAAACACAACAGAAAACAACAATGCTGCAAATATATTTTTCTTACTATCTATCAGATGTGATTTAGCATTAATAATCTGTAGGCTAAGAACATGTCAAAATAATCATGTAGCCTAATTATTGGGAAAATTGTTGTTAGATGGCTAGGATAGAATTTAAACTTTAGTTACCTTCCTTTTTTGCTCAAGATGAGAACGTTTTGATTATTGTAGCTACATTGTTTTCAGTAGATAATGCTGCAAAATATTAAAATAGAATAGATTTCAGGAGCATAGATTAGTGTATACTACCATATATGGTGTTCTGAAATGATACGAATTGCGTATATTGGTCTGTTCATTGTATTTAGTGTAGTACATGGTTAAATGAAATGACTAGCAACATGGGCACTATCTTCTCTAATACATTAGAAGCTGTTGCCCACCTCAAACTGAAAAAGGTTAGAGAAAACCGTACTGCGCCATGGTACAACAGTTATACCCATTCTCTCAAGAAAGAAACTCGTAATCTTGAGCGCAAATGGAGAAAAACTAACTTGGAAGTTTTTAGAAGTGCGTGGAAAAACAGTATGTCCAGCTATAGACAGGCTCTAAAAGCTGCCAGGGCAGAGCATATCCGCAAACTCATAGATAATAACCAAAACAATCCAAGGTTCTTATTGAGCACAGTCGCTAGATTAACAAATAAACAGACGCCACCCGATCTAAATATTCCCCTCACAGTTTAATAGTCATGACTTTATGAATTTCTTTACTGATAAAATAGATAACATCAGAAATACAATATCAAATGTAGATTCTACTGCGTCTAGTATTTCAGCTTCATTATTGCACCCAAAGAAAAACTGCAGTGCTTTACAACTATAGGACAGGAAGAGCTAAATAAACTTATCAGTGCATCTAAACCAACAACATGTTTATTAGATCCTTTACCTACTAAACTACTGAAAGAGTTGTTACCTGTAGCAGAAGAACCGCTTCTCAATATTATTAACTCATCGTTATCTTTAGGTCACGTCCCAAAACCATTCAAGCTGGCGGTTATTAAGCCTCTTATTAAGAAACCACAACTAGATTATAATGAACTGGCAAATTACAGACCCATTTCAAATCTTCCGTTTATGTCTAAAGTTTAGAAAAAGTTGTGTCTGCTCAAGTAAAAGTAAAGTAAAGTCGTGACGTATTGTCAAGTATGGTGACCCATACTCGAAATTGGTGCTCTGCCTTTAACCCATCCAAGTGCACACACACAGCAGTGAGTAGTGAACAAATCCACACACACACACACACACACACACACACCGTGAACACACACCCGGAGCAGTGGGCAGCCATGCTGCGGCGCCCGGGGAGCAATTGGGGGTTTGGTGCCTTGCTCAAGGGCACCTCAGTATTGAGGGTGGAGAGAGCGCTGGACGTTCCCTCCCCCCACCTACAATTCCTGCCGGCCGGGGGCTCGAACCCGCAACCTTTCGATTACGAGTCCGACTCTCTAACCATTAGGCCACGACTTCCCCCAATTGTGCTGAGAAAAGATAATGCCAACCCCTCAGAGGACCTCAGAGGATTCCAATGCTCAGACAACATACAGAATTAACAAATTTTGCCACAAGTTAAATATATAAATATATTGTGGAAACTTAAATTCCTGTAGAGCTGCTTTTCAACGATTTGTATCGTAAAAAGCGCTATATTGAATGCTGTACATAGTGAAGTATTCATTTTATTATTTAGTGTAATAATACAAGAAAAAACATAACACTTCAGAATAGGGAACACTTATACAACTTTTCCCTCAATAAACTCCTAATTTGCTGCTTATTAATAGTTAGTGCGGTAGTTGTCAAGTTTAGGTATTGGGTAGGATTAGGGATGTAGAATAAGATCATGTAGAATAAGGCATTAATATGTGCTTAATTACTACTAATATTCATGCTAATTAGCAACTAGTTAAGAGACCCTAAAATAAAGTGTTACCAAGAAAAATATTCTATACAGAGTACTTCACAGAAACAAAAATATACCAAAAAGCCTTATGCTATTACCATGTTTTTTTTTTTGTTGTTTTTTTTTTATATGCCATGGTAATACCATGTTATTCTTGGCAACGTAAACCTCAAGATAACCTGATTTGTGTAATCATTTAGTACCATGGTATAATACCATAGTACTAGAGCCCTGCATTTCAGCCCGGGCCCGACGGGCCCTGACTTTTTCACGGCCTAGGGCTGGGCTTCGGGCCAATTTTTACATCATAGCTCAGATGCTGGCCTTGGGCCTGTTTTAGGCGTCTCCTTATTTTTATATTTTAGACATCCATCAATTAGTGATGAAAAAAAAATTGCCGCGCTGGTGGAAACAACATGAGACTGTGATACAAGCGACTGTCAAGAGCGGCTCGACAATGCTTAGTGTCTCCGCCAGCAGCAGAAGCAGCATGCATGCCATCAGTGCAGCTGAAGTATTTTGCGTTCAAATGCACACAATAGGCTAAAGCTTGCCGCAAAAGTAATTACCATGAATTCTTCCATGGGAAATAGTTGTAACGCGTCTGTGGTTGTGGATGAAGGCGCAAGACGAAAGAGTAAACAAAAATAAAGCTTTAATGAAATAGCTTCAACACACGTGGACACTTAGTTAACTTAAGATCAGACAAACACAAAGGCAAAACTGAGGACTTATAAAGGGGCTGGAACAAACGAGGAAACAAGGTAATTGAATCAAACACAGGTGATGAATATAACTAATTAACAAAACTAGGTCAGAAACTAAAACAGGAAGAACCAAATAAGGACAAAAAGGAAACTAAACAAACAGTTCTGTTACAGATATCGCCCCCCTCCCGGAAGGTGCGTCCCGCACCGTAACAGTAACATCGGGGGGGGCGGGCGTCCTGGAGGCTGGAGCAGAACCAGGCTAGGATAGTGAAGCCTCCAGGACGGATCAGGAGCCTTTGGAGACCATGTCAGGACTGGAAATTCGGGAGGCCATGGCGGAACTGGAGACTTGGGAATCCATGGTGGATCCGGAGCCTTAGGAGGCCATGGCAGGACTGGAGATTCGGGAGACCATGGCGGATCTGGGGCCTTGGAAGGCCATGATGGGTCTGGGTCCTCGGGAGACCATGGCGGATCTGGATCCTCGGGCGGCCATGGCGGATCTGGGTCCTCGGACGACCATGGCGGATCAGGGTCCTCGGGCGACCATGGCGGATCTGGATCCTCGGGCGGCCTTGGCGGGTCGGGGTCCTCGGGTGGCCTTGGCGGGTCGGGGTCCTCGGGCGGCCATGGCGGATCTGGGTCCTCGGATGACCATGGCGGATCAGGGTCCTCGGGCGACCATGGCGGATCTGGATCCTCGGGCGGCCTTGGCGGGTCGGGGTCCTCGGGCGGCCTTGGCGGATCGGGATCCTCGGACGACCATGGCGGATCAGGGTCCTCGGGCGACCATGGAGGATCTGGATCCTCGGGCGGCCATGGCGGATCGGGGTCCTCGGGCGGCCTTGGCAGATCGGGATCCTTGAACGGCCATGGTGGATCGGGGTCCTCGGGAGGCCATGATGGATCTGGGTCCTTTGTGGCCTTGGCCTTTGGCCTGGCCACACAAACTGCGGCTATATGGCCCCCCCCCCAAAATTTCTTTGGGAAAGTTCCCCTCTAGGGCCCACCTTGGAGGAGAGGGTTCTTGCGGGCGCTCTGGCGGAGCGGACTCTTGGGGGCGCTCTGGAGGAGCGGGCACTTGGGGGCGCTCTGGAGGAGCGGACTCTTGGGGGCGCTCTGGAGGAGCGGGCGCTTGGGGGCGCTCTGGAGGAGCGGGCGCTTGGGGGCGCTCTGGAGGAGCGGACTCTTGGGGGCGCTCTGGAGGAGCGGACTCTTGGGGGCGCTCTGGAGGAGCGGACTCTTGGGGGCGCTCTGGAGGAGCGGACTCTTGGGGGCGCTCTGGAGGAGCGGACTCTTGGGGGCGCTCTGGAGGAGCGGACTCTTGGGGGCGCTCTGGAGGAGCGGGCACTTGAGGGCGCTCTGGAGGCGCGGAGCTGGATAGAACCAGCGGAGGCGAAGGAGGGCTGGATGGGACCAGCGGAGACACAGGAGGGCGCTCTTGCAGCGCAGACATTTGAGGGCGCTCTTGCAGCGCGGACACTTGAGGGTGCACGGGAGGCACGAAGCTGGATAGTACCAGCGGAGACGAAGGAGAGCTGGACGGGACCAGCGGAGATGCAGGAGGGCGCTCTTGCAGCGCGGACACTTGAGGGCGCACGGGAGGCGCGAAGCTGGATAGAACCAGCGGAGACGAAGGAGGGCTGGATGGGACCAGCGGAGACGCAGGAGGGTGCTCTGGCAGCACGGACACTTGGGGGCGCTCTTGCAGCGCGGATATTAGAGGGCGCGCTTGTCGCGCGGACATTAGAGGGCGCGCTTGCCGCGCGGACATTAGAGGGCGCTCTTGCAGCGCGGACATTAGAGGGCGCACGGGAGGTGCGGGGCTGGACAGGACCAGCGGGAAATCAGGTGGGCTGGACGGGACCAGCGGGAAATCAGGTGGGCTGGACGGGACCATCATCGCCGTAAACGGCGCAGCGTTCATCGCCTGTTGCGGCGGTTTCCACATCGCCGCGGGCGGAACATTCTTCGCCGTGGATAAGGCTCCGGCTCGGGGTCGGAGACTCTCCAGACACCGGATGATGGCTTCTCTCCAAGTGAGGTCGGAGGTGTCTGGGAGCTCTCGCTGCTGGTGGAGCGTGAGCCCGAGCCGGAGCAGCATCTTGAGGGTTCCGTCTTCCAGAGTGCTGGCGAGGGCGAGAGGCGCAAACGCCAACATAAAGCTCAATGGGTCCCGGTTGGCGTAAGCCAAATCAAAAAATCGCGCCGGTTCGCCCATCTTCGGTTGCGGTCTGATCTTCTGTAACGCGTCTGTGGTTGTGGATGAAGGCGCAAGACGAAAGAGTAAACAAAAATAAAGCTTTAATGAAATAGCTTCAACACACGTGGACACTTAGTTAACTTAAGATCAGACAAACACAAAGGCAAAACTGAGGACTTATAAAGGGGCTGGAACAAACGAGGAAACAAGGTAATTGAATCAAACACAGGTGATGAATATAACTAATTAACAAAACTAGGTCAGAAACTAAAACAGGAAGAACCAAATAAGGACAAAAAGGAAACTAAACAAACAGTTCTGTTACAATAGTAAGGGCATATTTTAATTATTTACTAGTGTTTTCTGAGTCCGTGTTGCAAGGATGAAGTTACAGATCCTGACTTAGAGAAGTGCATCTTTATGGATTCTGATTATAAAATAAAGAGTTTTGGTTTTCGATTTGTTTTATTTCGTTAAGTAGTAATTTAAAGTTTTCTATAGATATATTTGGTCATGTCTGTGAGGCATGTATTCGCTCAGCTTCGGTTCATTTTTGTGAAGTGCACCTGTTCAAGACCGAGACTCCAGAATGCACATCATGTTTGTTTTCTTTATTTAATAAAAGCACAATGTTTTGTTGATATTGTGAGTGCACGCAAATAAAAGTAGACCCTTTACAGTTCCGAATAATGTATTACTCTTACCTTTATGAGCAAAAATGACGTATTTTAAGTTTCCACTGAAAAAATGCAAGTGATCGTGTTGGCACCTTTATGTCCTGCAAAGCGTGCTTTAGCTTCCACTCTCCATACAAACTATTGGATATAGCGCACATTTATCTGGGTTTTATGTTTAAACATTGTTATATGCTTGAACTGTTTTATATCTATAGATTTTTTAAGCAAGTCGTGATGATTTGAGAAGGCTAAACTGATCAAACATAGGCTATGATCAGCTCACTGTCTGCCGCTGGCCGCTTGGTCGTTACTTTAAAAAAACTAAAAATTATATTTAACAAATATAATTATTTATTTTTAACTTAACTAAACTAACTTAATTATTAAATATAATCACTTTGCCATTAAATACAAAACAAATAGTATAAGCTGTTTTGTGAAAAGGGGGGGAAAAAGATGGGCTTGGGCCGGTAATTCTGATAAGCTGTCGAACACGGGCCGGGCTAGGGCCTAAGCGTCTCGGGCCAGGGCCAGGCTAAGGCCTAAATTTGAGGCCCTTACACAGTACCCCATCTAATACAATCATGGTACTATTGCATCACCAAGGTACTTATTTGTAAGAGTATATTGATTGTGCTATAGCATTTATAATATTATAGTGCAGTTATAGAATATAGTTTAGTACATACTGTAGTGCATAGTGCATACTTCAGTGTATAAACCGAGTGACCAGAGAT